>NC_090929.1:226906292-227225042 GCF_040938575.1 Ambystoma mexicanum
CCTGGTCGCTGTGTATCCATTCATTGACCACCCCCGTTTGTGCAGCCCATTAGTAGGTGCAGAGGCATGGCAATCCAATGCCTCCTTCCCACACCAAGCGTTTTAGTGTTGAGAGCGATTTTGGGTTGTTCATCCGCCCCCATAACAGTCCTCAGATAACACCATCTACTGCTACAAAGGTAGTGCGAGGGATGCAGAGTTGGGTGTTCTGGAGAACATATAAAAGTATTGGGAGGGTCATCATTTTGAACAGTGCCGCCGTGCCTAGCAATGATTGGGGGAGGGACTACTGGTGGGAAGAATCCGCTGCAAATCTGTTGACCACTGGTTGCAAGTTGAGTTGGAGGTAATCGTCTAGTGTTGGGCTGATGCGGATACCTAAATAGGTGAAACCCAGGATCGATATGGAATATGGACATTGTTCGGGAATCGCTGACTCCCCTCCCTGGAGTGGGAAGTAGACTGTTTTTTGTTTATTCACTTGGAGCCTGCTACATTTTTGGTACTCTGCAAGGATATGGGATACCACTTGTCAGGAGGTAGTAGGGTTATCAAGATAGATGAGAAGGTCATCACCGTACAAAGAGACCCAGTCTTCCATTCCCGAAGGCCATTCGAATCCGATCCAGTTCTTATCCATTCTTAGTCGAATTGCCAGTGGTTCGTTAGCGAGAAGGAACAACAGGGGGGACAAAGGGCAGCTGTGTCTGGTGCCACAACCCAGCAGAAACACCCTGGAGGATCTGCCATTCACACGGATAACCGCCTTGGTGGAGACATAGAGAAGTTTAATCCAGGACGTGAACTTGTGCCGAAATTCCATCTGTTCCAAAATTTCCCAAAGAGCGTCCCACCCCACCGAATCGACCACTTTCTCAAAATCTACCGCCAGGAGTGCCAGCGGGTCTGAGATCGCGGGAGCTCCATCAATGGCAAGCAGGATCCTGTGCAGGTTCATGCAAGTGGATTTGCCGGGCACGAATCTGCATTGACCGGGTGGACAAGGGATTTTACCACTGCTAGTAACCTGTTGGCTAGGATTCGTGCAATGATTTAAGCCTCTATGTTTATCAGTGATATTGGCCTGTAGGAGGCACAGTGTTCCGGGGGTTTCCCGGGTTTGGGAAGTACCACTATGCACGACGTCCTAAGGTCCAAGGGGGGAACGGCCCAAGTCCTTGCATTGCAGGAACATGCCCCATTATGTCACCCCCTAGTCGTTTCCAGGTTTCTACCAGGAAACCGTTGGGCCCCAGAGTTTTCTCTGATTAGAGTTGCCCTAGGTCAGTCTGGACCTCCTCCTCCATGATCGCAGCCTCGAGATTCTCGGCCTGCTGTTTGGAGAGACAGGGGAGTGTAATGGAATCCAGAAATTGTGGGTTGCCTATTTCGGATTCTTTAGGTGGGGGAGAAAAGAGTTGTTCATAAAAGGCTGCGAAAACCTCCGCTATGTCTAGGTCCGCGGTTAACATCTGCCCCGACCTCGAGAGAATGGCTCTGACTTGCCCTTTACTTTGTTCGTGCCTCTCTATCCAAGCTAATGTTTTACCTGCCTTATCCCCTGTTTTGTATATTTGACTCAGGGTCCCACCAGTGGGCCATTTGTGCATTATCTAGGGCGATATTTCTCAGAGCCTCTTGCGCAGGACTAGGGCCTCCTGTGAGGCCTGGGTCCCCAATTCCTGTCTTTCTGCCTCTGTAATCTCCTGAGTGTGTTGCTTGCAGTGAGCCGACACCAAGGAGACGGCCTCCGCCCTTAGGACTGCCTTATATGCCTCCCACAACGTAACTGGGCATGTCACCATCCCTTCGTTGTGCTCAAAGTATTGAGTAGATTTCTGGGAGAGACCCTCCGCAATCTCCGGTATGCTCAGATAGTATGTATTCAAGCGCCAGGTGGGATCTGGTTTGTCCCGTCTGCTCTGAAGTGTTATCTGTAGGGGGGAGTGGTCTGTGATTCCTCTTGCAAGGAATACTGCAGACAGCAGCCGGTGGGACATACTTTGGGGGACTAAGAGATAATCTATCCTCGAGAAAGACCTCTATGGGTTCGAGTAGAAGGAGCATCCGACGGCAGTGACATGTAGCGCCCTCCAGGCATCCACCATCCCCAAGGCCTCTACGAAGGTATACAATTTAGTTCCTGTGCTCCGGTTCCTGTTACCGATATGTGACCTATCTTTTGTCAAGTTCCATTACCTCATTAACGTCGAGCAAGCCCCCCGCCCAGGACCCACAAATTCCACCCATTCCTCCAACAGCACCGTCTGGAGCTCATTCAGGAGCTACATTGTGAGTAGAGAGGGGGGGTGGGGGGGAGTATGCTGCAATTAAGCCCCAGCTTTCTCCCCGTATATTGCCCAGCATCACCAAAAATCTTCCCCTTGGGATCGGCGCAGATCTTTCTCAATTGGAATTGCACCCGTTTGTGTAAGAGAAACATTTTGCCCCTTGCCCCTCGCGAGAGCCCTGCATGGTATGCTTGTGAAGAAACCACATTCCGTGCCCATCAGGTGAGTTCCGGTAAAGAAGACGACGTCGGAGGAATGCTGGTTGAGATGCTGTAACATTGAGGGTCCATGAGGGTCTTTTCCCCGTCCGCAGCCGCGGACCCCTCTCCAATTCACTGCGGTGTTCCTCAGGGATCTTGCGTGTCACCTACACATCTTCACGAAACTGCTCTTTAATGTACTTGACTATCTGGTGTCTCCTATACAAACTATGCTGACGACACCCAGATACTCATTTCCATCACTGGAGACTATTTAGCTGACACCAAGGCCCTTAACAACGTCTATCTGGTCATCCCTCAACACCAGTTATGCCTCAATGACGACAAGACAGAGCTCCTCATCCTGGGCACCTCGCCTCTGCATACACTTGTAAACTCATTGCAGCCTGCAGACCGTTTCTGACCACTCCTAACAGTGTCACACTAGCCAGAACCCTCATTATGTCTAAAATAGACTATTGTAGTGCCCTTTACTTGGGAACCAGCCAAGAGAACCTAAATAAACTTCAAACCACCCAGACCAACGCTATCAGAGCCACTCTAAACATCCCTCGAAACCACCACATCTCCGAATCCAGAACTAACCTTCAGTGGCTACCTGTCAAGCAGAGAATCTCACTGAAAACACTTTCCCTCACACGCAAATGTTTGGCAAATAAGGCCCCCCCCCCTTACCTGTGCAGTCAGATGTCCCGCCATTCGACTTCCCGTCCTCTAAGAACCGCCCAGACCCACTGTTTATTGATCCCTAGGTTCAAACTCCAAAAAGCGGGGGCACAAGCTTCCCGGTCTTAGCCTCCAAGTTATGGAATGCCCTCTCTGTTGCAATCAGATCTGAAGACTCATTCAACACATTCAAGTCCAAAACGAAATCATGGCTCTTCGACCAGCACTGAGACATGTCTGCACACCTCAGTCCTACATACTCTGGCCCATTGACCTATGTATTATATACTGTACTCTCCTGTCTTTTTGTCTCATGCCTACATTTGCATTGTAATTTATGTATATAGAAATGCGTGTTTATCATCCTGTGGATAACTGTAAGTATGTATATATGCTCTGTATGTAACCTTGCACAAGTTGCACCCTGATGCCTCCGGGCCTGATGGTGCGCGTTACAAATAAAACAAACACAAATACTAGTTTCCTTTTAATGCTGGATCCTAGCCCATTGACGTGCCATGTCATTGGGGATATGTTCCATTCATATGCCATCTATGTATATGTGACTTCTTGTTGGGTCTGAAGGGGGTATTATGAGATTTGCACTACCCCAGCCCGTATGTGGCCCCTCCAATCCCGATGTACCCGCTGTCAGTATCATGGACGCTCTTTTCCTGCCCCGAGCCCCGGATGCTGCCATTGCTAATATCCTTGTCTTTCCTTCTGCCCACTATTGCTGCCATGTGACCATACACCGTGAACCGCGAACATCTAACAACCTTAATAACCCAGGCGCAGTCATTTTCCCACCCTAGCCCACCCTCCCCCACCTGAAACCGGGATGGGTCGGGTGTGGAGTCTAGGTATTCTATAAAACATTTTGTCACATTCCTGCACTTATCCCCCCCCAACCAGAAGTACCTGTTGCCCAAACTTATAAAACTTGGAACCAGTAGAAACATGTTCGGGATGGCCCCTGGGGGCCAGTCTGCATCCACTTTGCTTCCTGCCCGGGCTGCCGTCCTATACAGGGAGGTTCGTTGTTCCAAACCTTAAACGAGGAAACCCCTTCTTAGTAGACGACGAGGCCCATAACGGTCCCTTCCTACGCCTGTGGCCCTCATATGGTTTCAACGCATTTCGGGTATCCTCCGTGTCCGTCGTCATTGCGTGGCATTGGGTCTCTGCATGATTCAAGTTCGCCAGGTTGCCTTCTCTCCGGGCTAAGCGGTCTCTCTGTTTATTCGGGCGCAGATTGGATAGAACTTGTTTCGAGCCAGTCCCAGACCTCACTGGTTTTAAAATACAGACCTTGTTGTTGTGATAGAGCTTGAGGGTAGCTGGAAAGAACAGTGCAAATTTGATCCCCAAGGATGAAAACTTCTTCTTTATCGAATCAAAGGATTGACAGGACTTTTGCACCTCTCTTGTGTAATCTGGGAAAACCCCTATTCGGTTGCCATTATATGTGATCGGGCCAGTTAACCTTGCCATGTGAAGAAGGGTGTCCCTGTCTCTATAGTTCAAGAGCCGGGCTATTACAGTTTGTGGGGGGGGCAATGGTATTGGTCTGCCTGTACGGACTCTATGCCCCCGTTCTATGGAGAAAAAGTTTGAGAGTCTTTCAGTGCCATAAGATCTGCGAACCTGCCCTCCAAGAAAAGCTCCATGGACGGGCCCTCTTCCTTTTCTGGGAGTCCGAGTATGCGCAGGTTGTTCCGGCGAGACCTGCCTTCGCTGGCTTCTGCACAAGCTTCTAGGGTGGCGAGTGTCTGTGCCATTGCAGCTAGGCGTTCTTCCATTTTCTTAATCTCATCCTTTCCATCAGATATTCGTTGTTCTGTTTTCCCACCCGGTAGGTCTTGCTGCAGGAAGGAGACCTCAGAGGCCAGCCCGTCGATTTTTCGTCTCCACCGATGTCCTGGATTCCCCGATGGCCGCCATGATGTCGGTCAGTGAGGCTACTTGTTCAGCACTTCCGCTTGCCCCATCATTCGTTGATATATCTCCTGCTGTACGGGTCTTTGCTGGGATACTGGTTGTGTACCTGTCTATTGCGCCGACCCCTTGATCCTTCACCATGATCACTGCAACCTTGACCGTCAATGCCGGGGTGGTCACCTGCTTGTTTCCCCGTGGGGCCCCTGCTGGGTGCCCGGGTGGGCCAATGGGGTGAATTATGCTGCTAATGACAGGCGGTCCCCAAGGTGGTCTTCTGTTCTGGATGTGGGGAGGGCCTGTATTGGTTGGGGTTCCGGGTCCTGGAGTGCTTGGATTGCTACGGGTTGGTCTAGCGGCTTATATTTGGGCTTCATGGGGACTGTGGGAATATGGTCAGTCTTAAGCCCTCTGTTGCAGTACGTTTATTTGGGTGCACCCTTCTACCTTAGCTCCGTCGGGTCTGTGCCACTTCTGTAGTATTGCTTTTTTCCCACTTCTCCCCCCAGGCCCAAGGAGGCAGCTTGGTCTAACACTGTAGTCCCACTGGGGGCACTACCAGTCGTGTGCAGCCCAAGTGTAAGCGTTTGCTGCTTCCCCCAGCCTGAATTTGTCTCTCTCCGATCGTTATCACTGTCTTATTTACCCCTATCAGCAACAACGGCAAGGTGCTGCGCCAAGATGTCTACTTACTCTTTGTATGCTCACTGGGAGCCACCTACTGATCCCGTAGGGCCCGGTGCGTCTGTTCTCCTCTGCCGTTGGCTGGTTTTAATAACTCCGGGTGTATTGGCCTCAAGGGGTGGGGAGCTGGTTTGTTTCCAAGGCTTTTATGACTCTAGTCCTCAAAGGGGCCTAAGCTGGGTCCAGGGCACTTTGTGTCGGGCTGTGCCATCTTCGGTCGATCCCTCCTTCATGTTGGCGTCCCCCAGGCGTAGCAGAGATTCACCGCGGATTCCCCTCCATCCCTCGTGTATTTATTTGTGCAGTCGCAGCGCCCATCCACTTCAGCTGGTCGCTTTCTGTGCTGGGTGCGGGTAGATGGCCGAAGCAGTGTGTGTATTTCTGCAGTATCTAGGGCTCCTAAGGCCCCTTCCCTTGGTCCGTAAGTGCGCTCCCAACTCCGGCCACCCTATGAGGTATAACCTTAGGCCCCACTGTGCGGGTCGGGCTAGTGTGGTCCGGTGATGCCTCACTGCGTTGCAAGCCATGTGCCGGTTTCACTCACCTCCTCGGGTCCTTATTGCAGTGGCCGGTGCAGAGCCTCAGATGGTTCCCGTTTATGCTGGAGTCTCTGACAATATTGTGTCGGAGCTATTCCACCATGGTCCGATTCGCCAGTCTCGGGTGTGTGGCTGCGTGATCATCTGCAGCCTCTCTGTCCGTGTATCGGTCCCTCCCACCGCATTTGGGTTGATGGTTAGGGTGGCGGGAGCGACGGTACAGCTCGAGGGCTTGTCTGGTGTTTTCGCAGCCCCAGGGCGTCATCCGGAGCTCCACCACAGTGCTGCAGATCTTTTCGCCTCAGTTTGGCGTGCTGGGCGGCTCTGCCACAGTCCTCACAATGCGTCTGGGTGGCGTGAGTCACAGACCGTTTCCCGCAGGCCACCTCCTGACCTCCTCCTTTGCAGCCTGCTTGGTGCTGCGGAAAGCTTTGTAGGAGCCTGAAAAACCACTCATTTTCATTGGGGTTTCGAGGAGGATCTCCTGGGAGGGTTCCTGCCGCTATCGACCCCAGGAAGGTTGGATCTCAATCTGCAGGATATTTCAGGATAAGAGCAGCCCCGGCGGAGCAGCAAACTTTCACGTCTGCATCTGTTGGATACTCGACAGACACCCCCCCCCCCACCCCCAACATAAGTATATTAAGCTTTCGAGGAAAGCATCCTCATAATAGTGGCAGGGAAAAGTCCACTGATGCCCTGAGAAGGATTTGGGACTTTTGTAATTCCACGAGAAGGGGGTGAAAGAGATATCAGGTTGAGAGATACGGCAAGAACTCGAAAACACCAGGATAAGGGAGTCCTTCTCCTGGTTCCGAAATTTGGCTGGTTTAAAGGTTTGTTGGAACCACTAACCAGAGGAATGGAGTCCTCCCTTCTTCTCCTCCTCCTCCATCCCCCCAAACTCCCCCCACCCCCCAAGGCATCCTTTTGCCAAAGAACAGTTTTGGGAATACCAACCAAATACCAGGAGAAGGGAGTCATTCTCGTGGAGAAGGAACCTTCTGTTGGCTTATTCTTTATTTGTAGTGTAAGGAATAGAAGTAGGTTATGACACAGGGTGGTGGAGTTCGATTTCGACTGACATTCTGACAGGGTCTTAAACCAGGAAGAGACCCTGAACTAAGAGACACCTATCGACCCACGGCTGTGTGAAACATCTACACAATCATGTACACAAAGGTTTACCTTAGTCCCTTTTTCCACACGGACTGACACCGACCTGGCAGCTAGGCGTGTAAACTTTTTCAGAGTTCCCCGTGCTCCCCGTTCTTTTTTCTTTCTTCTGTCTTCCCCTCGCTTAGGTCCCTTGCCTCCCCTTTGCACATGTCTTCTGCAGGAGGCTTTACGAGATGCACATCCTGCGATCGGTTGTTCTCGGTCTCGGACCCGCATGCACTCTGCCTTGAGTACCTGGGGCTCGACCACCGCTGGAATGGGTGCACAGCTTGCAGCTCTCTGTGTCACCAATCCTTGAAGAATCGTCTTTCCTGCTGGCAAGAGATCTTTCAATCTTCACCACCCGGTTATCTGAAGGACTTCATCGCCAGGACCTCCCTTCAGGAGAAGGTAGGTCCTTTGTTCCCAAAGGCCCGCCAGCACAGGGACTCCTTTCCAGGACCACCAGCTGCGAGGGGCAGCATGCACTCTGGTACTGGCAGCAAACCTGAGGCCATTAAGGCTACCAGCTCCCAAGCCTAAGGGCCCAGGGGCTCTTTCTGGCAATCCACAGGGGGCGCTCCAACTCTTCATCTTTTGCAGCAGGGTGTAAGGGGCTTTCAAGCTCCGGTTCCAGACGGCAGCCTGAAGCACAGTCCCAGACTACTGCCCAGCTGAGGGCTTACAGCCTGCCAGAGCCATTTGCGAGATCGTTTCACAAGGGGACGATTCAGCTACCAGCCCGCTGGCTAAGGGCCCTAGGCCTACCAGTGCCATCCCAGAGGTCGGCGCTTCTGTTTCAGGGTCAGGGCACAAACATTCCCCGGCTATGTCGGACTCCTCACAGAGTTCGGGACCTTCGGGGTGTGGTGCAAGGCCCTAAAATGGCAGACAAGCACGTGGCGGAGCCTGCACGGCCAGCGGCCTCTAAGATTCTGACTCTAGGCCTCAGATGGCCCCATCGTTTTCAGAAAGTATATGTTACTCACCGTAGTGACTAACGTACTCCTAGTCCATAGTAGTCTTCCCTCCATACTGTGTGGACGTCCCTCGCTAGGCACAGGAAACTGAATCTTTTTCACCAGATAAGCATGTCTTCCCCTTTAAATTTAGATGCACTTGGGGGTGCGGCCCCAGTTGCATGCGCTCCCCTGAGACTGCCCACTGATGCCACTCCTCAGTCCGCTTTCACACGTCGACAATATTATAATTGCTTATTGACACAAGTATATTAAGGGGGAAGATGGTGGGACATATGGAGGAAGGGACTATGGACTAGGAGTACGTTAGTCACTATGGTGAGTAACATATAATTACTCCTACGTCCTGCACCTTTTCCTCCATACTGTGTGGGCGATTAAAACTGAATGCAGCCCTGGGCACTGGGGAGGAGAGTTGCCCCTCTAAGAAAACAAGTTCCTCAGAACGGCTTGTCCAAATACTGCGTCAGATCTGGCGCTGTATTTGCGAAAGCCTGATGGGGAAGCCCAAGTAGCCGCCTTGCTGATCGTCTGCCTTGGAATGTGTCTCTGGAAGGCCACAGCCGTGGCCTTGGCTCTAATGGTGTGGGCGTGCATGTTTTCTGGCAAAGATCTGTGCTGCCCTTCATACGCCTCCCTGATGGGCCATCACCATCCACCTTCCTATTGAAGTCTTGGAGGCTTGACAGCCCGTTTTGACCCACCAAAAGTGATGGACAAGGCATCCAATTTATATCCAGACAGTGCAATACTTTCTGAGCCTCATTCTTTGGGTCCACAAAGAATGTTGGAAGTACTATCTCCTCGTTAAGGTGAAAAGATGTCACAACCTTAAAGAGAAATGAAGGGTGGGTCCTAAGCACCACCATGTCCCGGGGAAATGTGGTGTACGGCTCTGAAGCCACCAGTGCCTGTATCTCACTGATTCTGCGCACCGGTGTGAGGCCAACCAGAAGAGCAGTCTTTATAGTAACCAGCCTGATATCCGCTGGCACCATGGATTAAAATGCCTTGTTGGGCAGGCGGCCCAGCACCACGTTAAGGTCCCAGTCCCGATGAGGGCACTTGGCCGGAGGTGACATTCTGGTCAGGCCCACAAAGTGCGTTTTGACCACCGAATTGGAGGAAGAACATTTTTTATTGACAGAGTTTTTGTAGGCCCCTATGGCTGCCAGATACATACGAGATGCCTACCTGCACCCCGGAGTGAGCCAGATGCGTCAAGAAAGATAACACATCATCCAGTGAGCATGCCAGAGGATCTATCTTGTTTGTGTGGCGCTGCTTCTGGCCCTTGAATTATAGCCAAGCTGTCCCTTGAAAGGTGCAGATGTTTCAGGGTAACTTGTTCAGGAACCACACTTCCAGGGCTAACTTCTGCCTCCTTGCTGGGATAGTTAGGGTGGATGGGCCCACCAGACAGGGAACCAGAGGCTGATCCGACAGCTGTTCCGAGCACCAAGGTCTGGCTGGCCACCACAGCGCTATCAAGATGAGCCGAAGCTGCTGTGATTCCTTTACCTTGCAGATGACCCTGTGAATCAGCAGAGTGGGAGGAAAAGCATATGCCCTCATGTCATTCCATTGAATCTGCAACACGTCCCGCAGAGACCCCATGCCTTGACCCATCAATGACGCAAACTTGTGGCATCTCCAGTTGCTCCTGATGGCGAATAGGTCCACCTGCGGGTGTCCCCACCTGATGAAGATCTCTTCCAGAACATCCTTGTTCAACTGCCAATCGTAGTTGACCCCAAACCTGCTGAGCCTGTCTGCCTCCAAGTTGGATTCCCCCAGAAGGTGGACTGCTCATAGGTAAATGTTGTTTGCTAGTGCCCACTCCCATATGTCGATCGACAGCCTGCAGAGGGCAGGTGACCTGGTACCCCCCTGCTTGTTAATATAGTACATGCATGTAGAACTGCCTGTTTGAATGCAAACCGACTTGTTGTTGAGAATGGGGAGGAACGCTTTGAGAGCCAGTCAGATGGCCATCATCTTGAGCCAGTTGATGTGTTCCAATTGTTCCTGCAGTGACCAGATTCCATAGACACTGTGGTTGTTCTGAGCACGGCCCCAGGCCCCTAGGGACGAGTCTGTGGTAATGGTGAGCTCTGGTGAGGCTGCCCACTAACAGGTTGGTGCCTGACCTCCACCTTGAGAGGTCTTGGTGAAGATGTTGTGGTGTGCTGACTGGGGCTGACTGAGAGCCTGATTCCAGGAGGCTGAGAAATTCAGATGCAGCCTTCTTATTTTAATCCTTGCCCGTGGCACCAATAGGAGTCGAGCCATCATAAAGCCAAGCCGGTGCTGGTACGACTACACCAAAGTTATTGGTCTGCTGAGAAAATGCCCCATGACCCCCTTGATTGCCTTGATCTTGTCCTCAGAGGGGAAGATCTTCTCTACTCTTGTATCCCAAATTAGCCCTGGGGATGTTAAGGAGTGTGTGGTAAGTAACCTGGACTTCTTTAGGTTGATGGAGAACCCAAGCTCATATAGCATGTTAATAAGTGTGCCAGCTGTGCGCAGGACTCTCTCGGACGAGACTGCTCAGACGAGCCAGTCATCGAGGTATGGATAAATGTGGTGACCCGGAGCAGGGCTGCTACCGCATTCATTAACATTGTAGAGACCCTCAGAGCTGAATTGAGGCCAAAAGGGAAAACTTTGTATTGGAAATGACAGTCCATGATCCTGAACCAGAGGAAGGAACGATGGGCCTCCCAAATCGGGACGTGCAAGTACTCCTCTTTCAGATCCAAGGAGCACATCCAGTCTGCCCCACACAGTGTCTCTGCCTTGAACACTGGAGTAACCATATTGAACTTTTGAAGGGTAAAGGAAAGGTTCAAGGAAGAAAGGTGGAGTACAACTCTCAGGCCAGCCAGGTTCTTTTTCTGTATGGCGAAGATATGGGATAAGAAGCCCATGCCTCGTTGTGAGGCTGGAACCTCCTCCATCGCCTGACTTGCCCTGAGCAAACACCGCTCTGCCGAAAGAGTTGCTGTCCCAATCTGTGGGATTAGACGGGAGCAAATAGAGGTATCGGCAGGCGGAAGCCTGATGAAACCACACAGAGAATCCACGGGGCCGCGAACCTTGCCCGCCAGCAATGAAAGTGGACAGGCCTGCCCCCCACCGCAGAACTGTGGGTCTGGATGGCACCATCACCGTTGCTTTCTTTCTGAGGATAGGGCCTGGGAGGGTGACCGGAAGAACCCCTTATTTGTTGACTTGTGCTGTTTGCGTCAGTGCTGGCTGGGCGACTTATCCGGCTGCCTCGATCTGCACTCTTGAAGCTGCCGAAGGTACGACCTCTGTCGGAGTGTGGCTGACTCTGGCTATAGGTCTTGGGTGCAGACTTGGTTAGAATTGACAGGGATTTAGCTGTCTGGGAGCTGTTATTTATTGTTATCTAGCTCCTCATCCGTTGTTGAATAAAACAACCCCCCACCCCCTCAAATGGCAGGTCGAGAATGCAATCCTGCATGTCTGGGTTAAATTTGGTTGCCTTCAGCCAAGCTGTTCTCCTCATGTCGGTGGTGACACTAATCGTCCTGCCTGTGGTGTCTGTGTATCACTGTTGACTCCATGAGGTCCTGGGCCAGTATCTTCGCCTCTGCCAGACCTGCCTTGAATCTTGCCTGACTATGTGCCGGAAGCTCAGGAAGGAAGTCGATTTCCACTCAAAGGTTTTGGTTGACCGAGGCAAGCATTGAGTCCGCATTGCCCTGTCTTAAGTGGAGCGTGGCAATGGAATTGATTTTCTTCCCTTAGGCCTCAAGGAGATTTTCTTCTTTGAGGCCTAAGAGGGCCGATGTAGGGGCCGATGTGAAGGCTTGTGGCTTAGAATACATGGAAACCGCTGCTATAATTGAAGGATGAGGTTGAGGGTGCACTGGCAGAAGAAGAGCATCTCCCTCCGCCTGTCTATGCTTGGCATCTAGCCGCTTGTTAGTAGGCCGAGTGGAATGTGGCTTCAGACTTTTTTGGCTAAAGCTTCGACATCCTTCTGCAGAGGGATGCCAGTTCTTGTGGTTAAGCGGGTTGTCAGTACCTGGGATCCCCAGATATTGAGCGACGCCTGCCAGCCTCTCATGGAAGGTCCTGGCTGAGGAGGAAATGCCCTGATCCTCATCGTCGTCCATGTCCCGTGCTGTGTCCTGCAGGTCAAGTGCTGCTGGTGGAGCATTGGGGGTGTGCCGGCAGCTGTGGATTGCTGACTGGCAGTGTCAGTGTATGCGGTGGGGGCTGTGCCAGGGGTGGAGTTGCAGTGACAATTGGCACCTGGGGGGTCCGGGGGAGGCAGGAACCTGGGCTAGCACAGGTACCAGGTACCAGGGGCCTGGACCATGACAGGAGGGTATTCAGTGATAAAATCGCGGCAAAAAGGTTGCCTGCACAAAACAATCACTGCAAAAATGCTGTTGTTTGACCCGGTAAAGGTGTACCCCATGATACCATTTAAGAGGAGCGGGGGTGTCCCCTGCATCCTTTACATGGATTGCGGCGGCAAAACCACAGCCTTTTTGCCACAGTATTTTGTGTCGACTGCCATTTATGCCGCGATTTTAACACATGGAACCAACAGGAGGTTGAGGCAGTATAGGAGAGCGCATGTCCAGCATGGACCCCCCTGAGTATAGAGCCCATTTGAGGGGATCTCATAAGGGTAGGAACTTCTCAAACAACCTGTCCTCGCAAACTGGTGAGGAGCCTGTGGGAGTGGGTCCTTGAAACCTGTACATGTTGCTGTGCTCTTGATGCCATTGGTCTGGCATAGCTATGGTCTGAGAATCGCCCTTTTGTGGATGCAGTTGGATATGAGTTGGACTAAGTAACTGGTGTTGACCAATCCAACCTCGATTTGCGTTCCAATGCCTGCGTGTTGGAATGTGAAGTCCTTAAACCCCTCAATTTTGTCTGGCCGGGTGGCCATTTTGTCTTGTACTGTGCCATGTGCTTGCTGCGTGCCGATTGTTTTACTGGGACCAGCCTGCACGCTAGATTGCGAAGTCTCAGACCTTCCCTACACCTCGGGTATGTACCTGGAAGGCGGGATAGAGCCCGGTGTCAGAGAAAGCCCCTTAGGGAGATCCCCGGTACAAGAGCCTTGCAGCCCTCAGTGGTGAGACCGGGAGGGTCCATGGACCACTCAGCCAGATGGCCGCTAGCTCCTCGAGCATCGTCCCTTTGCTGGTCTTAGAGCCTGGAAGGCCCCTCCAGCTTGGGCGCTTCCAAGAGAAGGAGTCCCCCTTGTGGGGTGCAGAGGAGAACAGGGCACCTACCTTAGGTCTGGTCTTCTTCTTGACATACTGTGATAAACTTAAGGTAATATACCCAAAGAGGATATCCGCTAGCTTAGGCTCTGATAATACAAGGCAAAATAACCATATAAAGGGTTAAAAGGGCTGTCAGAGAAGAAACTGTAATTGACAAAGCAGATAGCCAATCAGAGTCTCACTTCTGTTTTCAGCTGTGTGTTTCTGTCAGCAAATCATTGTTTTGTTTAAGTATTGCCGTTGCTAGGAAACCGAGCCGGAGGAGTTAAAAAATGACGGTTACGAATGGGCGTACTGAGCAGCTGAGAGGAAGAAGAAATGAATGTTTTGGAAAAGAATCCTGTTGCGCCGTTGCGCTAAGTCCAGTTATACCCTGTCCTGTATGGAGATCGACTAAATCGATACTTGTTTACTTAAAATTCAGAACGCTGTGTCTGGCGGGCTCATAAAGCTGGAGGAAGGCGGAGGAACGAACAAGCACTCCAGTCAGGTTTTTTTCAAAACGCCCGCTCGGCTTTACAAGACTGTTAAAAGGTGAGAGGAGCAATGCGTAGGTCGAATCTCCTTACCCGCAAAGCTATCGAAGGAGGGGCGGAGCTCAATCCCGACCGCTACGAAAGTCAAATCTGCGGAAGGCGGGCCGAGGCGAGTCGCAGACTCTGAGAGAGCAGCTAGACGGCCTAACGCAGGAAGAAGACTACTTACGACGGAGGTCGGAGGGAGGAACAACACTACGAAAGAAGGTGAAAGTGCGTGGGAGTGAGAGTGTGAGAAGAGGAGCGTAAAGAAGGGACAGAGTTTGAAAACACAGCATCACGTTTTTTTAAAAAATGCAAGTGATGAAGAGAGAGACTCTTGAAGAGGAAATTCTAGTAAGACGGTTTGAAAGAGAAAGGAAAGAAAGAAAGACTGCAAACTGTGAAGGCAGGAAATAAGCTACAATTAGTCATAAGGAATCAGACATACATATATATATATATATATATATATATATATAATATATATATATATATATTGAAGGAAGATAAAAGCAAGTGAAGAAAGAATACAAGCGATAGATGAGAGAGAAGGATATGACAGAGAACAAGTTACAGAAATAGAAAGGCAGAGACATGAGATTGTGTAATTGTTGAGGCACAACGAAAAGAAGAGAGTAATCGTAATGAACAGTTGTTTTAAATGTGATCTGAATAGATATAAAGAATAGCCTCTAAATAGTACTTCTAAAGGAAAGAGGAAAAGTTTCCGGTTCAGAGACTTACCTGAATACAAGATGTCTGTCTTCCTTGAAGTCTTCCTCATCTCAAGAGTGTCCAAGAGTCGAGACACGTATCCTTTTTTCTAAGAGAATGTGAATTTGCCGAGGGCAGTCCTTACACATACTCCTTCTCCGGTGCTGATCTTGCGAACAGCTCCCTCTGCCTGGCCAGGTGGCTCAACGAATGCGGGGTAAGCGCTTTGCATGCCGAGCAGACGTCCCAGCCGTGGTCTGGACAAGGCACTTGAGGCAGAGCGCATGTGTATCCGACATGGGGGAAGGAACCCTCGCAGGCCAGACACCTGCTGAATCCCGCTGTCGTTGACATGCGACGGGAAGGAGCCTGGCACCAGAGGACAGAGTACCTTATATTCTCAAGAATTCACTATGGAAGAAAAAAGGGAAAAAATATCCTGGCGAAGAGCGTGTGGAATTACAAGCAGAGGCCTAACCCAGGAGCGCTGGTGAAATCGGTCCGCTCCCGTTGAAGCGGAAAAGAGGACTGAGGAGTGGCGACGGTGGGCGGAGTCAGGGGAGCGCAAGCTCCTGGGGCTCTGCCCCCATGTGCATCTAAATTTAATGGGGAAGACACGTTTTTCTGATGAAAAAGGTTCTGTTTCCCGTCCCTAGCGACCCATACAGTATGGAGGAAAGGAGACAAGACGTAGTGAAGATCGCTTTTTTAGCGCTTCCTCCTCCTCATGCGCTCCCCTCAGTTGTTGGGGCTCCTCAATGACCTCATCATGGTAGTTCCGCAGGTCATGCCTCCAAGGCCCTCCTCCCCTGTGCCATCCGCCAGTCAATCCGGGGGTTCCGGTACAACTGCCTGTCCCCTCTCCAGTCTAGGTCCCGATGCCTCTGAAACAGACATCTCCTGTGCCACTGGTGCCACCAACACCGCCTCCTCAGTCGCCAGTCGATGCTCAGCAGCCTTTGGGAGATGACCAGGTAGTACCCCTCCAACTCCTCACAGTCAGGCTCCGGACTCCCCTCCGTCTGGCCAAAAGGTGGGTCTGGGGGGCACGAAGACGACACAGGATGGGGAGCCTTCTGCATCAGTGAAGGTGTTTCATGACCGTCATCAAGGCCTAGCTGCATTTTTGAGGTCCCCTATCCAGAGTTGGAATACCAGGGGTGCTGCTGGAGGTCCCGGCCCTGCACGCCAAGGGCCTGCTCAAGCATCCCTCTGCAGAAAGATGTCCTTTCTCAGGCTATTGCAGGGGGAACCAGTCCTCCTGGCGTCCCACCCTCAAACGTACTCTTCAGTCGTGGCGGTGGCTTCTTTGTATTCAAAGCCCTCCTCTTCATCTAATGTGAGCAGGCCACCTCCAGCTGTTTGTACAACAAGGACAAGACCCTCAAGTCTTTCAGAAGTCGATGTTACCTCAATGCCAGGCTGCACCTGCGACAGGCTACCGCTGACGCCCTCCTTGCGTTGATCCACAGGCTGTGGCGCGAGATTGCTGAGTTCCTACCGGACCTTCAACCTGAGAGTCAGACCTCCCTCACAGCGGGGCTTGCGAAGGCCGGCACAGTTGCACAGGACCTCATAGTCTCTTCGGTCTCCCACATCGACATCATCAGCAGAGACATCTGCCTGCAAGTTGAGATGAGGCGGACGGCATGGATGCATGCCACAAAATTCTCTTTGGATGTGCAGGAGAGGATTCTAGACCTTCCTTTTCGAAGGGGTGGACCTGTTTCATTCATCCACTGGTGATGAGTTAAAAAAATAAAAAGACATCAACGCAGACAGCTAGGTCCGAGTTCAAGCCACGCTCCTTCAGGGGCTTCAAGGGGTTCAGGGACTGCGGTATGCGATGGCCTGATAGGTCCCCAAGTGACCACAGGAGCAAGCAACAAAGGACCATGCAGGGCTTTTTTCACTCCCCCCTCCTGCCTCAAAAGCCAAAAAGTGATGATGTCTCAGTCGGGGAACAAAGCCCGCCTGTGGAGGGGCAGCTTGCTTTCTTTGCAGACAGCTGGAAAGGTTTTTCAAGAGTCCTTGGGATTCTTTGAGTAGTCTCCAAAGGCTTCAGTGTTCCTTTTCCTCTAGCCTCTTCTCCTCCTCTGTTGCAGATAGGGTTGCCTGCACTGTTGCAGGAGATCCTTCTTCTTTTGGATATGCCGTCTGTAGAGCTGGTGCCTCAGTCAGACAGGGGCTCCTGGTTGTACTCCAGGATTTTTGATGTACCCAGGAACAACCAGACTGGCCTCAGGGTAGTCCTGGACCTGTCGTTCATAAACCTGTCTTTACCACTCGAACGCTTCAAGATGATCACCCAAGCACACATAGAATAGCTTTGCACAGGGGACTGGTTGTGTTTCCTAGAACTCAAAGGTGCGTACCTACACGTCCTCATCTACCAATCGCTCCACAGGTTCTAGCGGTTCACGATTATGTCACACCACTTCCAGTACAGGCTGCTGCCGTTCTTCCTCAATGCAGCCCCTCATATGTTCACGAAGTTCATGAACACGGTGGCTGGCCTCCTTTGCTTGGAGGGCCACCACCTATACCCCTACCTGGGTGAACGGCTGGTGGGGGCCAGCTCGCCTGAGGGGGTAGTGCCCTTCTGCCAGTGGCTAGCAGATGTTATTCACCAGCTGTGGTTTTCCCTCAACCAGTGGCAGTCACAGTTGACCCCTTGCCGGGGCCTGGGGTTCCTCAGAGTTCAATGGGACATTGCTGTTGAGAGGGTGTTTGCCATGAGCGAAAGCCTTCCGTCCCTTCAGAAACCGGTTCAGCACTTTCTGACCAACTCTACCACCTCAGCATGGTGGTTCCAGCACGTTCTGGGCCTGATGGCGTCCTGCATGCTCACGGTGCGGCACTCCTGCCTCAAGATGAGACGCCTCAGGCTCCACCTGGTGGCCAACTGGGACCAAGAAACTGGGGCACAGTTGGACAAGCTTTCGGATCTTCACTTGTGGCTTATGGACTGAAATGTGGCAGTGGTAGTTCCTTTTACTCAGCCAGAGCCTACTCTGGTAGTGACGACGGAGTCCTCCCTCACGTGCTGGGGGTAGGAGGGCTACACTGGATGGCTACTCGATTCAGTGCTTGGTCCAGGCTGGAGGACCTCCTGCATATCGATCTATTGGAATATATGGTAGTGGACCGAACACTCAGTGCTTTTATACCAGTCATCGGGGGCAAGACGGTTTTGGTAAGGACTGTCATTTTCACAACCCGCTCTTCCCTCCTGTTCATAGAGGCAGTGTCAATCTAGGAGTGGGCCCTGACGGAGGGGATATGGATCTGCGCTGTCCATCTCCCAGAGGACAACCACGCTGAAGCGGACAAGCACAGCTGCCTGGGGTTCAACACCTACAAATGGGAATTACACATCAGCTGTGTGTTGCCCCTCTTCCAGAAATTGGGGTTTACGGATCTGGACTTTTATGCATCTCCTCTGAATTCCAAGTGCCCTCTCTTTGCTTTGTGGGCGGGTCAGGGATCTCTGGGTGACTCATTCCTGCTCTGCTGGCACAGCCACAAGTGCTATACTTTTCCTCCTCCTCCATTGCTCCAGCGGACCCGCTGCAAATTCCAGGCTTCAATGGGCTGCAGCCTCATCCCCCACTGGCCGTTGAGGGCATGGTTCTTGGACATGCTGCAGTTGCGCTCCCAGGGGCCTATCCATCTTATGATCCCCAGTGGTGACTTCCTTACGCAGCAGGGCAGGGCAGTGGAGCACCCAGACCCAGCCAGGTTGGCCTTCTCGGCCTGGCTCCTGATTAGCTGAGACTGCACCGCTCCCAGTTTTCAGACAGCAACTGGGAGATCATACAGGAGGCCATCCGTGCGTTCTCAGTACACAAGTAAGTGGACTAGGTTCTGAAACTTGGCTCACAACAAGGGGCTGGACCCCCTCACTTCCCTGGATGACATGGTGACTTTTTCTGCATACCGGTCTCGGTCCAGCGTCCAGATCGACACCTTTCACGCCTATTTGGTGGCCAGTGGGGCCTACAAGATCTCGCCGGATCACATTTTTTCAGGACCGTCCCGGTGATTAAGGCCCACCTCAAGGATTTGTCCAGTCTGTTTCCTCCGTTGCATATTCCCCACCAAATCTAGGACCTCAATGTGGTGCTTGCGGCCTTACAGTGTAAACTGTTTGAGCTAATGGCATTGGTGGACATCAGACTGCTGACGCTCAATGCGGTCCTGCTGGTGGGCTCACTTCTGCGTGCAGAGTCGGTGAGTTGCAGGCGCTGTTGTTGTGAGAGCCCTTCACCACCTTCCACAACAACAAGGTCCTCTTGCGTGCTCATCCAAACTTCTTGCCCAGGGTGGTCTCTCTGTTCCACTTGAACCAGGATATGTGCCTGCCAGTGTTCTTTCCGAACCCTCATTCGAAAGCGGAAAGGCCTTTGCATTCCCTGGACTTGAGAAGAGTGTTCAAGTTCTACCTCTCCCGGACGAGATCTTTCTGGAAATCGGAGGCCCCATTTGTGATATTCGGGGGCTCAGCTCCCGCACCCAGGCTTCCAAGGCCTTCATAGCCCATTGGATGGTCCAGTCTATTTGGGAGGCTTACATGGCCTTGGGTAAGACTGTTTGCGCAGGGATTCATGCCCACTCAGTCAGGGCCAAGGCTACGAGGGTCGCCTTTCGGAGACACACTTCTGGGAAGTCATTAGCGAGGCGGCTACGTGGGCCATTCAGTCTGTGTTCTGGAAGCACGATTTACTGGACACCAGCTCTAGGCGGGATGCAGATTTCGGTCTGGCGGTTCTGAAGATACTTTTTGCTTCTTCTTAAGCACAAGGCAGGTTGTCGTAGCTCCACCCATTTGTCATGTTCAGTGGAATCACCCACAAGGATGGAGCAATGGGGACGGGACGCATGAGTAATTAAAGTTACACACTGTAGTGACTGGAATACTCCTAGTCCTAAGTGCCCTTTCCTCCATACGTCCCACCGACCTTGCCCTGCTAGTATGCCAGTGGCTAAAATTGTCAGCATAGCCAGGTATTCAAGCGTCTGATATGTAAAAAAGGGGACTGGCGTGAAGTGTCGGAGGGCGGGGCCTCGGGGGCGTTCCCACGCCTGCAGCCGCGCCACCACGCGCTCTGCAAAATTTAAAGGGGTTGCTCATTTTTTTTGCTGGCAAACGTTCCCGGTATCGTTCCCCCTGTTGGTTGACACCCACAAGGATGGAGGAAAGGGGACTAAGGGCTACGAGTACTCCAGTCACTACAGTGAGTAACTTTAATTATCCCTACGAAGGCGGTGAAGGACCTTTAGATCATGCAATTAATCTGAATGGGCAGTGTGTTTAGACTCTCTCGGAAGATGCTATATTTATCTCAGTCAAAGGGCAGACTTGCCTGCTCCAAAATAAGTGAATATTATGAAGCATTGCAATTGAGAGTAATAGGTGACTGGGTTAAATCCAACCACCGTAAATGTATGGCTACACTGGAGAACGAAGTGGTGGGGATTCCTCTAGAGCGCAGTTTACGCGTTTCCTTCAACTGCAGTAGTTATGAGGATTTGGGAAAAGATTTGTAGGTCAAAACAACCTGATGACCTTTCCAGTGCTGGCTACTCCAATACACAAACTGTAGTTTTCCCAGCTTTATAGATGCAATAGTTTTAAGTGATGACGACAAGATGGGTGCGAATACACAAAGTGTATGGTCATGTGGGATTCAGTTAAAATGATCGAGGAATGTAAAAAAAGATTTCCAAATAGGCAAAATCAAACTGCACTTCATGCAGCTTAGGCATTGGCTTCTGAGCAAACAGGTTAAACGTGAGGTGATGTGACCATTTACCGGCTTTGAAATTGATACTCCCACCCTCCTCCACCGCTTCAAAGAAATTGATCTCAAAACTGTGTGATCTGTCAGATCATGGACTGGGACAAGAGTGAACACATATTAAATGTTGTCATAGCGATCTGGGGAATGCAATATCTTATGTGGAATGGTTAGTGATAGGCCGTAGAGCACACAGATCTCCTGCTTGCACTCAACATAAGGAAACATTTTTGGAGATGCTATATAGCTGGTATAGGATTCCGGTTTTATTAAAATACTATGAAGGACAAACCAGTCTTTTTTTGGAGGGGATGTGGGGGTTCTGGGACTTTTATGCATGCCTGTTGGTCTTGCTCCAAGTACATTTAATATTAGGGCGAAATCCTGAAAGAAATTGCAGAGATTGTATATGTAGGCCTACTTAAAGATCCAGAGGTATGTTTGTGAGCCAATAGAAGGGAGATTTCTACTTGCAGAAGGTTCTAGCGTAGTGATTACAAAAGTGTTGCTAGCAGCTACACTTCTGAAAGTAACTAGATGGGAGGGTCCAAGAAGTGCCTGATTCATTGACCTGGCATCGGAAGATATGGTCCATCCTAATAAAAGAAAATATAGCGCAATGTTTAGAGATCACATGTTCACATACCTACACATTTGCAGTCTCTTTTTGTAGCATGTAAGGTGTAGCAACAATGACCTTACCCTCCCCTACCAGCCTAAGAGTATCTGGGTTTGTGAGCATATAACTAAGAGAGGGTCAGGCCCATCTAAACGGGTTAACAGAAGGTGTGAAATGCATAGAGCATTAGAACGAAAACTCTGGGATGTGTGAACAAGCTCCCTAATGGGTTTAGATGAATGAATTGGGCAAGAATAATTTCCCTGGCCCGGGAGTTGGGAGAGGGCCTTGGAGGAGGATATTGTTTGGGTGTTTATTTTAGGTGTCATGGATGAAGGAGTGCTAAGGATTGATGGCCGTCATGTCTCTTACAAGTCTTAGAAACAAGGATTCAAGAACTAACTTGTTCAAAGAGACCAATTGCCGATGAATGCTTAGGATTGTATTGTTTCTGGCAACTGAATAAAACGTTTACAAGTAAAAGTGACATATCCATCAACTACCCTGGGCTTCCCCCAACAGCATCTATCAGGCCGGGTCACCATCCCTGGATGCTCTAACACCAATTACGGGACTGGTCCTCTTCTTCAGAGTCTTGGGGCTTTGTCTGTAGTCCTTCTTTAAAGCCCCACTGAGCGAGATATTTGCAGAGCAGATGTCCCTCCGGGCCTCTGGTGTTTGAACCTGAGCCTGGATCTTTTCTAATGGGGACTCTAAGATTGGTAGTTGCTGACGCTTTTGCTCCTGAAACATGTAGGTCATTCATATTACCCATAATCTCTCTCCATTTGACCTCACCCAATCCTCGACAGAAGAGTTCCAACTCATTTTGGAAAAAACAAGTGGTGACTTGAAGTCCTTCTTTACAGTTTCAAATTTTATTCAATGAGACCAGAGTAATTATTCACGATATCTGGTTGAAAACATGCATCTACAAAGGACACATCAGTATTACATCATTGCTCCCACAAGAAGCACTCCTAGCTTGACCTACTATTGTAAGTTACCTATTATTTCTTTGAATTTTTTAGCACCCCAGCCAATTAGGTAATTTGTTGTTATCCTCCTATTTTTTTGGATAGTGCTCAGTCCGGAGATCCTGCATTACATCTAGCCGAGTGCATATTCTCTTGCAAAATGATACGCAACAGCGGTTTGCCTCCTCCAAGTTCTCTAGGTAAACCCAGTTTGTCAGAGCAATAGAAACTTTTTTTTATTATTATTATTGTATTTGGTTTATTAAAATAAAAACCTTTACAAATAGATTTAAACATTAAAAATTTCTAGACACCAATAATTATGAAATAACATTACATCATGACATTTAAAAGAAAAAAGTGCTTTCCCTAGCAAAGACACTATAACATCATTTTAAGTTAACAGAAGATGGAAGTACCGAATTTCCATTTAGTTACTAAAACTAAAACAAAACAAATACATTTAAAAAGAAAAATGAAACATAAACACAGTCAGAAAATTTCTGAAGACAACATCCAAATAACATTCAAAATATAAAGTTACAATTCGGTACATAATATAGATATTGTGAAATCATAGAGCAGTTTGATATTATTATATTGAATATTCATTCCCACCCAGCTACAAAATCTAGCTGTAGGGTTTAATCGTTTTTGTTTGGCCTACAGGTCTTCTCCCAACTTACATTCTATCAATGCCAGCAAGTTAGTCAAACGGAGTGTGAGATTCTGACTAAAACCTTCCATACAGCGTTTCCATAGAAGTTCCTTTGCGGTTACACAGTTCGAGTAAAAGTGCTCGAAAAATTGGATTTGATGGCCTTCGAAGAATGGACAGCTAATCACTAGGTGTTTAAGGGTTTCTGGCACTGTGCAATTTTTACAAAAACGGCAACTAGTGTCAGTGTTACTATTTAGATAACCAGTCCAGTGTTTGAATCGTTCGCGTGTGTGAAATTGGTTGAGTCGAAAACGCATATAAGTTTTCCTTGAGCGAGCTGAAGGGAACTGTAAGAGATATTTTAATCGGATTCCCCATCTGCCGCGAACTTCATTGTATTCTTTGAAGGAAGTATATTTACCCATTTCATCCAACATTATACACCAAAAGAATCTTTGAAATTTAAGTTTTTGGCTTGGTAACCACATGCTCATGGATGACGGAGATTCATTGATGAGCAATAATATTTTGGTTAATTTAAGCGAGTAGGTGTTGAGTGATTTAATGTGTGATTCACTCAGTAATTGATTCAGTTTAACATAAAGAATATTTTTCGGTCGGTTATAAATCTTAATTAGATTGGTAGTTATTCACCATGTATGTTTTACTGACAATTGTAGTAAATTTAATTCATGGCAAATCATAACGTTGGGAATCGAAAGTGATAATCCCAGTACTGTTTTCCATAATTTCCCCTGTAAGATGTTTAAATGGGCATCTAAATCATATGTACAAATATCCAGAGAATATAGAATGATGGGTTCAACCTTCTGCAAATAAAATTGAATTAAGGGTATTAAAGAGAACATACAGTATTTCTGATGGATAATTTTCATCTGAGATGTCAACCCCCTAACTTTTTGATTAAGATAGTTTTTCCACACAGTAATTGAGTATTGATCAGTCAGAGGATATCCCAAATAACGAAGCATCGGAGAGTATTCGATTTTAACATCGTTCATATACCAAGAGTATCGATGACAGTCTAATTTTCTTTTAGAGAAAATCAATATAAAAGTTTTCGTTGGATTTGGGAGTAAGGTTATGATTAGATGCGAATTCCGAAAATAAATCCAACTTTCGTTGGAGACCAAAGGGGGTTCGATCAAAAAATAACAAGTCATCGGCAAAACCTAACCAATCTAAGTTCAGTGAACCAAACTTCACTGAATTACATTCCCCAGCATTCCAATTGTCGTCCAATCCTAACAAGTACAAATTGAACAGTATCGCTGCCATATTGCAGCCCTGTTTCACCCCAATCTCAGTCAGAATGGGATCAGTCAGGGCTCCTTCCTTAGTAAGTCGGATGCAGTAATTTGTGTTTTTGTGGAGTAAGGCAATGAAGGCAACCAGTTTGGTCGGAATGCCAAGATGGATCATTTTTTCCACAAGATTTCACGAATAACGCAGTCAAATGCTGCGGTCAGATCCAAACTAGCCATATAAATTGGCCGAGTGACTGACTGAAGAATGGGCTTGGAGATGGGAAAGAATTGTAGCATTTAACTGACAACCAATGAATTTTCTGAATCCTACCTGATAAATAGACAGCATATTTTTATTGCTCATATGAATTTGTAGTTGTTGGATAAGCAGAATGGAAAATTTTTTGGAAGAGGAATCTGTTAGAGCAATAGGGCGATAATTAGAGGGACAGTCCGGAGAGCCCTTTTTGTAAATCGGAATAACTAGCGCAGAAGACCACGATAGGGGGGTTTGTCCTGTTTGTAAAATCAGATCAAATTTGATTTTAAGGATGTGAGCCCAGAATACTGGGTTCGATTTATACACACAAGATGGAATACCATCGGGACCAGGCGCTTTAGAGGGCTTCAATCTGCCGATGGCATCGATGATGTCTTCTATGGACCATAATGATGGAGAATCAAGATCCAAGCGTGGTTCACTACCCTTTAAAGAGTGAAAGCGCTCGGGCATAGTATATTTGAGTTTTACATATGGTACCCAATTTTCGGCGGAGATTACGGAATCAAAATTAGTTGTAGTTTCAGAAGTAATAGAAGAAGAATATTACAGGTTTTCCTTGAGTCGTGCTTGAGTAGATAGTAGAATAATTTTTGATTATCTGCGTAGAGGAGATGTCTTTTTAACCATTAAGTTTATTCCGAAATCTTTGTCGTACTGCTTTGATCAGTTTATCATGAGTCAGGTAGGACAGAAAAGTTCTATTAATTTGACGAATTTTGTGGTTTTTTTGCGTTTTTAAATGAGCAACTTGATTATTAAATTTGTGCGCATGAACCTGAGTAGCTTTTTCATGCTTATCCCTTGATTGGAGCATAGCATCTAGATGGAATTGAATTCTAATAGAATTTAGACGATCTAAGTGAATAAGTGAAAAGCTGGATGGTGATAAAAATAAGAAGATATTAGGATCACATTCTAGATTCCGAATAAAGATTGCACACACTTTAGGATTCCATCTCACTGTATAGCGGGGCCGGTCAGATTCTACCAGAGATAGAAAAGAATTATCTTTAAAACGAGCCAAAGGGATATTCATCTGCATAGAGATAATCATATGGTCTCCTAGAAGAGGATCTATAATTTTGAGGGCATCTATATTCGAATATAAACTCGAAGAAATGAAAAAATAATCGATAAGAGAATTGAAGTTTGCTCTAGTCCATGTATATGCAAAGTCGTCCAAAGCAAAATAAGGGCTTTGAATATCCCATTCAAGAAAAAAGGAATTCCATATAGTTCCAAACTTTTTGGAAGTAATTGAGTGCTTATCCCTAATTGCATTATTATGAACACCTATTTCATAGCAATAGCAGTTGAAGTCTCCACCTACGATAATTCTTGCCGAGGGGTATAAAATCAGTCCCTTTTCTAATACATTGTTCATTTCCTAAATGATGATCTCAATGGGAGTGGACAATTTATTCCAGTAAGTACAGACCAACAGGAGAATCATAGAGGGATCCAAATCATCTTTCATGATAATAGCTAGAATGGAGTCTGAACTACTAATCCTCTCCATGGAGCATTGGAAGGCAGAATTAACAAGTATAGCCAAGCCGCCGGAAGGACGACCCTCGCTACCTCGCCTTGCAATCTGAATAAATGCTGAGTATCCATCTATCGAAAAGGAGGATTGATTCATGGTCTCTTGAATAAAAATGAGGTCAGGTCGATTGAACTGATTTAGGCGATACCATTTTTTGAAGTTATTTATACCACAAGAATTCCACGAAATAATGTGGAGTCGGAGTAGGCTAAGAATTTTTCATCGCCTTTTGTTGGTTTAATTGCGTGGGGTTAATAGGATCCCTCCAAGACATCTCCTTTAAAACAGACATGAATGACATAAACTGTTTCATAGTATTGGCGTCAATATTTGCAGAGGTTCCCTGGGTTACACTGTCTGTAACGCTTTCAGCTATCAGAGGAGTAGTTTCTAGGTAACTTTGCATCATCAAATGATGAAAAAAATGATGCGGTTAAACCAATAAATGCCAAGTCATCAGAGTGATCCCATAGCATCTTCATAATAAAAGGAGACATAAATTTACAAATCATTCTGTTGTTATTAATATCAGCCAATTTCACGCAGTCTGTCATCAGATCTAACAATTCGCAAGGCGGGGATATCCTGAAAAACAGTCATCATGAAGGTGCGGTTCAAGCGAGCCTTACCATAGCGAGCTTCATCGCTTTCCCAGCCCATAATTATAGCAGATTTTGGGTCGTCATAATTATGGTTAGTCAGGGATTCCTGGTTGTCCATTGTGGATTTAAGATTGGTCAATTTAGGGCACTTATTGACTTGTGGGTGTTGCGGGCTCAAAGTTGGTAGCTTAGGACTAGTTCTTTGATGCTCTGAGTTCATTATTTGATGAATAATTAGTTGATTGCTAGATTCAACATTATTATCTAAGGTTTGGTCTTCAGACTCGCTTGAGCTCACACCCTCCAAATTTTTATTTTGAGATTCAGTTGGATTGTTAGGACAAGTGATTGTTTTGTTTTCTCTTTGTCCATTAGCGTTACCCAAAATCACTTTCGCAGTTTTTTTGATTTTCAACATTGGATAATAATTGGAGAGGGCAGATTGAACGCGGTGTGGAGCCCCTGCAATTGAGTTAGGCACCACCCCGAGATCAATAGGTCCCCCTTCCTCTTTATCCTTTCCCTTTTTTGCCTTAGATCGTGACTTGTTAGATTCTTGCCAGGATGGTTCAATAATCAAGTCCTCCTTTTCGTTGTTTTTTTTGTTTTTTAATAGAGAATTGATAGGTACTTTGATGGTTGAAGTATTCAAGTCTGACTCCGAAAGATTCAACAGGGCCTTAGATTCCTCGCTCAACTGATTTAAATCAATGATGTTATCTCCCCCTGAAAGGTTGCAAATATCTTTAATATGTGTGTTATGATTATCATTTTTGTCACGTGATTGGTTCTTTGTTTTTTTTTCCTGTTTTCCCTTTTGTAGTTTAATTAGAAGATTTCTCTTTTGAGCGCGGGCCAAAGCCCTTCTTTGTTTTTTAGTAAGGGCAATGGAAGGAGTTTTATGAGGCACCTCTTCAAAGTCAAGTATTTCTATTTTTTCCTGAGGGATAAGGTCTACTCCAATTAAGTCAATAAGATCAGTTAAAACTGATGGACTATCTGGAGGAGCACTTTCCTCTGCACAAGGAGTCGTCAACGATTCTTTGATAATTGACTTGGAGATTGTGGCAAGATTAATTGCCATTTCCCTTACAAGAGTAGTCAAAACAGCAAGGTTGGATTCATTGGAATTTTTCAAGTTCACTACCTCTGGGTTCACAACCTTACTGTTTTCTGATTTAATGGGTGGTTCCTCTGTCACTACCTCGGAGAACAATTTGGTTTGAGTACCTATAGTTTGAACATGATCCATCGAATCTTTTTTGTTTATGATGGAAGAAAACATGTGGCAGGCAAATAACATGCCCTCCATTTTACTGAGAGAACTCGTGAGGTCAGACATTTGAATCTGTAGGATTTTTATTGCCTCATGAGTCTGCTCATGACCTTTATCAAGTAAATTAAGAATTCTGGTCATGACCGTAAAAGATTCGAGAGAGTGTTGCAGTTCGGCATTCCATTTTTCTTGTTCAGTGGTAGGACAATTAGGCTGTGGACGAATTTTACAATGAATGGACTCGTTGGAATCAAGACTAGGTGCTCTATTTCCTTCATGGCTAGAAGGATATTGGCAAGTATGGATCATTGGTTGTTCCAGTATAGGGGAACTATTTACCGTCAAGGAGGGTCCTCCTATGTTGTTGTTTCTCAGAGTATTAGTTCCCCCAAGGATACGTGGTTCCTCCTGGGCACTAAAGTGTGAGGGTACAGAATAGGTGTATGCTTGGGGATTGTTAAATAGGAACACATTCTCAATCCCGTACTTGCTTCTATTCACTGGAGTTGAGGGTTCATTGGATAAACAAATCCGTTTACCCAGTTCTGTCTCGATTGCCGGAGCTAATATGGAAAAATCGGCAGTACGCGGATCAAATTGCTCAATTCCCATTATTTTTTTTTTCATCTCTGTCTAGACTCTGATCAGAGTTGCAGTCAACAATTTCCCAATCCTTTGAGGAGCTTTCATTCACTTCTTTAACCGACAAAAATACTGGTTTAGTTTTAGAATCTATGCATTTTCCAGCCAAAGTAGTGGTAGGAGTCTCACAATCAATATACACCGACCGTTTTTTAGGCAAAATTTGTTCCTCAAAGTCTTCAGGGATTGTATCGGCAGGGGCATCCTTGTTGGATTTCTGTAAATCATCACAATGAAGGTCCTCTGCCGTAAATTTAGTTGACAAAGAGGCAGGTTTCTTGGGAACCAGTATATTTTTCAATTCCTGGTTTTTGTTATACTCGAAAGAGGCAGGTACGAGAATAACTTTATTCTCAACATTGCTCTCTGATTTTAGAGCCACTATAGGATTTTCAGACAGCAAAATACTGCTATGACTGGAGTCAAGCAGAGGTTTAAGTTCTTTGTTTTTCTCTTTGTCAGGCCGGTTTGAGGGCTTTGCAGAATACGGTTTAACTGCATTAGAGTCCACCTCTATTTTTTTAGGGTTAGTTAGGGACTCTTTTTTTTTTTTACACTATGGAGCCCCTCTGCCATGATCAAAACAATTCTAGATGCTATGAGAGACTGGTGGGACAAAGGGCAGTGCAATCAAACTAATATAGCTCGCTATATCACCCTTCAAACAAGATTTGACACTCTATATTACAAGGGCACAGAGAGTCACCCTACCACCAAACCACCTTACCGCCTAACAGCCCAACAGCCACACTTCGCAGGCACTTCCGGATGCGCGCGCCGGATGCGCGGGTCAGAGTGCTATTAAGGAAGTGGCCAGTGGGCTTGAGGGCAGGCAGAGAGGCGGATTCAGGGGGGGCGTGGCTAAAGGGGAAAAGAGAAGAGAGTGGCGTCAGTGAGTTGCACGGCACACAGAATCCCGCGGGAAACCCGCAGACACTAAGAAATGAAGCACAGAGTACTCAATAAATACCCTCTGTAAAAGTCCAATGCAGTCCACTGAGGTGCGCGTTACGCGCAAAGTTCGAAGCGAATGCTTCCTCTTGCCGACGGCACCAACACCGCAGGCAGCAAATCCAGGCAGAGCGGCGAAGCAGCGAACACAGCCCAACAGCCACACTTCGCAGGCACTTCCGAATGCGCGCCAACTTTTACAGTTGTTTCCGTACTACGCCCTTGCGAGTAACCTGGGAACATTGTTTCCACTTTTACAATGAACATTCCATTTTACTGAGAGGCTAATCTAGCGGCACACTCGTTCTTCGACAGCCCAGATCAGCTTAGTTCCTGAATCATCTCAAGATCCCATTCCGGTAAGACCCGGATTTGGTCTTTGAGGAAATCTGCATTATTATAATGTATTTTACTCATGTAGTTTATTGTTCTCTAGAGCCTCATAACATCTACCCATATCTATACTGAGTACACATTCTAGTTACAGCTGCAGGAGGTTGAGCATTGGTGATTAGCCAGTTATACAGTATTTGAGCTTACGAAAGTTTATCTTCTCTTGTTTGCGAATATGATGATATACATTTACATACCAAATTTTCAATGTAATATTGTTGTTTTTGAAAATCTAGATTGTCTCCAGCTTTGGTAAAAGTACACAATATTGGGTATCTCAGGTGTACCTATACAGTCTGTAGGCAAACTCCTTGTTTTGCATTACATCTTATCAAACCAAATTCAGTACTAGTATCACTTATTAATCCTAAACTCCTGGATGGGGGCGTCTACCCATGATATTGTAAATTCTAATGTATTTTTCTAAAATCTGATTTGATTTCTGTACAATTTCTTTTATAGTGATCTTTTGATAAGAAGTCCCTGATGAAGAATGTTAACCCGAAATGCGTTGGGCAATTTGTGCATTCAATATTTATGGACTACTGTATTGTTTTACTACATTTGATGAATGTTAAATGTATTAAACCCCTAAAAAACTGGTTTAATGTCATATATGAATTCACCTAACCTCAACAAACTAATAAGTAGCAAACTGGGTCTCCTGAATAGGAACCCTTTTGCCACTTACCTCTAATCACTTGCCTATCCTACGTCTAATCACTTGCCTATCCCAGGTCATAAGATAGGGTGCAGGGGGCGCAAGTTCCCTTATTGGGAACATTCTCTTTTTCTGAAAACATGCATCTCTCAGTTCTTAGAAACATATGAAACAAACAACAAATATATACTTAAACAATGTATACAAACTCATAAAAAGTATTGAGTATGAACACATCACTGGTTTCAAAAAGAATGAGAGGAGTAGCAAATTCTATACATATTCCTAGACAGCTTGGTTCTTCTAATTAATCTCCTAAACCTATCGCTAAGGCCCTTGCTACCTAAGTTGAACCTCTCAAGTAACTGTAAAAAATTGTCAATGGACCTAGTCACAGAAGAGGGGTCTACGTCTAACACAGCTCAACAAGAAAACATGAGCTGTGCTGCCACGATGTTGGGTGTTGGAAATGTTCAACAGCTGGCCCAACATTTCAGCGCCTTCCATATGTGTCTTTGAGGGAAACCTCTGCCTAAAAAAAGGCCTCTGTCCTCTAGAACGCTGATATTGATCATAACCATAAGGGCTTTCTCCGGGGGAATCACTACTCGTATCGGAGAAGGTCAGACCCCTATTTTGGTCCTCTCTGGGTTTTTTTTGTGTATATTGTGATCTCTTTATTTTTCAATTCAAGAAATTGTGTTGCCAAATGCGTGTAAATCTTCTCAGCTTTAAATTTCTGTATGTCCTGGCTGAGCTTTTTTGTTTTCTTTAACAATGTATTAGCTTTAAAGTCTTCAAATTGTTTAGTCACCTCTCTTAATTTGTCTTCAGCGTTACCAATGGCTGTGTTATTATGGAATTTCAATTCTTCTGCTTCTAAGACCCTTTGAATTACTTACCCTATTCTTTGTACTATTGGAATTGTCAAAACCATTAAATCTCGGCTTCACTTGATGGCTATATAACTAAAATTAGTTTTATGTTCTTCATCTTCGAGAAGCAAGCACGGTTCATTGTGTACCACCAAGCTAGCTGGGATAATGTTTGACTTCAGGGACTCCCAAAGTAAATGCCCGTGCAGTTCCATTCTGAATCCTTTCTTTATAAATTTAAGCAATTCTTCAGAGAAGAGAAAACCTGAATGCTATATCTAGATCCTGACTCAACAAATAGGAACGGGCCTCTTATAATATCAGAAATGTGTGCATCACTGTAACTCAGGGTGGCATTTTCTGCCATCCCAATGTGGAGAAGCCCCAAACACAAGCCCAGAGATGCAGGAAGATCAACCAATCGTTGTCGAACCTACGCACTTATCTACACATATCCCAACTACCAACAAACAATTAAACCAATTACACCTAAAACACCCTATATATATATATATATAACAAGGGAGGGGATAGTGGGATGTGGCCCTAAACCAGCAGGAGCTGTAAATAAAGTATATATACTTGAGGGCACCCCTTATTCTGTACGGGACCAGGGGAATGAAGTCATAAACCAATAACAATTGCAGAGCCAGGAAAACAATTAATACTTTAGATATACATTCTCAAAATACCTTTTGGTGAAGAAGTCACAACATATTACCCATATTCTCCAGCATGGGGTCTGGCATGGATTCACATGCTCATGAATATTCCCCGTTGTCAGGCCGGGAATCCCCGATAAAAGAAAAAAACGTTTCACTTTCACTTACAAACTCTTTCTCCTATAAACCAATCGGTGAGCTCTTGGTCATACTGCTGCTCGCAGCCAATGACTGCCTTCTCCCTAAGCCCCTCCTTTGGCAGCCATCTTCAGATATTCACCACACGTTAAAGTGTTGGGAGTCCTTGTGTTGTGCTCCAGGAGCTTACGTTTTTGTGCTTTTTCAATAATAGTTCCTATTTTTGACAAATAGAGCCTGTGTGCATCTTGCAACGCCCCTCAAGGGCAAAAATCGTCGAGAGTTTCAGCGAAGATTCCAGAAGGCCATAAGGCCTACACTGCACTCCGGACCATGTCGGAGGAGGAGGAAGAGGGGAGGATCCCTCTTCAAGCTCTGCTCCAGCTGCAGATTGAGAAACGTGTTTGTGGAGGACAAACACTCCCGGTGCCTCAACTGTCTCAATCGGGACCACCGGGAAGTGAATTGTGAAATCTGCCTTGGCTTCTCTAAGCGCACCATCTAGGATCATCAGGGTAGGTTGGCGGCATGGCTTAAAGCCCAAGGCCTGTACCCCGTGTGGCAAGCAGGGGCATGCCTCACCCAGGACTGGCTGGTCCGAGGAGCAGACTTTTAAGACCTTTGAGGGTGCTCCATCCGTGGGGGCCCAAGACAAGGCCAAGCATTGCGGGTCCGTTTCTGTCGGGGTCGCCACGCAAGCGGGTGCCGCAACGGGCAGGGCACCCTGATCTTCACAGTCTGCCTCCATCTCCTCCTCGAAGAGGAAATCTGCTAACCCACCCAGGGAAGCTGCGGGAGAAGCCGGAGAAGATCAAGGCACCGGGTAAGGTGTCAGACCTACCCCTGAAGGCCCAGGTCAGGTGAAGTCATCCTCGATCGAGCTGGTGGCGGCTGCCCTCTCGAAGGCAAAGGGGGCTGACACTGACAGCACTCAAGAGTGGCACTCCACCCGTGGCGGGAGGTCTCAGCCAAGCCGGTGGAGAAAACGCCAGAGAAGAGGATGCCATCCCTAAGCCCGAGACCGACCCCTGAGAATGCAAAAAAGTGGGGTGGGGGGAGTGGAGGCCTCAGCTGTGCTCCAGGGCACAGATATTTTTTCCTCGTCCTTCCACGCCTGGTGTCCGTTCATATGGCCCCGGTGGACGTGGGGAACAACGATGGCGGAAACGCTGAGGACGACAGCGGAAATGCCAAGGGGGACGATGATGGCTGGAATGCCGACGGCGATGCATTGGGCGCTGGGCCCAGCAAGCCTAACCCGCTCCTCCCCCCTCCCCTCTGGCCCCCCAACACCTCCCAGGGAAGTATCGCTGGACATACTTTCAACTCTCCACACACTGGTGTCGGAGATCCAGAAGAGGATGCCGACGGCACCACCGGCTCTGGTGGCAGCGGGCAAGAAGAGAAAACTGCACCCTTCACCGCATCATCAATCGCTGCACATGCCCTCCCCGCCCTAGGGATACAGGGACGGTCACGGATGACGACAGCAGCATTTCGCCACCGCCAAGGGCTTAGTCCCCGGACGAAGTGGAGTCGTTCCACGCCATGGTCACTCATGCATCGAAGCTCTTCCAGCTGACGCCAGAAGAGACCAGGAAGGAAGGTTTCCTTTACCAATGACGTGAGGCCAAGAGGAAGACCATTCTGGCGGTGCCTCTCCTGGACGACGTTTGGAATGAGGGCCTGGCGCTGATGAGAACCCGGCCTCAGCCCCGGTGAAGAGGGACAGGCGGACAGGCTGGAAAAGAAATACTGGGTGCCGAAGTCCGCATCCAAGTGCCTATGGTCGCACACCCTCCCGATTTCAGTGGTCTCGCGGCTGCGTGGAAGAAGTCTTCTAATCCCTCATCTTCAGCCTTCCTTCCCTCGGACAGCGAGGGGGAGAAGTTGGATGCCGTGGGTAGGAAAGTGATCTACTCGGTGGCAACGACAGTCAAGGCAGCGAATGCGCTTGCGATCCTGGCCAAGGCCTCTACCCCGTGTGGCAAGCAGGGGCATGGCTCCTGCAGCCTTAGATTTCTTATGGAACAAGCTGCCGGCGGACTGCATGGAGGTCCTTGCCAGGGCCAGAGCGTTGTCGACCCTTCAGTGCTACGTTCACAAGTGGAACAGTTTCACAACGTGGTGCCGGATGTTAGGCAGAAACCTGTGCAGTTCCCTTAGGGACCACTGCAAAAGGCTTAAGACTACAGGTGTTTGGCAGTAAACCCACTTGGTAGCAGTCTGTACCACACAGATTCACTTGGTAGCTGTGACTGAGCAGTCAGACTTCCCTCAAGAAGAGTTAGGCAGTATATAGAGTATACACAATAGGTACAGAGATACAGTAGCACAAGCAAACACTGAGCAGAGCTTTGATGTAAAAGTATATAATTATTTATTTAAAGACACACTTGTAAATTACACTAGCATAAAGAGAAAAGTAAATTCAGCACACAGTCACTATTATATATATACAACCCTAATTGCTTATTAGACAAGTCTAAGTGAGAAACACCACTTATTTTCAGACCGAGGTGAGCGCTTAACATAAAATGGCACTCTAATAAGTTATTAAAAAGGGAGGGAAAAAGGCAGAGTTATGGAAGCACACAAATGTCAATACTTTTTAAAGAACCACAGTAAGGCAGGATAGTCAGAGTTCTACTGGAGAGCAAGGAAGTCAATTGCAAGGCCGACTCTTGGAGAGAGCAAGCAGAAGGGTTCCAGGTTCACACAGTGGGGTTATGCCCAAAGAGTCTTGTAGATAGTTTGCACACAAAGAATGAAATTAAAGTCAGGAAAAGTTAGCTAGGTTGTCCCAGGCCAGCCCAGGTTAGAAAGTCGAGGCTTTACTGTCACCCCGAACGATCTGTCGCAAGGGAAGCCAGGCGGGACACAGTACCTTAAGTGTGAAGGAAGCTCCAGTGGGGGCAGTTGTTCCTGCCAGCGGGTGCAAGTCGGTGTTTCGTCCAGAGGAAGAGGAGTTCTCGCCGTGTAGGAAAGATGAAGGTCGTTACACTGCCAGGGAAGAAACCAGCCACGGAGTTCTTCGGTTAAAAGGTACTACCCTTCTCTTCGCGGTAGTGGTAAGCCGTGGTGTTCCGGTTGCTGGGGTGCTTGGCACAGGCAAGGCGGCCACGAGGTGCTCCAGGAAGGTGAAAAGAAGGCAAAACTGGTTATCCCCACCAGTCATTGGAAGAAGACTCTCCGGACCGGAGATCTCCTCTGTCGTCGGGAAAAGTGGTGAGACGGTTCAGCAGGGCTCCACCGGTGGTGTTGTCGTTGCAGGTTGGCTCAGCTTCTCCCTCCTCGGATTCTTAGGTCCTGTGGCGACTTCTGAAGTTCCAGTCCTCAAAGCCCTGCTTTTATGCAGCAAACCCCCATTCATTTAGCCTAGCTGTCAATCAAACATGCTAAGTGGTGAGCCGGGCGGCTCACCACTTGGGCCAATCACACAAGAGTGCGACTTGAGTTGCCAAGGCAACTCAGTCCAGGGTGCCTAAACCCCCTCCAACACCCCCAGTGGTACCCAGACAGAGTGGCACCACTTTTGGAGGCTTCTGTGGAGAAGCCCGCCAAAAAGTGGAACAAAGGGCTCGACTTGGGTTAGAGTCACAGAAGAGAACACATTTTAGAATCGAGTTCTGGCAAAAAATACCAACCGGTGAATTGATATTAAATAAATAAACCGGCGGTATGTTCGAGGCTATAAGCATTAAATAATTAAAGTTGATAGCCTCGAACAATGGGAAAATCCCATAGAGATATATTCGCGGTCGAATATAAAAAGTAGTATCCACTGCCACCAGCCAAAACTCGATCAGGGGGGATGGAGACGTGCTCCCTCGAACAACAGACCCCGGGGCAATCGAATTGCCCCGACCAGTACGTCAACAATATGATGGTTTGTACTGGTTTCTGTTCATAATTTGGGACTAGTAAAGCCAATGGCGACTTTACATGCCCTGGCAGACAGTAGTCAGTCCCAGGGTATGGAGTCTATGTTTGGGGGTCGCTACGACACCCCTGGGTTACGGCACGGAGGGTGCTGTGTAACCCACATCAAAAACACGAGACCCTATGGAGTAAAAGACCCCATAGCCCATAAAACACATGGAAAGCAAAGGAACACCTCAAATCATGTCTAATAGTGGAAGTAAAAGAGTCTCAGTCTTAGCAGGAGAAAAAAATAAACCCCAAAAATCCAGCAAAGCTGCTGGGGGACTCACTAGGTTTGGGAAATTAGCCTTAACAGAGAATTCTCCCTAACACCGGACACAGAATATCAGCCCTCTGAGGATCTCGGCTGCGCAGATTCTACCATACTTGTTGTCCTTGGCCAAGGCGGGGCTGGTGCACGCCTCTATCAAGGTGAATCTGGAGGCTATCTCCCGCTACACCAGGTCTCCAGGGCGGTCTTCTCTTTGGTCCCACCGTCTTGGCTAGGAGTTCCTCAAAGGACTGTTTAGATTGTTCCCACCGGTGAAGGCCCCTGTCCCGGGTGTGGGAACTCAACGTGGTACTGATGAGGCTCCTGGGGACTCCCTTCGAGCCTATGCATCAAGCCCGTCTCAAGTTCCTTTCATGGAAGACAGCTTTTCTTGTGGCCATCACCTCTGCCAGGAGGGTAGGTGAGATCCAGGCTCTTTCCTGCACCCAGCCTTATCTTTTTTTTCACTCCAACTAGGGTGGTGCTGTGGATGCAACCCCTCCTTCATGCCAAAGGTTCAGTCGGAATTCCACCTCAACAAGCCTTTGGTGTTGCCTGTTTTTTTTCCAAAAAATTTGTCGCCGGCTGAAAGGACTTTGCACTCGCTGGTTGCGGCTGATGAGCTGAAGTTCTATGTGGCACGCTGTGATGAAGAGTCCATGGGAGACACAAGCTCACACAATGTGTACGAGCCGAAAGCCTTGGAACACACCCGGACTACGAAAGGGGGATAAACAGTGCAGGCATGTCTGAGAGGCAAGGACACAGCGGCATTACAGATCCAGCCGCTGCTGGGGGCGTGGAGACATATACACCGTAAAACACGCAACACGCATACATCACAGTAAAGACACTAAAGACAATGAAAAACATACATGCTATGAAGCAACCGTGTCTGTGGAAATTCACAGTAATGACCCGAATCAGCAATGGGAAAACTGAACCCTCAGAGGAAATCCAGCAGTACGACTAAGGCTCCCACAATGCTCAAAGCAACCCGGGCTCATACTTTCACGAGGTTAGGGGACTGAAAAACTTGTATTAACCTATCCAAGCACCGTCAACACCCACCGTATCATTGGGCATGGAGACAGAAGCCCTCCATGGCCACCGGGACATCGGGGTTGAGGGACGAATGGGGCGGGCAGGAAGAAACACACCACGTCCTGGGGAAAGGAAGGGGGAGGGACTACATCCAGCCCAATTAGCAGGATTGCATAGAACAGCTGATAGGTGGGGGTGCATGATGGGATGCTTAAAATCCGAACTCACGAGACCCTTGGGGTTTGCTGGGTTTCCCTGCTTCTACAGCCGGACTACTGTGAGCAGTGGCGTGAGGACCCCGCCGACTTCCACTGGGCATACTAAGAAGCAGAGTGCCCGAAGCAGAATACTGCCTTACCCACGTACGAGCAGCAGTGCGGAAAAACATACCATAAGTCCTTTTATTTCTTCTTTTGGGCAATTATACTGACACGGTCTGCCTTGTAATTGTATACCTGAATAAAGGCATATTTCGAGGGGATTGTGTCCTCCGACGTATTCCACATCTATGACAGGTAATGTCCACAGCTGTGGTGCTTTGGAAAACTTTTGGCAGATAGCGTCCTGCGTCGATCCGTTGTTCCTCGAGGGCCTCCGTCGAGGGTCGACGTCACCGGCTGTTATATATAGGACGCATGGTGCCCATGGCCTCAGTTCTGTTTTTTCCGCAAACGTGTTTGCTTCGGAGTCTCGGCGCGCTCGATTCTTCTCTTTGATAGCAATGTCTTCATCATCTACTACCCCGAAGTCGGGCTTTAAAAAATGTCGGGACTGCGGTTCGAAGATGTCCATCACGGACCCGCATGACATCTGGCTCTGGTGCCTCGGCGTAAGCCACGTCACCGACAACTGCGAGGAGTGCCAGTCCCTGACGTCTAAGGCTTTGTGGGAACGGAAGGGGGAAATTGAAGGTAGGTAGGGTGTCTAGGCCCTGTAAATTGAAGTCTGCTGGGCTTTCGACAAATGACTCGAGGGGCGACTCTCTGCGTCGGCGAAAATCCAGGGGGTCTCGGTCTAGGAGTGGTTCCTCTGCCTTGTCGAGGCATTCTAGGTTGCACCGTCACCGGATGCCTTCCTCGTCGGAGGACTCCGACACACGGTTGACTTGTCCCACCAAGTCTTTGTCGCCGGCCGAATGGGATTAATTCCGCAGGCAGATTTTAGCGATTTTTGAGTCACAAGGCACAGTTCTGTCCGCGCCTTCGAATGAAGCCGGCAAATAATGGGCTCGGTCCACCACTCGCACGCCTTCGGACTCAGGCGGTCGGTGCGATCATCAGGAGCCGACGAGGTCCTGCTCAGACAAGGGAGATTGCCATAGCCGTGCCAGATCCAGGTCCCTGTCCTCGACACCATCGAGACCGTCGGAACCTGTGAAGCCTTCGAAGAAGGCATCCCGCCATCAGTGCTGTGTCCGTCGAGGGGCTCTCTCGGGGCTCCGGCCTCAAAGTCCTCAACGCCATCAGCACTGTGTCGGTCGAGGGACGCTCTCGGAGCTGCGCCCTCGAAGAAGTTGTCGACGGCGCCTCGATCGACATCGACGCCGATTCCCTCTGCGCCCTCTATGCCATTTGTGGAGGATAATCTGTGAGGCTTGTTTTTGAGCCCTATTCTGTTCCTCCTCCTAGATTGGAGTTTTTCCAACCTTTACAGGATATTTCAGAGGTTGAGGAACCATCTGATTAGGAGATGGCTGTGCCTCCTGATGTCTCTGATGACCTTTTGTCTGGGCATAGCCAGATGGAGGAACTCTGTCAGTCATTGCATGACGCTAGTGGCCTTGACACCTCTCCAGAGGTGGAGTTTGGTCGACCTGGGGCGCATGCGGATTCCTCCTATCGACATCTCATGTCAAGGGTGACAGAATACTTGGGGTGGTGTGCTCTACCTGTTGATTTGACAGACATCCTGGATCAAGGTCCGCACACTGACCCGGCGTTGCCGTTTCATATGGATTTGCAAAGGAGGGTGACAGCGGCTTGGACTGCTCCTGAGAGTCTACCAGCAGTTAATAAGCCGCTTCTGAAAAAATACCGCCCATCCAGTAGTGACCCCTGCTACTTATTGACGCACCCTACTCCTTGAGAGTTTGGTGGTGCAGGTGGCTACGGCCCCCTCGAAGCAGGCTGCGTACCCTACCATCCCTCCTGATAGAGACGATAAGCGCTTTGATGGTTGGGCGAAGAAGGTATTTTCGGCTGGGGGTATGGCGTTGAAGTCAGCCAACTCCACTTGTGCTTAGCAAGATTTACACATGGTCTGTGGAACTGTGCATCTTTGGCGGCTGAGCATATTTCCGAAGGGGAAGAACGAACCGGTTTTCTAGCCCTCGTGCAAGACGGCAAGGATGCCATGTGCGAATCCATTCTGTCGGGTTTGGACACGGCAGACTGTGTCAGCCGGTCCATGGCGCGCGCACTGTGATACGCAGGTTTGCGTGTTGCGGAAGTCAGGATTTGCTCATGACGTGCAATCCCGGCTTCTGAACATGCCCTTTGATGGGGTTCATCTGTTTGGCAGCAAGGCCGACGAGAGCCTTGAGAGGTTGCAGACCTCCAAAGCTACAGCGAAGTCTTTGAGTGCTGCAGTACTTCAACCTCCGCCTTTTCGTCCTAGGGGACAGCAATGGAGGGGAGGTTCCTTTTGGTACTACTCTACCTTTGGTAGATAGAGAAGAGCTGCCAGTCAAAGGGGCCACCATAGGAGTACCCGGGGTGGAAAGCAAGGTACTCAAGGTGCCAAAGCCGCTGGGGCAGTTGCCTCTTTGCCCTCAGGCATTGCCGCGTCCGCTCAGTCATGAGGCCATGTCCCATGGTTCGCCGGTTGGGAGCAGACTTGCGCAGCATCTTGGAAAATGGCGTGCCATTACTTCAGATGTGTGGGTTCTGGAGATCATAGCCCGGGGCTACTGTCTTCCTTTCCGGCAGAGGCCTCACGACAATCCACCGGGGAAGCTCTCTTTGAAGCATCCTGATCCGCTCCTTGCGCAAGAAATCCTATCCCTGCTGGAGAAAGGCGCCATAGAACTGATGCCTGTAGCGTTGAGGAGCAAGGGATGGTATTCCCCTTATTTTCTGATCCCGAAAAAAGACGGGGGATTGAGATCCATCATGGACTTGCGTTGGTTGAATAAGCTCCTCAGGAAGGACAGGTTCAAGATGGTAACTCTTTCTCAAGTCCTCCAGGACCTTCACCTTCAGGATTGGTTGGTGTCTCTAGACCTCAAGGATGCTTACTTTCATGTGCCGATTCATCCCAAGCACAGGAAGTACCTGAGGTTCGCAGTTGGCGACTTGCATTTTCAGTTTCGGGTCCTGCAGTTCTGATTGACCTCCGCCCTGAGGGTTTTCACCAAGCTGATGGTGGTAGTGGCAGCGTATCTCAGGAAAGGGGGGGATTCACGTCGACCCCTACCTGGACGATTGGTTGATCAGGGCGAGCTCTCCCGAGCAAGCCCTGGATCATCTGTCCGTCACCTGCCACTCCCTTCACAAGCTGGGCTTCTCCCTCAATTTAAAGAAGTCACATGTGACACCTACCCAGCGGCTCCAATACATCGGAGCAGTGCTCGACACATCCCTGGGGCAGTGTTCGCCTCCCCAGGTGAGGGCTCATCGCATTCTGAAGATGGTGGACAAGTTTCAACATGCCCAGAGTGTCCCGGCGTTCGAGTTCTTGAGGTTGCTCAGCCTCATGGCATCCTGCATTTTCCTGGTGCCGGAGCCTAGGCAGCGGATGAGATCTCTGCAGTAGGCTCTCAAGATGCAGTGGTCGCAGTTCTCCGGCAGGATGTCAGATCCTGTTCAGATTCCGGCCTTGGTCGTCCAGGATCTTCTGTGGTGGGCCGTCGAAGGCAATCTGATGAAGGGGGCTCCATTTTGGCAACCATGGCCGGAGGTGACGATTGTGACGGACGCATCCCTCACAGGTTGGGGCGCTCATGCCAACGAGTTGACAGCCAGCGGACGTTGGTCTCCATCGGCGTCTAGACTCCACATCAATCTGTTAGAGCTGGGGGCCGTCAGGCTAGCCCTGAAGGCTTTTCTGCCATCTGTGCGGGGGCAGAATGTCCTGATTATGACAGACAATACAGTGGCCATGCACTACCTCAACAAAAAAGGGGGGGCAGGGTCACTCCCGTTGTGCAGGGAGGCGATGCAGCTCTTGTTCTGGGCCATACAGCAGTTAATTTCGATCTCGGCAGTTCATCTGGCCGGAGACGAAAACGCAGCGGCGGATGCTCTGAGCAGGCAGAGCATGGTCTCTCACGAGTGGGAGCTGGTTCAGGAAGTTCTTTTGGAGATCCTTGCCCTTTGGGGAACCCCACAAGTGTATCTCTTTGCCACCAGTGTCAACCAGAAGTGCGAGAGATTCTGCTTGCAGGAATTTCCCCCAAGAGGAGCCTTTGGGGACGCGTTCATAGTGGAGTGATCCTTCCCACTGCTGTACGCTTTTCCTCCAGTCCCCGTCATTCCTCAAGCGTTGCAGAGGTTACGGAGGTTCGGTTCCCGAATGATCCTCATTGCTCCAGCATGGGCCAGGAGAGCGTGGTACACCGACCTTCTAGACATGTCCATCTGCCCTCCACGCCGTCTTCCCTAGCGAGACGATCTGCTCTCACGGGAGGGGGGTCGAGTTCTCCATCCAGAGGTCAAGTCTCTCAGCCTTCATGCTTGATATCTCGAAGGTTGAGGTATAAGGATTGGGACCTCCCCGAAGACGTGATGGAGGTGGTGTTTTCGGCCAGAAGGCCCACAACGAAATCCCTGTACCGTTGCCATTGGAGAAAGTTCTGTGACTGGTGCAGGGTACAGAATGTGGATCCTTTCCAATGTTCCATTCCTTTTGTTTTTTTCTTTTTTTCTTTCTTTAGCCCACAAGGGCCTGCAAGTGGGTACCATTAAGGGTTATCTGATGGCGCTGACCATATTTAAGCGCTCGTCTGAGGAATGTTCTTATTTTAAGATTCCTTTTGATTTCTCAGTTTCTAAAAGGGCTAACTAATGTGTTTCCACCGTCGCCTTTCCAGGTGCCGGGATGGAATTTGAATTTGGTTCTGAAGTTCCTAATGGAAGCTCGGTTTAAGCCCTTACATTCTTGTCTGTTGCGACTGTTGTCCTTTAAATCTGTGTTTTTAGTTGTGGTTACTTCCGCACGCAGAGTGAGTGAGTTGCAGGAACTTTCCGCCAAGCCACCCTTTACTGTTTTCCATAAGGACAGGGTTGTCCTGCGGGTGGGGCCTTCTTTTCTTCCGAAAGTTGTCGGAATTCCATTTGAGCCAGAAGGTGATTCTTTCTGCGTTCTATCCTCCTCCACATCCTGGAAAGGACGAGGAGAGGCTCCATAGGTTGGATCCTAGGAGAGCTTTGAGTTTCTATCTCTCACGAATGTCCCGGGTCAGAGTGGACGATCAGCTCTTTGTTGGGTATGCTGGAAGGCGCTTGGGTCAGGCTGTTTCCAAGCAGACCTTGTCCAGATGGATCATTTTGAAGATCTCTGAGTGTTACCGCTTGGAGGGAAAGGACCCTCCAGTAGCTTTACAGGCTCACTTTACTAGGGGTGTGGCTGCCTCCACTGCTCTACGAGGGGCGTTCCTATCCGCAATATTTGCAAAGCAGCTACATGGGCCTCTGTCCATACTTTTGTGAGACACTATTCCTTGGACTCCATCCATGGCCAGGATTTGGCCTTTGGTAAGGCAGTCCTCTATTCAGCCATTTGATTGGGCATTCTAAAATTCAATTTTTTTTTTTCCCACCTCCATACGTTGGTACTGCTTTGGGAGTCTGTCATAGATGTGGAATACGTCGGAGGACACAATCCCCTCGAAGAACAAGTTACTTACCTTATCTGGTAACGTTCTTTCGATGGGATGTTCCTCCGACGTATTCCACATCGAACCCTCCCAGCCTGCCCCTCCACAGAATTTCCTATGTGATTGCAGTTTACGTTTCCGCAAGGCTTTCTGCGGTCATACTGGCAGGAGATTGGTGCCACACGTTCTGGGAAAAACTACAACTGAGGCTAGGGGCGCCGTGCGTCCTATATATAACATCCGGTGACGTTGACCCTCGATGGAGGCCCTCGAGGGACAACGGATCAACACCATCGACGCAGGAAGCCCTCTGCCGAAAATGTTCCGAAGCAGCACAGCTGTGGACATTACCTATTATAGATGTGGAATACGTCGGACGAACATCCCATCGAAAGAACGTTACCAAATAAGGTAAGTAACTTGTTCTTCTTTATAACTGCACGTCTCCAGCCTGCTACTTAACACACGCACAAAGAGTTTCCGCAAGACATCTCAACTATTCGTGAACTTTGGCCCTGTGAACCATGGAAAGGCCTTGTCCAAGGCTTCCATCTCCGGCTGCATCACACACTGTCAACGGTTGACAAACCGACCGTTGCCCGGCCGTCCGAGAGCCCATTCATCCAGAGCGATCAAGATATGTGCTTTTAGATATTTTCTATTTTAATGAATACACTTATAGCAACTGGTGTTTGCTTTGAACTAATCACATATAGTAAGTTAGCTTACCTTCACCAAAGGCAACCCTGACATTTACCTCAATGTTCCTGGGAATGCATTTTTGATGGTATATTTAACCCCATCTGTAGTTTCAGATATAATTGTTGATCAGTGAATCTAATATCAGATTGCTTTTTATGTTAATCCGATGCGGTTTTGGTCACTCCAACATGGCGGATTTGGTTTGGAACACAGCTTTTGTGCGACTCCCTCTTCACTTTCTGGGAACTGATATTTTATAGTGTTCCCTGTGTCCGCACTGCTCTCGGTTGCTTTTACGACCAAGCCACAGGCACACACGAGGAACGGCAGGCATAGGACTCGGGAGGAAAGCAACCTTGTTGTAACACTGCATTGAACACGGGTTCTCCTTCAACCTTTCATTTTTTTGTGAAATCGAGAAGGGCAGCATATAGCTAGTGACTGTGTCCCTTTCCTCTTGTTATTTTCCTCCCTTTCTCTCTTTCCCTCTTCCTCCCTTCACTCTCCCTCCTCATTTTTTCTTCTTTCCTCGGCTCCCCTTTATAGTGTGGAGCCCGGATTTGTATTTGAGAGGTCTTTGTGAGTGCAGCTAGAGACCTGCGCGCGATCACCATTGCACCAACCATTACACTTGGAAACACTGTCCTGTTTATTAAAACACGGGTAAGCCTGTTGCCTGTAACCCTGGCCGTATGCTGTTCTACCAGGTATGTGGCACTAACCATCTATCTCTTTGTGCTGCTTTAGCTCTGTCTGATGTAGTGCAACTAAGAAACTTTACCAGATCAGCAGCTACTGTGAATCTAGGCATTGCTGCAAGCAAAGAGGCACTTCCCAAAAAACCTTTGACGACTTTGCCGGCATGTCTGCCCTTTAGGAGGCGAAACTTGTAGTCATTTTTTCTGTGAACAACTCTACCTTCCTTTTATTGTAGTGACCCAGACTTTTTGGTTAACTTCCTGGTCGGCTATTTTCAGAAGTCGCTTTCTGGCTGAGAAAGAGGGCAATCTATTTGAGCCTAGGAAGGCCCGACTTCTCTACTCTTTAAAGAATCAGGACCCCTCACACTAGAGAGGGTAAGTCCACAAATATGGCAATGTGGGTAGGCCTTTTTTCCACTTCCCAATGGGGAATCCCAATGCAAGCCCAGCGTCCAAACACAGTGTGATGTCCTAACTAAGCTAATGTTCTTTTGTTGAAGGGATTTTCAGTCACTTGTTGATACATGTGGTGTGAGTTTTTAGTAATAATTTTTATATATGATCACAGTGGTGGTTTGATTGTTTCACACTATGCAGTGTTCTGAGTTTAACTTTGTTTGGTCCTCAGGGGTCCAAGTTTTATAAAATCTTGGTCCTGAGGAAGGCGGATGTTGTACCATCAAAGCCACCGAAACATTGAGCCAGCTGTTGAACATTTCCAACACCCAACAGCGTGGCAGCACAGCTTATGTTTTCTTGTTGGGCTGTGTTAGACGTAGACCGCTGTTCTGTGGCTAGGTCCATAAACCCTTTTTACGGTTACTTGAGAGGTTCAGCTTAGGTAGGTAGCAACGGCCTTAGCGATAGGTTTGAGAGATTAATAAGAAGAACCGATCTGTCTAGAACTATGCATAGCATTTGCATCTAGTCCACTAATTCTTTTTGAAACCAGTAATGTGTTCATACACAAATATTTCTTATGAGTTTGTATATATTGTTTGTTTAAGTATATATTAGTTTTTTGTTTCAAATATTTCTAAGAATTGAGAGATGTTTTGAACCATATCTAGTGAATAATTTCTCTGGTCTAATTGAATAACATTTAAAACTGTAAAGAAAGATTCCAGTCACAACTTGTTTTTTCCAAATTGAGTTGGAACTCTTCTGCCTAGGATTGGGACAGGTAGAAGGGCGAGAAATGATGAGTACTATGTTGCGACTTCTTCACCAAAGGTATTTGTGAATATAATTCTAAGGTATTAATTGGTTTCCTGGCACAGCAATAGTTTTTGGTTTTTTTTTTTTTTTTTTTAAATGACGTTCACTTTTAAAGTCCCTATAAATAGCTTGGGCATTTTCATGTGCTGTATAGGCCTTTAATGGATTTCGTATTCAATTTCTGTAGTTGAAAGAATTTACCTTCCTTTGAATATGTCTTGATTCATGACTAAGGAGTATATGTATAAGTAAATATACTGTGTGGACTGACCTTTGTTGGATTTTGTTTCACTAACTGTACCTTGTTATCACCCCTGCTTACTCCTAAGAGTGATGCCAGACTCCTCAACCACACTACCATTGTGGGAATCCGGTCTATCATGATGGAAAGCCCTGCCCAAAAATGCAGGTTGTTTTTTCCAAGTATCAAAAGAGTGCACTGGAAATATGTACCTAATAATGTCCCTGATAGCACAAAATACATATCTCCAATTAACAAATATGTTTTAGGAGGAATGATGTCTGTAGGAAATACTGACACACCCATTCAAACATTGTGCATCTTTAACTTCACTGCAATTAACTAGTTTGCCGTGTAACAGGTTAAAGTTACAGCTTAAATTATCTCATGTAGTTTTAAAGAATAGGGATGATATACAATACATATTAAGGCTATCCGGGGCCTTCCGCACTGCAGCATCCCATCCCCAGCTGCTTTAATCAATTTAAAGAAGTTTATGTAAAGTGTAAGGAAAATCTCAGCAAATTCATTTGAGGCGAATATAAAAAGGTTGGTGCTATTAAAACGTAAAAATAGTGAGATAGGAGAATTAATGACAATTAGTAATTCAGTGCGAGCGTGAATGATTCCAATTAGAAATACTGTTACACCAGTACGAATGCAAATTAGAAGCACCATTCTAGGAAAAAGAATCTGTAAGCATAAGTATTAGGCTTATCCCCTTCTTTGCAGTCTTGCAGGTCACCTTTAACAGCCAAGAACCATAGAAGATTGTTATATTTATCAAAGCAAGAGTGAATGTGGATCAGCTACTGACACAAATGATGGCACATGGAGGCACAATAAAAAAATATATGGGAATGGCCTGAGATTTCGAGAAATGCAAATGTGGCCACTAGCTGGGGTTTTATTTGGGCCATTGCACATAAAACAGAAGCATGCCACTAGACTTTAATTGTTTAAGTTGTGTGAAAATAGCAGTTAAATAAATTCTGCAGAGAACTTGCATATAACATTCGTTTTTTCAAAATTGTACAATATACCTATATTTGACACCACTATTCACTTTTAGGTGGAAGTAGATGGCCAGAAATTCAGAGGTGCCGGACCGAATAAGAAGGTTGCAAAAGCAAGTGCTGCTTTATCTGCACTGGAAAAGCTTTTTTCAGGACCCAGTGCAGCAAACATTAAGAAAAAAAAGATAATTTCTCAGGTAAGGAATCCAAGGTTAATCCTTTGTAGGAATTAAAGAACGCATTTTAGCAAATTTGTACTGTTTCATTAGTTATACAAATGAACATGGGAACTTAACAAGGCTGAAGAATGTGGAATATGCAATTATCTTAATTGTGAACACTGCATTAATTCTCATTCCCACCCTCGTGCTATTGTTGATGGAGCCCTTCATGGATTTCTAAAAAACATACTTCTATAGCTGCTTGTATCTACAATTATCTCTACGGTCATGCCATGAATACATACAGGAAGTCCGCTACTTCTAATTTACCCTCCACCCTACAACCAGGAAATAAAACCGTTTCTACCCCAACATGGATCATCTTTCTCAATTCAGTACCAGATTTACAATTTTTAATTTCGCCCATGATCTGCCGCTGGAGAAGCGAGCAGCGTTCAAGTCAGACCTCTATGAGGCTAAGACGATAGCACAGGACCTCCTGGAATCCCCTCTAGCTCACATAGATACGGCTAGTCTGGGCATGTGCATCAGCGTGGATCTAAGGTCAGCCTGGATGCATGCCACCAGGTTTACGACTGATGTGCACAAGAAAATGTTGGACTTCGCCTTTGAGGGAAGTGAGTTCTTCTGTGCATCTCTGAATTAGGAGCTCACCAAAAAGAAGACGAGCAGGCAGACTGTAAAGTCCTTGGCAGTGCTCACCAAGACAACAGAGTAAAGCTTCTCGAATCTCAGGGAAGGCAGGATAGCACACCACTCTCGTTTGGCGGCTTTAAGGGCTCCCAGGAGAGGAGGTCCAGACAGTCAGACCACTCTCCTACCCACAGGAGGAAGCAACAAGGGTTTTTATTTGCCCCTTCCTCTTCAGCGGCCTCAGTACCAGAGAAGCAGCGACTGCCCCATTTAGGTCCACAAGTCTCCTGTGGGGGGCAGAGTGGCTCTGCACAAACAGCAATGGTGTTGGCTATTCTCAGATCGATGCCTAATTTCTGTGGTTTTAGGGGGTTTTCGTCTCCCTATCCCTCATCCTGCTCCTTCTTCCCCTCTTTTGCAGATTGGGTCCCCAGCACTGCTCATGGAAGTGGAGTGCTTGGTCTAGTGCCAAGCAGTGGAGGAAGTACCTGCTGTGGAAGCTTGCAAGGAATTTTACTCTAGGCTTTTCGCTATCCAAAAGAAGATCCAGACAGGCCTGAGAGTGGTGTTGGATCTATCATTCCTCAACCTCTACAAAAGTAAAAAATGGTAGCACTGACTCAGATTGCAGAGTGCAGGGGATGGCTATCTGCGCTGGACCTGCAGGACCCATATCTACACATACCGATTTGGCAACCCCATTGGAAGTTCCTACAATTTTCTGTCGGGGGCAGGCACTTTCAGTACAGGGTTCTCCCTTTTGGGCTGAATGCTGCGCCCAGAGTCTTTACGAAGATCATGAATGCGGTGGCCAGTCTGTTGAGGACTGGGGGTCACCATGTCTACCCTTATCTCGACGACTGGCTCATCAGGACGAGTACGCCCCAGAAAGCATCCCTGACGATGCATGCATTGATCAACCTCTGGTTCGAATTGGAGCTTTCTGTCAATGAAAAGAAATCAGAGTTTGTCCCTACTCAGAGGCTGATATTCATCGGCTTCCTCTGGGATACGGTCACTGGCAGAGGTTTACCTACTCAGAGAGGCGGAGGGATAGCTTGGCGGCAGTAAAAAAAATGCATGGGGAAAAATTGCATGACCATGTGTTGGTAGCAGCACCTGTTGGGGCTCCTAGCCACATGCATACCATCAGTGCCGCTAGCAAGGCTCAAAAGATTCAGGTGCACCTTGCTTCCTCTTGGGATCAAGAGTCAGACTCCCAGTCAAGCAAGGTCGATATACCTCAGGTCTCAGGGTGGACCTATTGCGCTGGAAGGAGTCGTCCAACTGGATGGTGGGAGCTCCCTCACATCCCCCGCCTCATTCAGTAGAAATAACCACAGACTCTTCACTAGATAGGTGGGGTTGCGACTTTGGGATCTCCGTCGGCTCACAGCCTGTGAACAGGCAAAGATAGGGAGAGGCATATAAATTACCTAGAGTTGAAGGCAAATCTTTTGGCATGGAAATCTTTTGGCTGACGATACATGCTGTGTGGTGCTGATTCTTACGGGCAGCACTAGATCAATGTTTTGCTTGAACAAGCATTCAGGTTGACTCTCCTGTGCGGCCTAGCCATACAGTTGTTGGAGTGGGCTATGGAGCAAGGCTCATGGTTATGGGCTGTCCATCTCCCAAGCCAGGACAATTCAGAGGCAGACAGAGTTTGTTGATCGGCACATCGTACGAGTGGGAGATTGCAAGGCAGGCAATACAGAGGCTGTTCAGGATGTAGGGACAGCCGGAGATGGATCTGTTGGCCACAAGCAGCAATTCCAAGTGCGACAGGCTTGCCTCCTGCGAACGCCAGGGGAGGGGTTCCAAGGGAGATGCATTCCAAATAGACTGCTCGAAAAAGACGTGTTACATGTTCCCTCCAACACACCTACTGCAGAGGGATATCGGCAAGTTCATAGTAAGCAAGAATTGCAGGTTGATCCTTCTAGCCCCCGCCGTGGCCCTCCAGGCATGGTTCTCCAATCTGGTGAGGCTGTCCTGTCACAATCACCTTCCCTTACTGCCGTCAGAGAGGCTGTTGTTCCAACAGAGGGGAGCGGTTCTTCAAACTAACCCACAGGCGTTGGAGCTTGGTTCCTGAAAACCTGACCCTGGCGCATCTTAAGCGATCAGAGGATAAGTTAAACATTATACAGGGAGCTACGAAGGCCTCCACAAGGTCTTAATACAAGAGCAAATGGACAATCTTTTGTCACTGGTCAAGCGACAAAGGAGTGCAACCGTTAAGCTGCATTGTGAACAATGTGCTCTCCTTTTGAGCTTACCTGGCTCAGTCGGGAGTGCAGGTCGACACCTGTAGGTCGTACTTAGCAGCGATCGGGGCATATAGGAATTCATATCTTGTGTTCTCGTCTGCAAATCCGGTGGTCAGTATGTACCTAGAGGGTCTATTGCAGTTGTTCTCACTGGTCAGGATGCCTCGGCCTTCATGGGACCTCCACATGGTGCAAGCCGTGCTGGCGCATGAGCCGTTCGAGCCTATGGCAACAGATATAAAAATGGTGATTCTAAAGACGGTACTTTTGCTCGTGGTTACATCAGCGAAATACATGCATTGGCAAATCCCTATACCATGTTCTTCAAAGAAGGTGGTGCTGTTACCCATCCAGCTTTCTTACCTAAAGTAGTCTCCGAATTTTATACAGATCAGGAGATAGTCTTGCCCACATTCTTCCCTAACACACAATGGCAGGTAATGATAGGGTAATGCACTGACGTTAGGCGGTTGCTGAAATTCTATTTAGACAGAACTAAACCCATCAGGACATTAGATGCTCCGTTTGTGACGTTTGGATGTGGCTCTCCATGTGGTGAAGCGGCAAAAGCCTCCATTGCTAGGTAGATGGTGTTGTGCATATCGGAGGCTTACAAAGTGCAAGGAAAGCCCCCATCAGTAGACATCAGAGCTCAGTTGGTGGGAGCAAAAGCAACAGCTTTTGCATTTCAGCCATCTCCTGGGATGTAATAAGCAAAGCAGCCACATGGGCTGCTCTGTTGCCGTTTTGCTGACATTACTGTATGGATGCCAGCTCGTGGGAAAGCACAGCCTTTGGCCAGGCGGTGCTCGATATTTGTTTGCATAAAGTAGTGGGCCTGCTCCCCCTCCCGGTGATTTTATGATGCGTTAGACTTACCCATACAGAATGGAGGAAAGGGTACAGGACGTAGGAGTAAGAACAAGTTCCTCACCATAGTGACTACGGTACACCTAGTCCATAGTCCTCTTTCCTCCATACGACCCACTCTCCATACCCCTTAAGTAATACATGCGTTTTGGGCAGTCGTTCCATATGCGCGTCACTAGGGTCTAAGCTCGGTGCCGTAGGGCGAGGTTAGCGTGCACGGTCACGTCTAGCCACGCGCCTACGTGTGCATAAATTAAATACATTTAAAGGGGTGTGCACATTTTTGCAGTTCAAAAGGTTCCAGTCCTCTCTGTGAGAAACCTAGGGATGTTCACATCTACTCCCTCAGGATCCTATATGCAGGTGGCTAGTGAAAGGCCATCACTTTTGGATCCTGACCCTGTTGGTGGACAAGCGAGGGAGGATCACCTGGATAGAGGGTCCTCGGGATTGGAGGTAGGTTGCCCATAAGTCAGGCATGGTATTCCAAATCCTCCTTTCCTATAGGAAACCCTATGCCAGAAGTGGTTATGGGTTATTGCTCACCTTGTTCATTGATCCCTGCGAAGGGTAAGGGATATGATCATCCTAGATGGGTCAAACAGAGGAAGAGAAAGGGTGGAGATGAAATCCCTTTTGATAAAATACGGTATCCGCCTTATCTTTGTGATGATCAACCTACCCTTTGTGAGACGGACATGGCATCAACAGTTGGACACAGACGCAAGAGATCCAGTTGGAAAACCTTTATTTGAAACTTCAGGGTGGGATTAACGCCTAACTTGCCCTAACTCTAAGAGAGGAGTTGATGTATCCAACGCCAGTCTGTGGGCCTCATCACGAGTTGGGTAGTATCCTGGTGCTAATAGCGTAACTGCCACCTGGTCCGACGCTATTAGCGCCCGATCAAGGGTTGGACGGTAATGGGTATTCCCCATTGGGTCCTTTGGACCCAATGGGGCATTTTTGGCACAATTAGCATGCGCTAATGGCGCCCGAAAATGTACATTTTTCCGGTGCATTTACCCCCAGCTGGGGGTAAATTCTGCCAGACTCTAGATTGGACAGACCCTTCAATGCAGCGGTAATAGCGCTACCGCCGCATTTAAGGGCTACCGCCCAACTCGCGCTGAGGCAGTATTTCTAAAAGTCCAAAGTATAATGCTGTCTGTGTCACAACCTACTAATACTAACAATGTGCTGGAATGTTAAAACACATACGTGTTCCAAAATCATATGACTGGGTCTTTCAGGAGCTTCTCACATGGCTCCCTTCACCAAGTTGCAGACACTCTAGGAGTAAAGTTACACAAGCTTTCAGGATTCACTCCACGTAAATGTCACAGTACCATAACGGCTCACAGTTCTTGTTATGCTCAGCTTCACAATCCTCTTGTTTGGTTTTCCAGATGCAAAAACAACAAATGTCCTGCTAGTTTCTTAGGCTTCTCTTGCATGAACTCATAAAGCAACACTTTCTTTTCCCTTAATGTCCATAGTACCTTTTAGACTCTGGGTTCCATTCCCCAAGACTCAGCTCTTAGGTGTAGCTGTTGTAGTTATTCACAAACACTTCTGGCGTTCCCTTCCCCACCTCTGTGTTCCACTTTCAGGCTCCCCCTGGTCTGGGCACGGTTGTCGGACCTCACAGTCCACCAAATAGAGGTTGCGCAACCCGTGGTCTGGGCCTTCTAGCTTGTCAGTTCACTTAGTTTAAAAGGCTTGGCTGGGCTTTATTTGCTCTGGCCCTTTAAAAATGTTCCTTTCTCATGTACAGCCTTCTACCGGCTTTCACTGTTTCTCGAATGACAGCACTTCTTTGCTCACACTTCGTACCTCACACAGCTTGTCTTGGGATGTCATTTTCCATCTTTCAGTCCACCAATACTTTCGACAACGTAATCTTCCTTACACGATCACTCGATCATTTTGTTCTATTCATTTATCTTGCCGCATACAGTACTTTCACTCTGAAGGCATTGACAATGGGTTTTCCCTTCCCACGCCTTCATTCAGATACTCTGTGTTTCTTCTTTCCCAATCCGCATTATCCGACTGTCTCACAATCGTGGATGACTGCAATAATGGATTTCCTTACATTCTGCTTATACTCGCTACATAGTATTTAGCCGCGTGCATCACATTGCGAGTCTCCCTGTACTTTAGACTCACCAGCTGTGATTTTGCTCGGGCTTCTAGGCTATCTGCTTCAAGAACACTGCAGCATTAGGTCAGAGTCTCGCCACCTGCCCCTCAGACATGCCTGGCCATGGCAGGAGAACAAGCACGCCCTGCTTACATAAGGGAAGGTTTCCCTGTCCAAGGCCTTCCCTTTTTAACCACACTGGATCCCTGGAGACACGGCTCCTTCGCCTCTTCACCCCATAGCCTCTTCTCTGCCACAGGGTAGCGTGCCTGCTCGTCAGTCACTGCCAGCTGGTTTTCTTTCTGCCTCCTTGCTGCTCGCCTCCAGAAAGTCAGTTCCTTGCAAGTCAGGGATACCCTGCTGGACTCAGCCAGGCAGCCTCCCTGTTGCTGTGTCTACAAATGGTGCTCTCAGTACCGCTGAATGCCTCACCTTTCATACATCTGCAGTAGATAAACAGGCTGCAGGTGTGTGGTCAGTGTAGAGCCTGCCTGACCTTCCATTACCCAATTATCTGGACCTGCATGTCCTTTAGCTCTGAGTGAGTTGGATCTTAAAGGGGCAGTGTGTCTTTTCTTATTCCTTCTAATGGCCTGCAGAGGAAGTGTAGGTTTTTGTATGGGGCTAGGGTCACAATAGCCCACAAAGGTAGAGCGGGTGTAAGGGGGGTTCGGTTTCAGGAAAAGGGGATACCATGTCTCGCCTGTCGGCACTCCATCCCAGATCCCCAAAGACCCTCCACTCAGATGATCCTCCCTTGCTTGTCCACCCCCAGGGTCGGGATCAAAAAGAGATAGCCCTTCCCTGGCCATCTGAGCAGAGGATCCCGGCGAAGTAGGCATGGGAGTACTGCCAGGTTTCTCTCACACTTCTCCGACCTGAATGGGTTATTCTAGGAGTATTCCCTTACATTTACCTTCTCAAATACATTCAAGTACTGAGACGAAGAAGAAGCAACTGAAAGTAGTAAAGATGACCTCCTCTCACCACGTTGGTACTGGGACAAAGAAGATGCATGAAGGTCAGGCATGTACTACTTATGAGTCGGGCAACAGTAATTGATGGGGCACACCTGCAGTCCATTGTTGGACCACAGGTGTATAAAAGGTTGAACTATGAAGCTGCAAAGGGAGCATTGAAACAGGGCAGTGGAAAAAGGAGCCGTGCGAGAGCAGTAGCAGACAAGACATCGGAATGCCTGCTGAATTCCTGGGGAGCCTGCCGGAGGAGTAGTGCAAGTCAAAGAAGCCCCTGGAGAAAAAGGCGAACAGCCATCGCTGTCAGTCTGCATCTGCGAGGCTCAGCACGATCGCCGGAGAGTGCTGCAAGGTAGCGCCCGTCGAGCAGGCTTTCCCGCAGAAGGGGAGAAGCCGTGTGGAGAAGGATTATCAAAGTTCTCTAGCATTGGGTCTGGCATGGATTCACATGGTCATGAATATTCCCCATCGTCAGGCTGGGAATCCTCGGTAAAGAAAAAATCAGTATCAGTTTCGTTTCTGATCTTTCTTTCTTAGTAGTAACCAATCAGTGGTCTCTGGGTCATACTGCCCTCAGCCAATGACTGCCCTCTTCCTAAACCCCGCCCCTGGCAGCCATCCTCAGATTTGATAGCACGTAAAGTGGCAGTATGACCAAGTGAAGAGCCGCAGAGGGGAAGGAGGGAGGGTTTGCATGCAAATCCATGCCAGACCCATGCTGGAGAACAACAGTTACAGGTAAGTAACTTGTTCCTTCTCCAGCATGGGGTCTGGCATGGATTCACATGCTCATGAATATAAGAATACATAACAGTATACACCTGCACAACCACGGGAGGTGGCAAGGCTCAACATTAAGCATTACATAAACTCAACATTAAGCAACTCTTACCTCCTCACCAGGCCCACCTTCAGGCGAACAGGTTGCGCAGCACTGCTTGGCCGACCCTGGACTCCTCCGTGGAATCCCGGTCGACGCAGTAGAATTTCGTGAAGGTGTGCGTTGACTTCCACGTAGCAGCCCTGCAGATGTCTAGCAGGGGCACACCAGACAAGAACGCCGTAGTAGCAGCGATGGCTCTGGTCGAATGGGCTCTCGGACGGCCGGGCAACGGTCGGTTTGCCAACCGATGACAGTGCATGATGCAGCCAGAGAGCCATCTGGAAATGGAAGCCTTCGAGAGGGCCTTCCCTTGATTCACAGGTCCAAAGTTCACAAAAAGCTGTGATGTCTTCCGAAAACTCTTTGTGCGGTCCACGTAGAATTTCAGTGCTCTAGCTACATCCAGTGAGTGCAAAGTCCTCTCGGCCGGCGACGAAGGTGATGGGAAGAAAATTGGCAACACCAAGGGCTCGTTGAGGTGTAAGTCCAACGGCAGCTTAGGCATGAAGGAGGGGTGCGTCCTCAGCACCACCCTCGTCTCGTGGAAAGTCAAGTATGGAGGCTTGCAGGATAGGGCCTGAATCTCTCCCACTCGTCGTGCGGAGGTGATGGCCACAAGGAACGCTGTTTTTCACGACAGAAATTTCAATGGTGCCGAATGCAGGGGCTCGAATGGCGGCCCCATGAGCCTGGTCAGCACCACGTTGAGCTCCCATGCCGGGGCCGGAGCCTTCACCGGAGGGAACGATCGGAACAGTTCCTTCATAAATTCCTTCACCAGGCGATGAGACCACAGGGATGACCGTCCCGTAGTTCTGGTGTAACGTGAAATCGCTGTAAAATGGATCTTGATGGAAGCGTGAGCTAGCCCCGCCTTGGCCTGCGACAGCCGGTACGGCAGCACTTGAGGGGCCGTAATTCGCAGAGGGTTAATCTTCTGTGCACGGCACCAGACAGAACCTCTTCCACTTGTGTCTGTAGCACTTTAGAGTTGAGTACACCCTGGCCTTTGCATGCACCTCCTTGCAGTCCACCGCAATATCGTACCCTCCAAACTCCAAACGGTTAATATTCATGAGCATGTGAATCCATGCCAGACCCATGCTGGAGAACAACAGTTGCAGTTAAGTAACTGGTTCCATCTTTGCAAGGACATAAAGTAAGACGATCCGGTGCTAGTTTCTCATTTCTGCAGGAGGGTCTTTTGTGATGACTAGTATCGGAACTCTTTTGCAATGAGACGTTGTCTGGGTACTCCATGAAGTGTGTATGTCCAACTGTGAACATTTGAATGAGCACCATCAAGCAAGGTGCTAATTGCCCCCTAATTCCAAGATCTTGAGATTTTCAGATTATCAGTGAGACTCATGAGTTAGCGTAAGGTTGTTTTTGTACTCCGAGGCAACGACGTTAGTCTTCTTTCACCTGTTAAGCAGTTCTTGGTTAGCTTCCATACATCAATGTGTGTCTTTGCTGTGTAGCAGTTTGGCTTTGAAAATGTATGCTAATTCCAATCTTACTTTTCTAAATTGCAGTAAGTTGCTAGGAAGGAGTCCGAATTGGATTGCCCAAATAGTGGTACATGGAGCTTCTTAATTTCGTCCTTTTTAATAAAAAAAAAATGTTAAGTGTGTATTGTGTGCTTTAATCTTATATTCACCCAATTATGCACTGTTGTGATAAACCCATTAACCATCCTTTCATATACCTTCAGTAGATCTGACCTGGGGTGAAGAACTATCTCATCTAATAGTGATTTAAAATGATCACCATTCATTAAGGCTGCAAGTTTGCGATCAAGCCACAAGATTGTTAGCTGGCATCATTTAATTCCATTTCAAGCGTAAAGGAAAATGATCACTTTCATCCTGCTGTTTAACTGTTAAAGATTATATCTTATAGCACTTCCTGCCCCGAGATAATATGTAGTCTGTCATAAGGCCCATGCCCTGGGGCAAGGGACAGTCACAAGACACCAGCCTACACCCTCCAGGGACTGATCGGTATACCCATAGACCCACATGGAGTCCACAGGAGAAGCCCCCATTAGATGGAGGGCAGCTTAAAGCTCCCTCTAGCCACACCCTAACGAGCCATGTAGGGAAAGAAGCCTTTCCCTCTAAGATGACAAACTTTCAGCAATACACAATCCCCAAAGAACAGGGAAATCAAGATGTTTCTGCAGTATTTATGCCAAACAAAACATTGTTCATTATGAGTTATCCCCCTTTGGACTTCAGAGGTTCTGCTGATTCAAAGTCACATGCAGCCAAAGGAATACTTCCTTGTGTTAAATGCAAGGAACTGAAAGTAAATGCAGCCCATTGTCACGCTGAAAGTAAATGCAGCCCATTGTCACGCTCCTGTGAAAGCCGTAGCAGTTACCATAGCAAAGTATTTACAAATGTAGCATCTAGCTTCCCACCATTACCAGTGTTTCCAGGCCATTTATTCCCGCACTAAGGTAACAGATGGTCACAGATGGAAGCAGGCAATGGAAACATTGGCGAAAAACTGAAAGGAGCAGGAAAACTCTAGCCTCTGGACCAGAGTATTATAATTACATCAATAAACAGAAAAAATGTGTCCAGAGAAAAATATATTCATAATGATGTATCAAAAGGTATTTGAAGTGATACAAAACATTTGAAAACTGGTGAATACATCACAAATTACTAAACACTAATCATTTAAACATAGCAAAACAGCAGCAACAATATGCCTAAAAAGGGCTAAAAAATCATCACACATACTTGCCATTCATGGTGCAACATTCAAACACAACTCATCATAACGTGACATACATCCAAAATGCTAAAAGACAAGAAAACCATGCTAAAAACACATGGGGAAAAGGAATTCATAACTGTTCCCCAAAATGACAACCATTATTATTGTGTTCATTAACAATAGGATCAATTACCATACAATCTATTGTCAGGGTGGAACAGTTATGAATGGAGGATATTGTGGTGTTGGAGGACAAGGGAGAAATCGGTGTAGAGAAGAGTCCGAAACAATAAGAGGCTGACGGGTGATGGCATCGAGAGGAAAATGATATGGAATTTGGAGAAGAGAAATGGAGATTCTAGGAAAGTGGTCTTGAAACTGGAAGAGAGATACAGAGATTGAAAGAAGAGAGGGCTATTGAAGGAGGAGGAGGGTTATCGGAGCACTGTTGGCATGTGAAGGAAATGGGATACTCTTGGAGGAGAGTTGTGAAGGTCAGATTGGGAACTTGTCTTTGGGAGAGAGTCGAGATCGAAGAGGAGAGGATTGGTGCAAAGTAGAATAAAAGAGAAGGCTTGGAGATTGGGGAGAATCTTATCGAAAAGGAGAGATGCATCGGAGTTGATAATTGCGGGTCTGAGGAGAAGATGCTATCAAAAGGGAGAGGTAGTGACTGAGCAGCAAAAGTGGGGGTAGTGCTGGACCATCGTAGACGGGAGAGAGAGGAGTGGGCAACCCCCTTAGTTAGGGAGGTTTTGCAGGTCTAAGTTAGTCCAGTGCAGATCATAGAGGCGAGTGGACGAACGAAACAGCACTGCTATGCTGGGGTGCACAAAGGTTATCACAGGTGTAGATAGGATGCAGAAGAACCATCAAGAAGGATGAAGATGAAGGAACACAAAGGGCAACTCTTCTCTTTCGAACCGCACCAGAGCATACTCAATTAACCAGTAAGTGACAGGCTTGGGCCTAGCCTATCAGGAAGTCCTGCCTGCAGGGAATGAGCCAGGAGGATAGCCCTGAGGAGGCAACAGTCTGGAGCACCCAAAAAGCTGAGCTGCCCAAAAACTGTGCCCTTGCAGCTGGAATTGCCTGCAGCCAGAAAAAAGGGGTGCAGGACGAGGCACATCCCTTTGGGCCAACTGTGAAGGGTGATGAGGCATCTCTTGAGAAAGGACCCCTTTTGGTTGACACTTTATCTTTCTGTTTGCACTCTGGGGAACATTAGGGACTTTTCTCCTTTGTGCTGCTCGGCTGGCTGGGATTTTTTGAACTTTAAAGTCTTTAAGGACAGCACACATTCAACCACATCCCCCAGACTCTCATTGAGCTGCACTGACTCCCGCTGCAAGCATGCATCCCCATCAAATCCTGCTACATCATCTTCAAGACCGTCACCATCCAGGCCTCAAGCTACCTTGCTGAGAAACTCAGCATTTCCAGAAGCATACGATCCATCAGAAACAAGGACATGTGCAGACTTCAACTCCGGTGCAGGAATGAAATAACCAGATGACAGGCCATCTCTGTTTTATTCCTGAGCACTCTGGACCTTTCCCCCTATAGACACCAGATTCACACTCCTGCTTTTACATATCAGGAAGAAGCTGAAGACCCTACTCTTCAAGGAATGGCACCTCCCTAACAACAAGATCCACACATCCTCCACTCCCCTCTTAACCTGAGGCTGTGCAATCTTCTTCCACCGGTTTCCTCCCCTAGTTGTTTGTAGATCCTACTGTCAAATTGCCCCCACTCCCCATTAGCTTCCTGCCTCCTTGCATTGGTCTCTTGTGATGTGCTTCTGTGAGAAACCAGAGGGTATCTCACCCGTTCGTCCCAGAGGGGGATCTTTCTCTCGGTGGCCAGGGCATGACCATCATCTTTGGATCCAGACCCTTGGGGTGGACTAGTGGGTGTGGGGTCTTCAGGGAGTAGGGGTGAGATAGCCGATGGTGAGATGCAGTATTCCCCCCTTTTTTGTACATCTACCCCAAAGTCCCAACTTTCCTCCCCAAACCCCTTTTTACACAAACACTGGGCCAAGGAAGAGGGTGACTGAGAGTAACCATACTTACTCTCTCACACCGTACTGACATGTTCAGTTAATGGTGTCAGGCAAAGTCAGGCACTTTACCCTAAGTGCATACACTTGATACCAATTAGCTCTCCTCACATGAATAAAAGACAACATCTAAAGACACTCTGAGCAAGGTGGAACACGAGAACGAGCAGAACTTCCCAGACAAACGCACACCTGGAGTAGAGCAACAGACCAAGGCACAAGAGTAGCAGGTCGAAAACCCTGAGGCTTCCATATTGAAGGTTGTTGGCTCCAAATGGCCGCAAAAGACGCGTCGAGAAGTCCCATTCCCACAAGTTAGGAGTGCATTGTGTTTCAAGGATGCTAGCGACCCTCCTGGGTGAGCGGCAGAGTTGGGGAGGCGAGGTCAAGCCAGCGGTACTAACCTTGACTCGAAAATCGGAAAGCGCCAAATAAGAAGCGCACACAGCCGGTAGTTGGCAAACGACCTGAGAGACCAGTGTGTGCTAAAGTGAATAAAGTAGCAACATCATATCGCAAAGAAAGGCAGACCCGTGAATAAACTTTAAAGTGAAATACAGCTGAAAGATAACCAATACTAAATAACGGAATGGTCCAGTGAAAGGAAGTAGCCCATTCAAAAGTCTCAGTGAAAGGTGCATTGTTTGAAGCTAAAGGGTGAACAAACAGCAAGAGTGAAAATAAATAGTGAACACTGAATCAAAGTGGTCCTGCAGTGGTCTGTAAACAAAGCCACACACATTCGAAAGACTTCGGCATCCGAAAGTGGTCCGAACCCGATTAAGGGAGACCCGATATATATTGAGGTTGGTTAAGGGTGCCCCCTTGCAACTTTGTGTGGACTGTATCGTGAGACATCTGATCCCAACAGAGGGGGACCTTTGTGAACGTTTTGGTTGAAACATTATTTTGAAAGCCAGAGAAAGGAGCTTTTTTCTTTTTTTAAACTCTTTTTATTGGCATTTATAGCTCAGCCTGCACCCCGTGCCAACATTAGGAACCCCCCTCCTCCCCCCCAAGTACTATACATCATAGCATCACAGTGTGCATGCAATATGTTTTGTGTCGCATTGTGCACAGGTCTTTAGCATCTCGAATCGGACCATTGAAAAGTCTTGTGTCTTTTTCCTCCTATTGGATAGTGTTCTTTCACCCATTATTGGTGGTGCCTTTCCTGTTGTCATTTTAATTTCCTTGATTCCTAGGTGTTTGTAACAGGCTTCCATTTTGTGTCCTGGGAGTGTGTCAACAGGTGATGTATATTTGTACCCCATATGTCTCCTGTGACAGCTCGATGGTTTGTTAAAACACTAATCAGACTCTACATCATTACAACACAAAATATCGGCTCTCAGTTGTTCCACCTTCTGTGATTGTGTACCCCCCCACACCATTGCGACCCATCTTTTAGCTAACAGCAAAAGTAGCCCCAATAATTTTCTCATCCCTCTGGGTATAAGTTTTGTGTAGCCCTGCTAGCGGGTTTCGTTCCAATCTGTCAACCAGTATCTCACTTAGTATTTCAAAAACTTGGTCCCAGAAGGTGGAGATCAGGGGCCATTCCTGTTAAAATGGATTTCTGAACTCTGTCCTGGAGGGGCAGAGGTTCAGAAGGCCAGCCTAGTTTCTTGGAACAGGGTAACCTCTGGACAAGCCAGACCAATCAGGGTAGCGATCGCGGCGGTCAAGACTAGGTCTCAAGAGGGGTGAGGGTGACTGAAAGCCTGCAATGAGCACACAAAGCAAGGACACTTACAAATTACTCCAAGCAGGTGCTATATTAAAAATATAGACACATTTATTAGAAGGCCTTTGTAACATTGACCGTAGCGAGAAATCACAATAAAACTCAAGTAAACCAACACATACCAATCAAATCCAATATATATACAAATACAAACGAGTCTAACGAGTCAGACTCACGAAATGTGTAGACCACCTAGATGGGGAGGAAAACAGGCAGTGCGAATAATAATTAGACCCAGTCCGCCTTCAGAGGCACCTAACTAAAAGGAAGTCTGAGCCCTACGAAGAGTGGAGCCTTGTGCTCAAAAGTACCTGCACACGCGGGTGCCAACGGGCAAAAGAGGAGTCTCCTGGAGGGAATCAGGCAGTTCAGTTCGGTGAACAAATGAAGATGAGCAGAGCTCCGTGACTCAAGCGCAGCTTCCACTGGGGGCAGAAGCAGAGCGCTAGTACGGAAAGGTGTGCTGTTAGACACAGCAGGGAAAAGCTATGGGCTACTGCAGGAGGGCGACCAGTTCCTAGCGATGCTACTCACCGGTCCCCGATGCAGGCAGACCCAGGCTTCTCCGCGTCAGTTTCGGTGCTGGCAGGTTCAGCTACGAGCAGGGGACGTCTCGGCGTCGTGTAGATTCCACAGCAGCAGAAGTTAGAGTTGAGGATGTCCCAAACGCAGTGAACCCGCACAGTTTGTTACCACAGCAGGGCAACGGAGTGGCCGTGTGTATTTCAGACCAATGTACACTACTCACTTCAGACCTGGGAATGCCAAGTGTACGAATCATGCGAGAGTGACAAGGACTTGTAATACAACACAACCTGACGGTGGCTACAGAGCAAGACTCCTGGGTAGGCTGGTCAGTCTGCTGCATGGCCCAGAGACACTTCCGAAGGCTTACGTGCAGGAGATGGTGAAGATGCCGAGAATAGTTGTTCCCACTATTCCAAGGGGTCGAAGTACCAGTACAGGCCTTCTCGTTCGATCAGAGGTAGAAAGGGTTTCACAAAGCGACAGCAGTGCAGAGGAGCAGTCCTTCAGCGGGTCACCAGCGATTCCTCGGTTCAGCCTCGTAGTTGCAGGATACTTGGCTCCTGTATTCCTTCGTTCGTGAGAACTCAGGAGATCGACATGGTAGTGGTGTTTCCAGCCTCCTCTTATCCACGGTTCCCTTCGCGCCAAAACGGAGGGGACCCAATGGGAGATCTGCTCACAAAACACTCACACCATACGTGGACCTATCGCGGACCACGGTGGTCCCAGGCATTCACGACACACTAGACTCTCTGGCACCAAGTATGTGTATTGGGACCAGACATCTCATCCCACATCCTGGAGCACACACAAGACCTGTAGAAGCCTGCGAAAGCATCTGTGTTTCGCGGGAAAGTACATGCCCAAATAAGGAAGGACCCGGGTCGGCTTGACCTGGGGAAGGTGAAGGGGGCAAGACGGTCAGCGGACAGGACAAAGAGACTCGTGGTCTGGCCATTTTGGGAGCCAGGCCATCATTTTGGGCTAAACGCGAGAAACGCGCCTTAACGCCAAAAGGAGCTCAAAAACACAAAGAAACGATTGCTGCCACCAGTCCCGTCCATGATTCACTTGCACCGTTCATTACCAATCCAAAGAGAGTATCTAGGGCCTGTAGACGACTAGAGACCCAAGAGAGCAGTAACTTAGCTTACAGTGCCCTCTTGTGTCATGTTGCGTGAAAGCTGCAACATGATAAAAGAACTACGGAAAACAATGTTTCCCGGTACTGACTGTCTTAAGGGCATGTCCGTTTCCCCTTAAGAATGGAGCGAAAGCCCAGAGGAGTGCGGCAGAAGGCTGCACTTCTCTGGCAAAGTCTAGATCCTGGTGAAAACAACAGCAAAAAGTTTAGGGGTTGCCACATGAAAGGAAAATGACCCACAATTAAGAAATCTTTCCTAACACTTCCCATGCTGCATGCAAGAAGTCTGCTGTAGTGCTGTGGCCTCTCACACATCCCCCCCAGGGCCTCTGGAAAAAACATACAGAGCTGGTCAGGCATGTAGTAGAACTGGTGCAGGTATTTAAAGTGAATTAACTTAAATGGGGCTTTGAGAGCGATTTTTCTGCGTCCCGTCACAACAGTGCATCCATGTCTCGTCCGAGATCTCACATCCCAGTGATAGTCCCCATTTCTCCCTGGATGAGGCAGTTGATCCTGCCCTGGTGTTGTGTTGACGTGCATGGCGTACATGGACGAGGCCACTCTAATGTTATGGCTACCCTGGATTGCTTTATAGAGTTTCTCAGCCTATAATACAGAAACATATGTAAGGCGTTGAGTACCGCCATCGTTAACTTTTCCAATGTTATGAATTGCCCATTTGGAAAAAGCTCCCTGTAGCAAGTTATTTATAGTCGCTTCATGAGAGTGACATAACCAGGTTCGCTAGTAAGGGGGATTCCAGGTATGTATGTGTCTGGCAGCTCTGGGGAGTATAAAACGTCTCCCCCGGATTTGTTTGCTACGTGACCATGCCCTGCATGTCAATTCCACCATGTTATCTACGTGGTATGACCTATCGGGTGCTAATTGCCCATAGCAGGAATGGTGCTGCTATCACCCTTTCCACTTCTACATTGAATCTGTCTTCCTGCTCACCAAACCAGTAGAGAAGGAAGCTTGCTTGGGCTAAGTTGCAGTACGTTTCGAACTGTGCTAGACCTCGCCCCTGTATCAGCGCCGTCAGTTTATCCCAGTATATTCTGACCTGCTTCCCTGCCCAAACAAACCTCAGCGTCGCCGATTTTAAATCATGGGAATATTCACTAAGTAGTGCCTTTGGGACATAGAGAAAAATATACAAGAACTGGGGCAGTAACACCATCTTAACCAGGGAGATTCTACCGTAGAGGTGTAGGGGCAGGTTCCCCACCTATCCATTGCGGACTTGGCCTGCTCAAGCACTTATGGTAATTATATTTATACAGTATAGCTGGGACCCGGGCAATATTGACCCCTAAGTACCAGGTGTGGTCCATAGTGCATTGGAACCCCCGACCCATCTTTGTACTGGTCCGTGCTCCCCGTTAGCAGGAACAGGACCCAATAGACATAGGCATGTCCTCTCTTTTATTTTAGTAAATGAGCACCCGGAAGGGTTCCAGCAGGCTAAGCACCTGTCTGGTAAATTCAAGCTTCCGCTTTTCTTTTTCAAAGAGTCCAGTTGTGGAAATATATTAAGTCATGAATTCCAACAAATGTTGAATTATTGTGTATACGATTTTCTTTATAGAGACATTCAGTGACCTCTGAAAGACACAAGGTATTTTATATAATTTTCAGTGACCTGACTATGGCTAGTTTCCTACTTTGGTGCCCATCCAATGGCGCGTTTCATTTTATTGGATGTCCACTAACCAAATTTGGTCTTTCTTCTTTTCTCTGCCCATTGTTATGTTTGGATTATATGCTCATCCGTGATGCTTTGGTTATTTTATGTTTGAACACATTGATGACTAATTCATAAATGCTTTTGAATTGAATATCTACCATTGAATGCATTGCACATATATGGACTTGTATTAATGGCCTATTGACATGTATAACCGCCCGTTTGTACTTCTTTGATCTGTTCCTGGGTTATATTACTTATGATCTATTTACATTCAATTGATTCGCATGACAAATATGGTTCACGATCAATCAGCCTCAGATGAAGAGCGCTTTTGCTCGAAACACGCGTCAGGCTGACTCTTTACATAATAAACTGCAAGCAATCAGGCATACAACCTTGGAACATTTTGGTGCAGTGTCACTGTAATTGTTCTTACTTTGCCCTTGGACTGTGGAGTATACAGGCAACATACCCACACTCTTCAGTAACCTGCAGCATCTCCTTCTTGAGGAATACCTGTGCAAGCGCTGTGGACGCTTTTGACTGTGTTGCCACCAGGATTGTTGCCGATTTGGTAGCATTCACTCTAAACCCAGAGAAATCCCCAAATGGAATGACATCCTGCTTCACTGGGTCTAGGTTGCGTTTGGGGTTACTGACAAACAGCACCATATCGTCAGCATATAGCACCCTGTATTTGTATAACTGAACTCCTCTGTGCAGGTGCCTCTCCCTTACTCTCGCCGCATTCCTGCCATTTACCTCTCTCCAGCTTTATGTTTGGCATGAACTTTCCATTCACCCTTATCTTAGCTGTTGGTAGTGAATACAGCAGTGACACCATAGAGGGCCATTCCACTGAGTAGCATCTAGTAAGGCCGCTATTATTGGTTCCTCCTGCTGTACCGCAGCTATCAACCCAAACTTTCTCCTTATATCATGTGAGGTGGACCGCCCTGGAATGAATCCAGCTCGGTCTGCTTTTACCATTTTTTGCATCAGGGGTGCTAACCGAGATGCCAATATTTTGGCGAGGATTTTATTGTCAAGGTTGAAGAGGGATATGGGGCTGTAAGAAGAGCATTAATTTGGGGGCTTTCTCTGGTTTAAATTGCACCACTACCACGCTTCTCTTAGAGACTGTAGCAATCGACCGTCTTGTAGGCTTTGATGGAACCATCTGAAGTAAGCAAATAACAAGGGGGGTCCTGGGAGACTCTCTGCCAGACATGAGTCCTGGTTACAAGAGCCTTACCCAGAGTCTTTAGCTCACTATCTTTCACAGAGAAGAAATATCCCAAACATATCAGTCTTTGTCCTGCCCTGGGGCAGTCCAGCACCGAAATGCTAGGCAATTCTCCTCTGAACAAGAGTACCAACAGCAACCCCAGACACGTGTTTCGTTCTGGTTGAACCTCATCAGTAGGGTGTAGCTGTGCCTCTCTAGGAATAGTGAGCAAGGGGTCCATGTCTGGATTCCACTAGTAACTTAGGGTGAGACCCAAAGTTACTTGAGATATGCAAATAACAAGGGGGGTCCTGGGAGACTCTCTGCCAGACATGAGTCCTGGTTACAAGAGCCTTACCCAGAGTCTTTGGTAAGTACAGAGCGATTTTCCCAGCGCATTGCTTATAGATCTCTGCTGTGAATCCGTTGGGCCCGGGGGACTTCCCAGAGGGGAGAGTACTAATAGATCCATGTACCACCTCCAGGGACATCTGATGACCCAACCGCTCCCTTTCTTCCTGAGTACACCAATATAGGGCCAACTGAGACCTGAATATGGGAGGAGTATAACTGACTGTAGAAACAACAGAACTTTTGGACTATCTCTACGTCTGCAAATCTGACACCCACCCCCCCCTGACCTCCCTGAGTATTTTTATGGAGGGGAACCGGTCCTTGAGACTGTCTAGTTTAGCGAGCCTCCTACCCTGTTTCTGGCTTTCCCCATACTGCCTCACCCCCTGCTTTTCCTTGCGAGGAATTCGGCTTCTCTGAGCTCCAGGTCGTTGAATAACTGTAGATGTTTCTTAATCTCTGCTTGTTCCGTTATTGTGGGTGCCCCGGATTGCAGTTTCTTAATGTGGGCCACAGCATTGGATAATTTCCTCCTCATCTGTTTTAATATCCCGGATTCCCTCGATATACATTCCCCTTGTATTACACATTTAAAGATTTTCCACAGAACCCCAGGCGATCCCACCGATCCCTCATTAATCTCAAAGAATGTGTCTATTGCTCCTGCCAGACCTGCCAGTACGTCCGTCAGCACCTCACTCTTAATTACCCAGGGTGCCCTCTCCTTGCAGTCCGTTAGCTCGACCTCTAGCAATACTGGGGCATGGTCTGATAGTGTGTGCCCTTAGATATTCACCTCTGTCACTTTGCTCACCAATGAGTGAGATATCACAAAGAAATCCAACTGAGATGCCGAGTTGTGGACTGATGAGTGTTGTGTACTCCAATGTTTCTTGATTTCTGATGCTCCACACACCGCTAACCTCCCATGTCAGGCACATGCCCTGTAACGTGCCAGTCCCTTTGGGTACCTGCTGGTGGAACCCCCCAGTACAATGCCGGGTCTGGTCTATGACCACATTTAAGTCCCCTGCCCAGATTAATTCCCCGGGTGTAAGCCTACCCAGTTGGGTGTCAATCCATTCAAGCGCACCTGTGGTGTCCTGATTCGGACCATAGTAGTTGACCAGCGTGTACAGTTTGCCTTGTATGATACCTTGCATCAGGTCCCGCCCCTCCCTATCTTCACTGGTAGAAGTCATTCGGAACCCAGTGGACTTGTGGATTAGTATACACACCCACCTGGCATATGGCGAGCATGAGGAAAAGTAGCGGTTGCATCCCCATTCTTTCCCAAATTTGAATTCTACCTCTGGAGTGAGATGCGTTTCCTATAAGAACGCAAATTCCCACCTGGTGTCTTTGCATATATAGCAGGACTTTACGACATTTGGACGGGCAATTTAAATCTCTCGCATTCCATGTGACGTTTGAGTGAGCCAGACATGATTTTCCCATGTCAGCATCCCTGTCCTAGATCTGTTTGCGTAACCTTTCTACATCTGGTTCCACGTGGCCCAGCGCAATAAAGTGACATATTATACCCCTGTGCACCACTAGTCCTGTTTTCCCCTTCCCTCCTTTCCCACCAACAACATGTCAGTAATCGTAACTCCCTCCCTCTCTTCCTCCTGACAACCCCAACTTGTCAGCTACTTCCCCCACCCTCCCCTGTTAACACACTTAAGCTTTCGGTTGAGGGGCAACTCGATACCCAGCCATCCACCACACCCTCATAATATAATCACTCGTGCCCAGATGTTGCTGAATTGGACTTCCTACTGGTTGTCGCCCATTCTCGACCAGCTAGGGTGCATCACAGTGAGCTTAGTGTCACCCGTTGTTCCCCCTCTGTCTGGGGTTCCATGGCAATTGTTCAAGAAAGCTGTTGGCATCCTCTGGGGTGTGAAAAAAGATTGCTCGTCCCTCGTGCTCTATTGTCAATTTAGCAGGGAACATCATGGCATAGCGTATGCCTTTCTCCCGCAGTCTTTACTTGACCTCTATGAAGGTCCTCTGTGATGCTTGCACCCTGTCCAAAAAATCCGGGAAGAGTATGATAGTGTCTCCTTTGTAGGTTACAGATCCTTTTTCTCTGGCCTTGCGGCGGGTGAGATCCCTGTCTCAATAGTTATACAATCTGGTTATAATTGGACATGATGGGGCCCCTGGTATCGGTTTCTTACCGCGTGGTACTCTGTGTGGTCGTTCCACTATAAACACAACTGAGAAATCCTCAGTTCCCAGTGCACTTCATTTCTTCAACCAGGGATTCCTTGAATCTCTGCTCCATGGGTTCAGGAACTCCCACAATTCTTAAGTTATTCCTCCTCAATCTGGATTCAAGGTCCTCCTGTTTATCAGTCAGATCTTTCAAGGCCCGTTTTATTCTTGGGTAAGTTCCCTGGATATGGATGATGATTCCTCTTCTATAGTGGATACTCGTCCCTCCACTTCGTCCAGCCTCTCCCAATGCTTGTCAAGTCAGACCTGAATGTGGTCCACCTTGCATGTTAAGGCTCTGTTTTCTACCACTATCTGATGCTCCAGGTGGCAACTTCAGGCGGGTTCACTATTCTCACCGCTGATTCTCAGGTCCGGCGGTGTTGCTGCATGCATGAATACCATACCAGCATTCACTGCACCATCTTATTGAGGGAGTTGGCTCTGCCATTGGGTGCATATGTAGGGGTGAGGCAGGTCCAGCACTCCGTGGCGGCTGGGCTAGTGTGTTAAACAGTCCCAGGTGATTTGTTGCAGGAGTCAGCACGTTCATTTCCCCAGTGTGGCTGTGAGGGATATTGCTACCAGTTCTCCTATTGCCACTCTTCCTTCTGGAGTACTGCCTCTAATGCCACTTCTCCTTCTGGACTTGTGGCTCTTGCTGTGGTGGTTGGGGGACGGGCGGAGCGCCCAGCCGCTGTCTCGGCCGGCAGTGGCCGACCTCAGGACCCCGCACGCACCTTCTTTTATGATGTGGTGTTCCTCCGGCACAATGTAGCAAGGCCGCAGCACACAACGGGTGCTCCGCTCTGGAGTCCCTCCCTCCATTTGCAGCAGAGCCACAGATCAGGGCAGCACTCTCCCCAACAGGTTTCGCACGCTGTCTGCTCCGCTTTCCTCCTTCACTCGATCCTCTGCTTTCCGCAAGGGTTCAGGAGCTCCTCCTCCTGTGCCGGAGCCTCTACTTCCTCCGAAGTGGGTCCAGCAGGGTCATCAATCGAGGTGTCGGATTGTGTGAGGAGTGCAGCGCACCCTGTGGGGAATGTCGTAGCCTGCACCACGGGTTTGTCTGTGTTTTCCCTCGGTCTATGGGTGCACAGTGGGGATCAGCTGGCGAGTCTCCTCCCCCCTTTTGTTTCTGTGCTTGTACCGCTGAGCAGATGGGATTCGGGAGTCGCTCCCCGTATCTCCTCTTTCCAGGTATCACAGGATGCCAAATTTGAACACCTTCTGTGCGACTGTGTTCTGTAGCATGTTACTGAGAATGGGAGCTCAGGTTAGCCTGGGGATGCAGCATTTTGACCTGATCGGGTTAGGGTGTTTAAGAGCTCACAGGCCCGCAGCCATCTTGGCAGGCTCTCTAGCGCCCCTGAGAGAAAGGAACTTTAAACGTGGAAGGCCAGGCAGGCCTCGAGCCACGGTTGTGAACTATGTGCTGTGTTGAAAGCTGAGCCAGAGTGTGTCATCCTGCCTACAAGGATTGACTTTTCCTTCTCCATACATTTATTCCTTTTTACACTTTTTGTACAAGAGATTGGGCAGGCATTTGGTTTTTGTTAGTATTGGCCATTTTGATTCGACAAACTCCCCTAGGACTGTTTTGTTTATCGTTTGATAGTCAAGATTACTTCTGTTTTAGGTATAGGGCAGAATACGAGTTTCTCCAACTCCAATATTATCAAGAAAGGTTTTTTACACATTGTATCCATTGTGTCAGTGTCAATACTTCTGATACCATGCCTTCCCAGTACTTTTCTTATTATGTACATCCCCATATGAGTTGTTAAGTGCTTTGTTGCTCCTCGAAGCTAGAACTGTGGTCAATAAATACCCTAATAATGAGATTAATAATACAGCACTTAGCATTTTCCTTTACAAACACCTTTGGAGCAACCCCTAATTCTGTTGACCCAATTATTGAGAGAGACTGGTCCTTTCCTTCACATTGTAAATGGACACTTGGAGCAGCTACCTTCGTTATACACTGTTGCCACCCTGACAGCTTTTCCTTACTTTTGAACTTTTTCCCTGGAGAAAACAGTGACGGCCCTGCCTTCCCTATCACATCTATAATAGGCAGAGACTTTATTACACAGTGCAATGTGCATGTTTATCCCCACTAACTCTATTGTTAACCATTCCAAAGTGCACCATTTCCAGATTAGTTGAATTGTAAAACCCTGTTTTATCATTTTAATTTTGTGTTAAGAATAAATTGAGAGTCCAAACATCATATACTATCTATTTGTCTTCCCAGTCTTACAGAGTCACTGGGTCTCTAGCATTAATATCACCATTGACTATAGTATAGTGCTTATGGTGAACTGCACTACATTCCACCAACAGGACGAATACCATCTCCCCCATATGTGTCCTGTATTTTCCATACTCCGAGGATTATAGTGACTAATCCATTTCGGGTAGTTAAATTCTTTGTGTCATAACCAAATTTGGATTTTTTTACACGCACAGGTCACTTTGTTAGAATAAGAAAAGCAACACGATAGAAAGAAAATCATACTATGATAAAAACAAGAGATATTGACAATTTCGAGGGGATTGGTCCTCCGACGTTTTCCATATCTATGACAGTAATCACCACAGCTGTGCTGCTTCGGAAAATCTTTCTGCGTCCTGCATCGATGATGTCGATACGCTGTCCTCGAGGGCCTCTGTCGAGCCGACGTCACTGGATGTTATAAGTAGGACGCACGACGCCCGTAGCCTCAGTTCCGTTTTTTCCGCGAACGTGTTCGCTTCGGAGATCTCGGCGCGCCTCGGTTCTACTGAATGCTGTTCTATCGGTTCTTCGAACCTGTTCGTTTGTGTATTGCAATGATGTCTTCGGCTTCTTCCACCCCGCGGTCGGGTTTTAAGAAGTGTCGGGTATGCAGGTCCAAGATGTCGTTGATGGACACGCACAACGCTTGCCTCTGGTGCCTCAGGGAGGACCACGATACGGATGACTGTATCGACTGCCAGTCTATTACATCGAAGGCCTTGCGGGAGCGTCAGAAGAAGCTGTCGGTGGGTAAGGTGGCCAAGCCCCGGAAGTTGCGATCCACGGGACTTTCAACGGACGATTTGAGGGGCGACTCTGCGTTGTTGTCGTGAGTCCGGGGGGTCTCGGCCCGTGAGTCGGTCTTGCCATTCCTCTGCCTCTTCGAGGCACTCACGGATGTGCCGTCACAGGTCGCCTTCCCCATCCTCATCCGAGGACTCCGCCCGTCGGCAGGTTGCTTGTCCCAACAAGCATTCCACTCCTGAGGAATGGGATTCCTTCCGAAAGGAGATGATGGCGATTTTTCAATCGCAGGGCTCCGGTCCGTCTGCGCCGTCGAAGGACGCCGGCCGTGACTGTGCTAGAGACACTGCTTGTCTGCCTTTGGGCTCGAGCAGTCGCCGCGACCACCGGGCGCCTTCGAGGTCCCGGTCGGACAAGAATGGTCGCTCTAGACATGCCCGTTCCAGGTCCCGGTCCTCGACGCCCTCGAGACTGCGTGAGCCTTTGAAGTCTTCGAGGAAGACATCGAAGCCTGCGGCGCTGAGGTCGTCGAGGGACTCTCTCGAGGCTCCGCCTCCGAGGAAGTCGTCGACGCCATCGGCGCCCAGGCTGTCGAAGGACGCACTCGGGTCTCCGCCCTCGAGGCCTGTGTCGACGCCATCAAAGTTGTCGGCACCTCGCTCGACGCCGTCAACATCTTTGACGTCTTTCGAGGCTGTTTTGTCGGAGGTACCCCGTGGCATGGTGAAACCCCCCCAGAAAGGCTCTGGCCAAGGCTAAGAATGTCTTTGTCCCTTTTTCTGTGCCCTCTTTCCGACCTCTAGATTTTATTTCTGAGGGAGATGAGGGATCTGAGGAAGGTTTGGTGCCTGACGAGATTTTGTCTGGTCACAACCAGATTGAAGACCTGCGTCAGTCACTGCACGATGCCAGTGGTCTGGACACCTCTCCGGAGGTGGAGTTCTGTCGGCCTGAGCCTGGCACCCATGCCGAGTCCTCGTACCGGCGCCTTATGTCAAGGGTCACGGAATACTTGGGGTGGTCTGTGCCACCTGTGGATTTTCTGCATGATGACCTGACGGACATCCTCGACCAAGGTCCTCCAACTGACCCGGTACTGCCATTCCATATGGCTTTGCAAAGAAGGGTGGCTGCATATTGGACTGCTCCGGAGAGTCTCCCGGCAGTGAGCAAGTCTTTGCCGCGAAAATACCGTCCAGCCAGTAGTGACCCCTGCTACTTGACCATGCACCCCACTCCAGAGAGTTTGGTGGTGCAGGCGGCCACGGCTCCAGCAAAGCAGGCGTCGTACCCTACCATCCCTCCTGATAGGGATGACAAGCGTTTTGATGGCTGGGCGAAGAAAGTGCTTTCTTCAGGGGGTATGCCTTTACAGGCAGCCAACTCAGTGTGTGCCTTTTCTCGTTTCACGCACACTCTGTTGAACTGTATTTCATTGGCGGCTGAACATATTCCCGAAGGGGAGGAACGGGATGGTTTTCTTGCTATTGTACAGGATGTCAAGAATGCTGTGTGTGAGTCCGTTCCGTCGGGTCTGGACGTGGTGGATTGTGTCAGCCGGTCCATGGCGGCGAGCAACGTAATACGCAGGTTTGCGTGGTTGCAGAAGTCTGGGTTTGCTCCTGATGTGCAAGCCCGGCTCCTAGACAGGAATGGAGGGGAGGTTCCTTTCGATATTACTCATCCTTTGGTAAATCGAGAGGAGCTGTAAGTCAAAGGGGCCACCGTAGGAGTGCCAGAGGTGAAAAACAGGGTACTCGAGGTGCCAAGGCCGCTCGGGCAGTTGCCTCTTTGCCCTCAGGCTCTGCCGCAGCCGCTTCAGCTCAGTCATGAGGCCATGTCCCATGGTTCGCCGGTTGGGGGAAGGCTGGCGCAGCATCTTGTAGAGTGGTGTGCCATTACTTCAGATGTGTGGGTTCTGGAGATCATAGCTCACGGCTATTGTCTCCCTTTCTGGCAGAGGCCTCACAACAATCCACCAGGGAATCTCTTTGAAGTGTCCGGATCCGCTCCTTGCGCAGGAAATTCAGTCCCTGCTGGAGAAAGGCACCATAGAACTGGTGCCTGTAGCGGCGACGAACAAGGGATGGTATTCCCCTTTTTTTTTTATTTCAAAGAAAGATGGGGAATTGAGACCCATCATGGACTTGTGCGGTTTTAACAAGCTCCTCAGGAAGGACAAGTTCAAGATGGTTACTCTTTCTCAAGTCCTCCAAGCCCTTCAACTTCAGGACTGGTTGGTGTCTCTCGTCCTCAAGGACGCTTAGTTTCTTGTGCCGATCCATCCCAAGCACAAGTAGTACCTGAGGTTCGCGGTTGGAGACTCGCACTTTCAGTTTCGGGTCCTGCCGTTCGGATTGACCTCCGCCTCGAGGGTCTTCACCAAACTCATGGTGGTTGTGGCAGCGTATCTCAGGAAAGGGGGGGATTCACGTCTACCCCTATCTGGACGATTGGTTGATCAGGGCGCGCTCTCCCGAGCAAGTCCTAGATCATCTGTCCGTCACCTGCCACTCCCTTCACAAGCTGGGCTTCTCCCTCAACTTAAAGAAGTCCCATTTGACGCCAACCCATCGGCTCCAGTACATCGGAGCAGTGCTCGACACATCCCTGGGGCAGTGTTTTCCTCCCCAGGTGAGGGTTCATCACATTCAGCAGATGGTGCACAAGTTTCAACACGCCCAGAGTCTCCCGGCGCTCGACTTCTTGAGGTTGCTAGGCCTCATGGCATCCTGCATTCTTCTGGTGCCGGAGGCCAGGATGCGGATGCGATCTCTGCAATGGGCCCTCAAGATGCCGTGGTCACAGTCCACCGGCAGGATGTGGGACCCCGTTCAGGTGCCGCCCTCGGTCGCCCAGGACCTTCTGTGTAGGGCCGTCGAAGGCAATCTGATGAAGGGGGCTCTGTTTTGGCTACCCTGGCCAGAGGTGACGATCGTGACGGACGCATCCCTCATGGGATGGGGCGCTCATGCCAAGGAGTTGAGAGTCAGCGGTCGTTGGTCTCCGTTGGAGTCCAGACTCCATATCAATCTGTTGGAGCTGCGGGCCGTCAGGCTTGCCCTGAAGGCTTTTCTGCCAACAGTGCGAGGAAGGAATGTCCTGATTCTGACGGACAACACAGTGGCCATGCACTACCTCAACAAAAAGGGGGGGGGCAGGGTCACTTCCTCTGTGCAGGGAGGCGATGCAGCTCTGGTTCTGGGCCATCCAGCAGGAAGTTTTGATCTCAGCAGTTCATCTGGCCGGAGACGAAAACGAGACGGCGGACGCTCTGAGCAGGCAGAGCGCGATCTCTCACGAGTGGAACTGGCTCAGGAGATTCTCCTGGAGATCTTCACCCTTTGGTGGACCCCTCAGGTGGATCTCTTCGCCTCCAGTGTCAACCGGAAGTGCGAGAGGTTCTGCTTGCGGGAATTTCCTCCAAAAAGAGCCTTAAGAGACGCGTTCGTGGTGGAGTGGTCCTTCCCACTGCTGTATGCGTTTCCTCAAGTCCCCGTCATCCTGCAAGTGCTGCGGAGGTTACGGAGGTTCGGTTCCCGGATGATCCTCATTGCTCTGGGTTGGGCTCGGAGGACGTGGTACCTGGACCTTCTCGACTTGTCCATCTGCCCTCCACATCTTCCCTACCGAGACGACCTGCTCTTAAGGGTGGGAGGGGTCAGGTTCTCCATCCAGAGGTCAGATCCCTCAGCCTTCACGCTTGGCTTCTGAAAGGTTGAGGTATAAGGATTGGGACCTCCCTGAAGACGTGATGGAGGTGTTGCTTTCGGCCAGACGGCCGGCAACAAAGTCCCTGTACCGTTGCCGTTGGAGAAAGTTCTGCGACTGGTGCAGGGTTAAGAATGTGGATCCTTTTTCATGTGACATTCTTGTAGTTCTGTCTTTTTTGCTTTCGTTGGCCCACAGGGGCCTGCAAATTGGTTCTGTTAAAGGTTACCTGGCGGCGCTGTCTGTATTTAAGCGCTCGTCTGAGGAGGGTTCTTATTTTAAAATTCATTTAATTTCTCAGTTTCTCAAAGGACTCACTAATGTGTACGGTTGGGATTTGAACCTTGTTCTGAAATTCCTTATGGGTGCTCCGTTTGAGCCTTTACATTGCTGTCCTTTGAGGCTGTTAACCCTTAAAACTGTGTTTTTAGTTGCGGTCACTTCCGCTCACAGAATGAGTGAGTTGCAAGCACTTTCAGTTAAGCCACCCTTCACTGTGTTTTATAAGGACAGGGTTGTCCTTAGAGTTCGTCCTTCCTTTCTTCCGAAGGTGGTGTCAGAATTTCATTTGAGCCAGAAGGTTGTTCTTCCGGCATTTTATCCTCCTCCACATCCTGGTAAGGAAGAGGAGAGGCTCCATAGGTTGGATCCTAGGAGAGATTTAAGTTTCTACATTTCTCGCATGTCTCGGGTCAGAGTGGACGATCAGCTCTTTATTGGTTACGCTGGAAGGCATTTGGGACAAGCTGTGACTAAGCAGACTTTGTCTAGATGGATTATCTTGGCAATTTCTGAATGTTACCGCTTGGCGGGTAAGGAACCTCTGGTAGGCTTACAGGCCCATTCTACTAGGGGGTATGGCTGCCTCTACTGCCCTGCAGAGGGGTGTTCCTATTCGTAACATCTGTGATGCAGCCACTTGTGCTTCGGTCCATACTTTTGTACGTCACTACTCCCTCGATTCTACCCATGGACAGGATTTGGCCTTTGGCAAGGCGGTCCTTTACTCTGCAATTTGATTGGGCAGTCTAACTTTTTATATTCTAAATTCTTTTCCCTCCTCCATACGATGGTACTGCTTTGGGAGTCGGTCATAGATATGGAATACGTCGGAGGACCCAATCCCCTCGCAGAACAAGTTACTCTCTTACCTGGTAACGTTCTTTCGATGAGATGGTCCGACGACGTATTCCATTTCGCTCCCTCCCTACCTGCCCCGCTACAGAATTTCTTATGCGATTGCAGCTTACGTTTCCGCAAGGCTTTCTGTGGTCATACTGGCAGTGGTTTGGTGCCACACGTTCTGGGGAAAAAAACTACAACTGAGGCTACGGGCGTTGTGCGTCCTATTTATAACATCCGGTGACGTCGGCTGGACGGAGGCCCTCGAGGACAGCGTATCGACGTCATCGATGCAGGACGCAGACGCCGAAAGTTTTTCCGAAGCAGCACAGCTGTGGTGATTACTGTCATAGATATGGAATACGTTGTCGGACCATCCCATCGAAAGAACGTTACCAGGTAAGAGAGTAATTTGTTTATCTACATTAAATAATCCAATGCATAGTTTAATGCCAGAAATAAGAAATAAAAAGGAAATGGCGATTGCAACCAGCACTACATTTCCAGGATCCATTACACAGTTGTTTAAGTAGCATGTTTTCTAGAGATGGATTTTGGCAATTCGAATACTCTGAGTCAATAACTCTTTCTTAGCATTTTCAATTATTATCTAGAAGATTACAGTTGTATAGGACCTGTATCACCTTATTGTAAGTGCTGTCTCGTTGCCTGCAATTAGTCTGTCCCAGAACATTTCCGACACTAGTCCTTCTTTTCTGTCTACAAACCTTTGTAGCAGGTTGACTCTAATTTCCCAAGTTCCCCCACTATTCATTAAAAGGTGTCTAATTGTCATCTAGGATCTTTGCAGACGTCACACAGTGGCAAAGCTTCATCAGCCCTCCCCCTTTTAGTAAGCACCTCACCTGTGTAATATATTTAGACAGAGTCTGAGGAAGCTCGGTCTCATTTTCCAGTCAGGGAATTGTCTTAGGTACTTCGATAGCAACCAAAGTTTTTTGTCATATATTATGAGCGATCCTGAAAAAGAAGCTTTACGCATTGCATCTATAGTTGCGTTCCAATATGTCCTTTCCATTGCTTTTTTCCCCTTCATTGGATTAAGAATCAGTGTTTCTAAATTAGTATATGCTCCTGTTAGTATCACATCTACCAGGGAGTTCAGGTTATCCAGCATGGCTGATGTTGACTGTTTAAGATGTTCTTTTATACCCCTGTACAAACTATCTCTCTGAGACGTAATGATCAGTCGATAGAGAGAGACCAGCTTCCAATCTGCATGCTATTTCAATGATTTTAGGCTAAGTTTATACCTTAAACAGCAAGTTGATAGCCCTTGGGGGAAGTCTGACTACACTCTTCCAAATGATCCCTTCCCATTTTTGCCATTTGGAGTTCCAACGGTTTTGCTTCTAATCCATGGAGTATCACTAGGACCACTTTAGATGCATAGAATTGTTATCAGTGTAATGAATGAGAATTTGCAGTATTTATATAGAAGTTTTTTCATCTGAGTTGATAAATATAGAATTTTGGCTCTTAGGTCTGTTGCTATAAGGGCAATCGTTGGTGATGCAAAAAAACGAAAGCCCAAGTAAATCACTTCCTCTACTCTCTGGATTTGTTTACCCTCCATAGACCATTTGAATGTTTGGATCTTTCTGCCTGCTGTTTTAAAGAGCACTATTTTTTACTTCCCTGGATTGATTGATAAGTTGTTATCTTTTGCATATTCACAGAGAGAGATTAACAGACGTTTGTAGCCCTACTGCCAACTGATTTTACAATTGTTGAATTTAGGGCTGGCCAAAGCTGCTTCGTTCAATGGTTTCCCTATATCTGCCAGATATAAATTAACTAGGAGGGGAGCCGCCATACAACCTTGTCTTACTCCCCTTTCCACTCTTATAAACTCGGACAGATGGCTCTGTTTGTCCAGCCTAACTCTTATGGTAGTATCTATAGTGCCTAATCAATAAAAGCTGAATATTAGAAGCATTATCCCATAGATTACATAGACTTGCCAAGCGATTGAGGTTAGGAGGTTTTAGGGCATATTTAGTTAAGTAAAATATTTTCTGCCCAAATGAAGAATCCTTCCTTAGGCCAACCATAGTTGCTTTCCCCATCAATGACACTTATGCTTTGGAAGATAGCAACTTTCAACCAGAGGGTATAAAATGGAAGGATTATGTACTGGACAAAAAAGAGAAAAACACTCTTGTTGTCATCCACATCCCCTCCCGTGATATTGCATCTTTCCATCAAAGTATGGGGAAAGCCCCCAAGCTTTTAAATCTCCAGGTACTTAAGCAGGAAAAGACCACATTGCTCTACCAAATTCGGAAACGTTGGAGGAGTTCAAGAAAGCATCTGTTATAGACCCTTCTTTCTTTTTCACGGGCTACATCTAGACCAGATTTGAAATATGATAATACTGGCTCATTTCAGTGCCTTTCTGCTTCAAAGGGCATCCCAAGCCAGACCCTGTGTCGACTGTTCGTACATACAGGCATTATTCCAACTCAGGATGGCATGGAGAAAGTTGCTTATGGCTCACTCACATTCAGTGTTGCCAAATGCCTGTGCTATTCCTGCCAAGTATCAATCTGAGATGTGTTACAAGGTAACAGATTATATCCAGTACCTTCTACAAAAGGATGCTAAAATGATCACTTTGGAAGGGGAGCCAGCATCCAATCATGCCATTTAGGGTGCCTTATACATAGCTGTCATAGGTTTCAGACTGCTGTCAAATAGAGCGGTCCTGGTTTGATTCTGGCTTAGAAGAACTGGATATAATCCAAGAAAGAAGGCAATCCCTTGTTGTTTACCCATTCCCTTGTGAAACAGTACTTTAACAGACAACTTTGTTTCTACTGTGATGAATCCTATGATGTCCCAGTATGATGTTGTCCCTTCTCCCTGGGGGTAGACCCTTCCATGAGGCCAAGGAGATGAGGCCGCTACACGATAGTCCCCCTCCGACCCCCTGGGGTTGGTAAGAACTGAACTGTCACCTCAGTAAAGTGAGATGAGGAAGAAGTTCTGCACCAGAAAGAACTCGCAAGAGGATCTCATTGAGCAGTCTAGCGTTTGTGCTCCGTGGAACTTAAAAAGGGAAGAAGGACTAACAATATTGTCACTCCCTCCCCGGAGGCACTGCGAGCAAGGCAACCACTGTGCAGACCGAAGGCTGTGTGATCTGCGCTGCAACACAAACTCTTAAAGCGACCAGTGAGTTTCTGGTGAATGAGAAACCTGGTGCACACTTGTGTGAACTTCATTAGTTGCTGAATACTTTGTATCAGAGTTGTTGCATGCTTTGGATTAGCACGTTTTCGAAAGTCTCCGATCCTTTCATTGTCAATTATCAAATAGATAGGAATACTTTGTATCAGAGTGGTTGCATGTGTCAAGAAACACGTTTTCGAAAGTCTCTGAACATTGATCCATTCAATTAAAGTGAAACAAATATTGAACTACAGATTAAGTGACATTTTACCATACGCAAGACGCATAGTTATTGAATATCAAATTAAAACCTTGCTACCAAACAGAATTAGAACATTTGGAACCCAAAAGGGGAAAGGAACTTTTAAAGAATTGAAACAGTGTGAACCCAAAAAGGGGAAATGAACTTTAAATCCACGCAAACCATTATATATTGAAGTACTAAAATTGAATATAACTATAAACAATCCACAGTACGCTAAAATCAAATGTGGCTTTAAAGAACCTGCAAAACAAAGGATACTGAAGCCTGGTTTACAGGGAAGTTTAAAACCTGATTGAAAGCTCCAAATTATCTGAACAAATATTTGAAAACAACATTAGCTGAACTGTGGAGACCAGGATATTTTGTGTTTCTTTTTTACCTGTACATCTTGAAACTTGGGGAAGGGAACCCCGAGTTCTGACCAGGAGCATTTCATTTCAATGTTGTTTGAACTGTGTGACTTGTACCTTGGAGGAGGGAACCCCAAATTCTGACTTGGGGAAAGAAACCCTGAGACTTGAATAAGACAATGTCATCCTAAATCCAAGAAAGGGCATTCTGAGACTTTTTCTTTGTGGAACTGCTGGAAGAAGCTCATAACTTTGTTTTAAACACCGTTTTCTATTGGTTACTGAAATACTACACATTGTATATATAGTTATGAGAGTAAGTATAGGGTTTGGACACAGATTCCTAAGTTGAACTCTTTGACTCCGACTTTGCTTAGTTTTATTTGGGTAGGGAAATTCCACCTTAGCATAGGGCAAGTTAGGCCTTTTTCCATCCTGACGTTTAAGTTAATGAATATCTTTTGTTTGAATTTGGAATCTGTTGTCTGTGTCCTCCTTCATGATGCCTTCACAGCTTCCAGAAAGTGATGGGGAGTCGCGTATGGCTACGCGTGAACAGGAAACCAGGCAGAAGAACCGTCGGAAGACGCAAGGAGGCCTGAGACTGAGGTGAGAGACCGGGAGCCCATACAGAAGGTACAGGGGTGGCCAGGAGACCTCAACAGCATTCAATAAACCATTGTGAAGGGGTCTGGGACCCACAAAAGAGAATCACAGAGACTGGGTTCTGGGACCCAAGAAGTCAGTGTGGAAGGGGTCTGGGACCCAAGAAAGAGAAACCAATGTCCCAAGAACAAGAAATTTTAATAACCGTGTCTAAGACCCTCTGAAGGAGAGACAGTGTTCCTGGCAGGGGAGTGTACCAGGGATACTGTGAAACACCTGTCAAGTATACAAAGTGAGACAGTATTTCTGGAAGGGAAGGGTACCAGGGACACTGTAAAGAATCAGTCAAGCTTACCCATGGATCAAGGACCCAACCGTGCATGAGGACAACGTCCTCCTACAAACCTTCTTTGTCACAGTACCTGGTAAGGTTGAATACCCGGTCTGTCCAAGTGAGTCAGTTTAGGGGCTCATTGGGGGCGTGAGAAAGGCCAGGGGAGGGAGACACTCCCCCTACTTTGTGGAACTATGAAAATAAACTGGAAAAGTCCAGGGGAAGGTAGGCATTCCCCCTACTTCATTGAACTGCCAGTTATATAGAACCGTAAGTGTCCATAGGAAGGGTGTCATTCTTCTTGACCAAGACAACAGTAAACCACTAGTTTGTTTTCAAGCGTAAGGGATAGAAGTAGGATTTTGACACTGAACACTGTTCTGTTTTTTCAGACTCTGACATTTTCCTTAGTGTTTTTGTTGAGGCAGGGAAACCCCTCTTTGAGTTAGGGAAAGATAGGGTTTGCTTTTTACTTTCTTTAAAGAATAAAAGTATTTGCCCAAAATCATGCAACGTGTGTCGGTCTACCTCCATTGCCAGTCAAACCTATATCATTGGTAATAAATTAACTAAACCTCATATATGGGGCCCTGAGTTATTGAAGCCATCTGTGACAAGATATCACAATATGTAATCAATCTATCCCTGAACCCACCCTGTGGGCTCAGCTGTACCTTCATACTCTGTTTCTGTGACACGGAATAAAGCAAGAGTACTTATATTTGGTTATTTGGCTTTGAGTGGCCTCTTGTTCTGTTCGCCATGACAGCTCGCATGGTGGTTTGAAGGAGCACGGATGCAGAAATGTATTGAGACGAAAAGGACGATTTATCTTCAACTATAGTTCACCAGCGTTTGTGCTTTGGAGCTTAAATACATCTGCCCTGCAGTGCAAGGCAGGCAGGCACATGTTAATATATGAAAGATGTGAATGCAGGAGAACAATAGTTCCAGAGAAGGAACCATTTATTCCGCCCCCTATGCTCTTGGGAACAGGACTCTGGAGCGGATCTTATTATCATGATGTATTAATTGCTCTTAACCAGGGCGTATTGGTTTCAATCGGCCGTTAACTAATTTCACATTATAATATGCAACTCAGGCCCAATATATTTGTGGAGCACATCCTTAGCGAAGCTCTGTTCTTACTGGCTATTAATTCTATTAGCAACTGCTCTTAATTTTCTTCCTTTTATTTTTCATTGCCTGCACACTCGTGTACATAGAATATGCTGTGGGTTTCATATTCAATATGGCCGCCGTGAGACAACGTATGAGGTCTAGTTGCTCACACGACGCTGGCATCATTGCAAATAGGAGCTTAGCCGTCACGTGCGCGGCTCCAGTCTTTCAGTACGGGCGTACACGCCGTTAAGTGCAGGTCTTTCACGCAGACCCCATAGACAACAGTCCCTGGGGGCTTGCGCATGTGACTGTCTCGCACTCGCGAGCCTTAATTACTTTCACTAATTAGTTCTTTCCCTTTCTGTCTCCCACTTCACCCTGCATCGCGTGCATGCTGATCTACATCCTTAATCTCATCTCGCATACCTGCTTGACAACTTCAGTTTCAGCACGCACTTGCATTTATATAGGTATGTCAACCTTAATTATTTTCTCATGCACGGCATAAATTAACATAACCAATGCATTGCGGCTAATCTAGCATTTTTTCCGCTTGCAGCGGAGCCACAATCCTACTCCTATTGGACATATATTTGACAGGAATATAGGTAAAAATCTGCCTAGGACTTGCTTTAATTTTGAGAAGTAATGAAAGCAGGCAATACTTTGCAGTCGCTTAAGAGGGCTGTTTCAAAGTTTAATTCTATATATAAGCAACATAAATCACTTTTCTTTTCCGTAGTATCAGAGCTAGTGCCAAGCCTCCTCTGGTAAAACCGATTCCTTAACTCTCATGTTTACATGGTCAAAAGTGTAACCAGTTTTGTACACGCGAGACTGTTCCCATCACTGTTCTTATTGTATATATTTTTCGTTTTCCCTCTTTTTTTACACATGGCACTCGATTCGACTGTCCAACGAATATCAATGAACAATTGATTTTATATCCTTTTATGTTAACCTTATTACTGCCATGATATGTTACTGTTTTTAATTTGGCAAATTTTGTTGGGAAATGTTGTGACCCCAATATCACATGCCACTTCTATGTTCGCTCTATACTTTTTGGCCTGGCTGATGTACAATTGTTGGTAATCCAAATGATTGTCAAAAATGCACATTTTTGTTAATAACCTTGCAGCCTTGGAAGAAGAGCTTGTGCTCGAAACACGCGTCGGCTGTCTTTGATTTGAATTAAGTTACGCTTAAATTGAGCACTGTAATTTTTTCCTGTGTGTGAATTTTTTGGGAGCAACCAACCTTCATCGTGGATCAAAGATGCACATGCTTGGAACAGATTAAACAGCACATTGCCAGTAGACGTCAGTTAAGAACCAAGAGTTACATCTAGCGAAATAGATCTTAAAGTACTCCTTATCCCACCACTACCTCTGGCATCCTCCGACAGGCAGCAGTGCTTTGTGAACATGTGCAAAGTTGGATGGCTTTAATCAGGATTTCCGGCAAGCAAAGCAGTCTTTGTTGCACTGACTGGGCAAATGAGCATGAATGAGACCTTGGGTCAGTCTCTTGGCACTACTTTAGGCAGGATATGTCCCAGGTGGTGATGTCCTCTTGGGTCTTCTTTTCATGCCCCCTCTTTCTTTCACTCTACCACTCTCACTTTTTACTCTGTGCCAGTCTCCCCTTTCACTATCTACATTCAATGCTCCCCCTACTCTCACACTCCCCTCTGTCACAGACCCTTCTTTCCTCACACACCTTGACACTTCCACCACAATCAGTATAGTCTATCAAACATAATAACTTACTTGCACTCTCATCCAACTCTCCACAAGCTCTTAAGCACTCTGTTTGACCTTCTGCTCTCTGCTGCCTGGTCTCTTCGTCCACCAACCGTACCCCTGGCCTAAAACAAATCTAGTGTGGGCTTTTAGAGCCCTGTGTTCACCTTCTTCACCTTCCCATTGGTCTTTGGTGCCACCTCTCTGCTCTGGCCAATCTTTCTCTTTCCTTGTGCATTTCGCAACAAAAATGTTAGTCAATGTTTGCCCCACCCCCCACCTTTTCATTCGTTGACATTCATTAAGTTTGCCCTGTTCGGTGTTGGTTGGTTTCACCACATTGGGCTCTCATCCGTCAGCCTGGTGAATTCTGCTGCTTAATGGGCACTGTGGCATTCATTGGTTGAGTGGCAAAGCTGGCATCCTTCTACTTTTTTTAAGCTTATTCATGGTGATTCTTGGATACTGTAGTTATGCAAAAAAGGAAAAAGGTCTCGGGCCAGAAAAGAGGCTGGTAGACACGTTGGAAACAGTGTTACCAATAGTTTTAAAGCAGGGATCGTACTCCGCGTAGTCAAGGAGTTGTAGGTGTTTGGTGTTCTTCCCAACATTCGCTATGGACAACAATGTTGTCAAGATAGGCTCCTGCGAATGCTTAACATGGTTCCAAGACTTGGTCCATAAGCCTTTGAAAGGTGGCTGGTGCTCCATGTAGCCAGAAAGGCAGCACAGTGAATTGAAATAGCCGATCTGGCATTGAAAACTATGTCTTCTAATGTATGCCTTCCTCCCACGGATTCCTCATCTTTGATATCTGTCTCCCAGTGCAGCTGCTCTTTGGAAACCTTTCCCCTCCAAGGGGGCGCAGCGCGGCTCTGCCCGATGCCGCTACATGCCCTGCAGTGAATATGAAGTCGGGGTCAGTATATATTGAGGTGCTGCGCCCCGTGACCTTTGTTCCTTTTTTCCGTAACTGTTCACTTCAGGAACATCACTTTGTTATGGAAGATTTCCTGCTTCTCCTTATGATGCATTCATCAGTCTTTGAGTTTTAAGCAATGCGTGAACTGCGGACGTCGATGTCCATCAGAATCTGTCTTTCTCCAGCATGGGGTCTGGCATGGATTCACATGCTCATGAATATTCCCCGTCGTCAGGCTGGGAATCCTCGGTAAAGAAAAATCAGTATCAGTTTCGTTTCTGATCTGTCTTTCGTAGTAGTAACCAATCACTGATCTCTGCGTCATACTGACCACAGCCAATGACTGCCATCTCCCTAACCCCGCCTCTGGCAGCCATCTTCAGATTTTAACCGCACGTTCATGTGTTGGGATCCTCGTGCTATTGCTCTCGAGCTGTAGTGCGTTTTCGCGCTTTTTCATAGGAAATTTCTCTACGCCCCTCAAGGGTGAAGATTTCGTCGAGCCACGTTTTTGGAGGACTCCAGAAGTTTCTCAGGCCCATCTCGGACATGGCCCAGGAGAAGGGAAGTTCGACGCCCGGAAAGCTGTTCAGGGTCTGCCCTGGATGCCAGCTTCAGAATGTCTTTAAGGAGGACGAACACTCCCTTTGCCTCTACTGCCTGCATGAGGCCAAGACGCACGTGGAGAAGGACTGTGCGTTTTGCGGCAATATGTCGGAGCGGACCATGAAGGACTGCCATCTGCGTCTCGCGAACTGGCTGGAAGAGAAGAGCCCGTCAGGCGAGCGGTCTTCTAAGACCTTTGAGGGCTCCCCGGCGACGGGGGCCCAACAGAAGGCCAAGCACCGCGAGTCCGCTGGCACCGGGAGCGCCGAACGGTCGGGCTCTACGGTTGCCAGGCAGGGCGCATCCCCCCCGCGCCATCATCCACGAGCCAACGCTCTGGCTCAGGTAAGAGGAAGGCCGAGCACCCGGCGAAGCTCCTGGAGAGACCCCGGTCGAGCTCGAAGGCCCCATCGGAGGGGGAGCGAGGCGGTGACCCTCCCCCTAAGGAGAAGGCGGTGAGCGCACCTAAGGTGGTGAAAGCCTTGATCCACCCTGCCAAGGCCTCTATCGAGACAGTCGCGGCCCTGGCTCAGCCTGTGGAGGCTACACCAGAGGCGACTTCGGGGCTCAGAGTCTCCCTGCCACCGCGGAGGGAGTCCTCTTTCAAGCCCATCGACAGGACCCCCGTGAAACCTCCGACAGAGAAGAAAAAGGTGGGGCAGGAGGTCGTTGTGGATTCGGCCTCAACCTCTGAAGAGGAGCTCATCGAAGTCTTAAGCCACGGCATTGGCGTGGAAGAAGACCAGCCCGTCGGGAGGGATCCCGACGTAGGAGACGACGAGAACGTCGAGGGTGCCGACGAGGCTCCTGACCGCCCGTCGGAATCCCCTCAACCAGTGCCGCAAGACAACTCAGCAGACATTTTGTTGGCTATACAGTCCTTATGCTCGGAGATAAGGACGAGATTGCCGTTACCACCAATGGAGGAACCGCTCCCGACGGGGGACCCGGAGCCAGGCCCTTCTGGGAGCCCTCCTCCTAATAGAAGAAGGATTCATCCTCCACCTCCTTTTCAACCATCGCGCTCTGCTCAGCCCTCCTCCCCGTCCACTAACCGTGGGGATGATACGGGGACGGACACGGCCGCGACGGGTACAGACAATGAGGTTTACGACGAGGATCTTCCGTCGTCACCTCCTCCCCGGGCTTCCCCGCCCGACGAGATTGGATCGTTTCATGCCATGATCGCCAGGGCAACCGAGCTTTTCCAGCTCTGCCCAGAAGAGAAGAAGAAGGAAGGTTTCCTTTATCAACGGCGCAAGACCAAGAGGAAGACGGTCCTCGCTGTACCTCTACTGGACGATATCTGGGATGAGGGTCTCACCCTCCTCAAGAACTCATCCACAACGCCTGCGAGAAGGGATCGGTACAAGAAGAAGTACCGGGTCCCGGACGCGGCCCCCTTGTGCCTTCGGGCACAGCCGACTCCGGACTCGGTCGTCTCCGCGGCGGCCAGGAAGAAAGCGGGGGGGGCTTCGGCCTCTACGTCAACCTCCCCACCAGACGGCGAGGGAAAGAAATTGGACACGATGGGACGCAGGGTCATCTTATCGGCAGCGACGACGATTAAGGCTGTCAACGCCTTAGCCATCGTAGCCTGCTACGACAGGGAGTTGTGGTACAAGATCGCCCCCCTGCTGGACTTCCTACCGGATGACAAGAGGGCAGAGGTCCTAGAGCTCTTGCAGGAGGGAGAAGTGGTGTCGGACCACGCCATTACGATAGCGACGGACATCGCTGACACTGGTTTTCGCCAGTTGGGCAACGGCGTGTGCCTTAGACGGCGTGGATGGCTCAAGGCAACGGACTTCCGCCAGGACGTGCAGACCAGAGTTTTGGACATGCCATTCGACGGGAGCAACCTGTTTGGGAAAACAGTGGACGATTCCCTACAAGCCATCAAGACGGACACGGAGACGGCCCGGGCTCTTGGTGTTCTCCAGCAACGACAGCTGCCCTTTCGGAGCGCCGGAGGCAAGCAGGGTGCCTCCAAAGGTTCCGGCGGCAGATATTCCACCTACCGTCAAGCGGCCCGTTCGTCGTCACAGGAAGCCTACAGGGGACGAGGCAAGTCGGGCGGACCCCGCCGTCGTCGCCAGGGAGGACAAGGCGGCAAAGCCTCGTCGAAGCAGGACTGAACCGGCCATGGGGTCGGGCCCCCACCGAAGCATCCCGGTGGGAGGCCGGCTGGCAAACTTCGTCAGCGTGTGGGAGTCCATCTCCACCGACCGTTGGGTGCTGGACGCCCTGGCCCAGGGTCACGCGCTCGAGTTTCTAAAGAAGTGCCCGCGCGTCCCCCCCGTGGCCAGGAAGGAACCATCACGTCCCTCAACTTCTCTTGGAGGTAAAGGCGATGCTCAAGAAAGGCGCCATCGAGCTCGTCTCAAAGAGGCTTCGGGGCTCCGGAGTTTACTCAAGATACTTCCTCGTGAAGAAGAAGACAGGAGGATGGCGTCCCATCCTGGACCTACGACGACTGAACAAATTCATCAAGGCACAGAAGTTATGGATGGTCACCCTCCAGCACATCCTGGGTCAGCTGGAGGAGGGCGATTTCCTGTCGTCGTTGGATTTGGAGGATGCCTACTTCCATATCCCCATCCTAAAGGGACACCGAAAGTTTCTCAGATTCGTGCTCCAAGGGCGTCACTACCAGTTCAGAGCCCTTCCCTTCGGATTGAGGTCGGCACCCAGGGTGTTCACCAAGTACCTCGCACCGGTGGCGGCGCGGCTGCGCCTGGAGGGGATCCACGTCTACCCCTACCTGGACGGCTGGCTCATCCGAGCAAAGACAAAGGAGCTCGCCGCGGAGCACACGGCGAGGACCGTCCAACTACTCACGGACCTGGGATTCTCCATAAACTACGCCAAGTCCCACCTGGTGCCCGCGCAAGACGCACTGTTTCTGGGAGCGAAACTCGACACAGTGGCGCTTCTTGCCTCTCCGCCGGAGGAAAGGACGAAGGCCATCTTGGGCAAGGTGCAGCGGTTGCTGGTTGCGGACGCGGCCAGGGTGAGGTCCATCAAATCCCTCCTCGGAATGATGTCTTCTTGCATTTATCTCATCCGCCTGTGCAGGCTTCGGATGCGCCCGTTACAGGAGTTCCTGGACGCTCACTGGATCCAGACGACAGGCAGCTTCGAGGACAGGATCACACTCGACGAGAGCTTCTTACGAGCGATCCGGTGGTGGGGCACCCACACGCATCTGACGGCGGGCATAGACTTCCAGACCCCGGGCCACCAGAAGACAGTGACCACGGATGCCTCCCTGGAAGGGTGGGGAGCGCACACCGAAAATCTGCACGCGAGGGGCATTTGGCTGCCGACGGAGAAGTCCCTCCATATCAACGTCCTGGAACTCCGTGTAGTGTTTTGGGCCCTCAGGTCCTTTCTTCCGTCCCTTAAGGGCAAGGTGGTGAGGATCTTCACCAACACCACCACCACCATGTTCTACATCAGGAAGCAGGGCGGTAACAGATCCCCAGCCCTGTCCAAGGAGGTGCAGGATCTGTGGCATTGGGCCGTCGCCCAAGGGATATTTCTGGTGCCGTTTCATCTGGCAGGAATAAAAAAACACCATCGCTGACTCGCTCAGCAGAGAGCTGCGCTCGTGCCACGAGTGGGAACTACGACAGGATCTAGTGGACCGCCTCTTCTGACGGTGGGGCACACCCCAGATCGATCTGTTTGCGACGGCGACGAACTCCAAGTGCCGGAGGTTCGCCAGCAGGTTTCCCCAGCCGAGGAGCATGGGCGATGCTTTCTCGTTCCCCTGGGAGGGCCTGTTCCTATATGCGTTCCCTCCATTGCCGCTGCTGATCCGGCTCATCAACCAGCTCAAGAGGTCACGGTGCAGGATGATCCCCGTCGCCCCTGCGTGGCCGAGGCAGATATGGTTCACGGACCTTCTGGACTTGTCAGCGTCCCCGTCAATCAAGCTGTCAGTGGACGCGGATCTTCTCTCCAGGGAAGGAGGCGCCATCCTCCATCACGACCCGAAGTCGCTGAACTTGCAGGCCTGGCTCCTGCAACGTTAGAGTTTGGAGGTTACGACATACCGGCCGACTGCAGAGAGGTTCTTGCAAAGGCCAGGGCGTCCTCAACTCTTAAATGCTATGGACACAAATGGAAGAGGTTCTCTGTCTGGTGCCACGAACAGAAGATTAACCATCTACGGATTACGGCTCCTCAAGTACTGCCGTACCTGCTGATGCTGGCCAAGGCTGGACTGGCGCACGCTTCCATCAAGATTCGCCTTGCTGCGATCTCCCGATACACCAGAACCACGGGACGGACGTCTTTGTGGTCTCATCGTCTGGTGAAAGAATTCATGAAGGGACTGTTCAGATCGTTCCCGCCGGTGAAGGCTACGGCCCCGGCATGGGAGCTCAACGTGGTGCTGACCAAGCTCATGGGACCTCCGTTCAAGCCTCTGCACTCAGCTCTGTTAAAGTTCTTGTCGTGGAAAACAGCGTTTCTTGAGGCCATCACCTCCGCACGACGGGTGGGAGAGATCCAGGCCCTTTCCTGCAAGCCCCCGTACTTGACTTTTCACGACACGAGGGTAGTGCTCAGGACGCACCCCTCCTTCATGCCCAAGGTGCCGTCGGACTTCCACCTCAACAAACCCTTGGTGTTGCCTGTTTTCTTCCCGTCACCTTCGTCGCCGGCTGAAAGGACTTTGCACTTGCTGGATGTGGCTAGAGCGCTGAAGGTTCTACGTGGACCGCACGAGAGTTTTCGGAAGACGTCACAACGTTTTGTGAACTTTGGACCTGTCAATCACGGGAAGGCTCTCTCGAAGGCTTCCATTCCCAGATGGCTCTCCGGCTGTATCAAGTACTGTCATCGGTTGCCAAACCGACCGCTGCCTGGCCGTCCGAGAGCCCATTCCACCAGAGCGATCGCAGCTACCACGGCGTTCCTATCTGGTGTGCCCTTGCTGGACATCTGGAGGGCTGCTACGTGGAGGTCGACGCACACCTTCACGAAATTCTACTGCGTCGACCGGGATTCCAGGGAGGAGTCCAGGGTCGGCCAAGCAGTGCTGCGCAACCTGTTCGCCTAAGGTGAGCCTGGAGAGGAGGTAAGAATTGCTTAATGTTGAGTTTTGGATGTAATGATTAATGTTGAGCCTTTGCCACCTCCCGTGGTTGTGCATGTGTGTACTGCTATGTATTCTTTATTCATGAGCATGTGAATCCATGCCAGACCCCATGCTGGAGAAGGAACAAGTTACTTACCTGTAACTGTTGTTCTCCAGCATGGGTCTGGCATGGATTCACATGCGAACCCTCCCGCCTACCCCTCTGCGGCTCTTCGCTTGGTCATACTGCCACTTCACGTGCTACCATATCTGAAGATGGCTGCCAGAGGCGGGGCTTAGGGAGGTGGCAGTCATTGGCTGTGGTCAGTATGACGCAGAGATCAGTGATTGGTTACTACTATGAAAGACAGATCAGAAACTAAACTAATACTGATTTTTCTTTACTGAGGATTCCCAGCCTGACGACGGGGAATATTCATGAGCATGTGACTCCATGCCAGACCCATGCTGGAGAACAACAGTTACAGGTAAGTAACTTGTTCCTTATTGTCTTGGTGTGGGGCATGACAAGCTGGATTGTGTTTTGTGCCAATCGATGTACCCCAAGTCCCTTCGTGAACTGGAGTAAAAACTGTTCACCTTCAGCCACAAAGATAAAGGTGACAAATGGTCTTGTTCGAGATTACGTGGTGCTGAACGTCGCACTGGACAACTTTCCCCAGTCCATAAGAATAATAAGAAAAAGTAGCACCACAAAAGAGCACGTTCACCTGGTGGATCTTCTAATCACCAACCTTATTCCTCTTGGAGTAAAAAGAAGCCACTGTTCTAGAGACTCCTCGGAAGATCAAGCCTCTCCAGTAACTCTACCCACCCAATCCTCCTCTCCAGAGGAATGGGAGGCCTTCCAGTTAAAATGCTTGACATCTTTGGAAAGGCCCTGGCAGCACCAACGGCTTCAATCCTAGTGCTGACTGCCTCGGCCCAGCTGGTGCCATCCGAGTATACAGCGATTAGACTAGCAGCCAGAGACCCTGCAAAATAAATCCACCATACATTCTTGGACTCTGCCACAGTGAAGACAGACGAGAACCAGTCTCTTACGACATTGGTCCTCCAGCCTCAACACTCCCTCACCAATGCCAGTTGATGCCAGAGTTCATCAGGAGTATGCTCTGCTCCGTAGGGTTGCTTTCATGTTTCAGATGGAAGACATTTATGATAGAGGGGTCCCATTCCTTTTGGATTGGAACCCCAGGGAAGTTAGAAACATTGACTTGGTGGATCTTGCTACTGATTTACAGGAAACAAGTGGTCTGAACACCTCTCCAGAACTTAACATGCTCCCTGCTTCTACCCGGGTTAGCCTCAGACATCTTTTGAATGGCTGAAAGCTAAGCTAGTTGATACCTTGGGGTCAGATAGCACAATGAGCTAAGCGCTTGTCCCTGATATTGATGCTCAGCCTGCTTTGGCAGGTTAGAATCCCGGCAGGGTCAACTCAACCTTTCATCCTTCCAAGGTCGATACATTGAGCACTCTGTGGGATAATAATGTGTTCTGTTATTTCAGCAATCTAAGACCTATCAGTGTGTAGTGCTTTATAAGAAATACAATTATTATCAGCCCCCCTCTTGGAACAAAGTGTAGAATGAGCTAGCAGAAATTCTTGGTGAAAGCCTGAGGCAGGAGACGCTACTGCCGTTCAACCAAGCAGTAGAAGCACCAGTTTTAGAACTATGTACAAAGCCAGCCTCAGACCTGACTGTAGATGCACAGGACAGCACTTTGACATGCTGTTATGTTTACCCAGGCATCACCTGAAAACGTATTTGTCCAGGCAACCATGGCAAACCTGAAGACGTCTATACCCTGTTTGCCCATGAGTCGTGAGAGCAAAAGATAGTATTCCTGGGGAAAACGTTTTTGGTGCATGCAGCCTTAGCCTGAGATGTATCAACACCTCCTGTGCCCTAGCCACATTTTCATTTGGACTTTGCACTCTGTTATCTCTGAGGCGGCAGAACACATCCTTACAAATGACGTGGAGGATGGTGTTGTGGCCCTGGTGAAGGATGGGAAGGAGCCTTCCTGCCTGATCCACCAATTGGACATAGACCCTGTCGACTTTGTGGCCAGAACTATGTCCACTGGAATATGACCAAGGAGATACTCATGGCTGAGAACCTCGGGTGTTGCCCTCTATGTCCAGTAAAAACATCTGGACAATATGGTTTGATGGCAACCATTTATGGTACAAAGGCTGATGAATCCCTCCAAATCTTTCAGGCTTCTAAGGTAACTGCAATATCTCTGGGGCTGGTGGTCCAACAGCAATAGCCTCCGGCCCCTATTGGCAGAGGCAGGGGTTTTCACCTGTTTACCCACAGAAGCACAGGACAAGCTCCCTCGGGAAAGCAGGTGTAGCGCCTACCCATCAGGGATAGAGAGATGGGTGCCCCTAGCAGAGGTGTGATGGTCTCCGCTGTGACCTCAGCATCCCTCGGTGCGAAGTCACTATGAATCAGACTTCTGCCATTCCTTCCATGTGGGAACCAGTCTCTTCCGGGTCAGTAAGGAATGGATTCTTACCACTTCTGATACCATGGCCTTTTAGGTTGTTAACCAGGGATAATATCTCCATTTTGCTCATTGCTCTCCAGAGCATCCGCTGGACAGCCGTTACTTGCCTCTGGGCCCCATCCTGCTGGAGGAGGTTAGTCAGCTTCTGGCAAAGGGGTGGCCACAGCTCCGGTACTCTGTTAGGAACAAGGCAAGGGACAATATTAATCTTATGTTCTGATACTGGAGGAGGACAGGTCCTACATCCCATCTTAGATCCAATGCCCTTGAGCCTGTACCTAGATATGGACAAGTTTAAGATGGTCACCCTAGCCCAGATTCTTCATGCCCTCGGCCCATAGGATTAGCGGATGTTCCTGGAGCTTCAGGATTCCTACTTCCATGTGCCCATCCACAAGAAGCACAGGAAGTACCTGTGATTCACAGTGGGGAGCTGCTGCTTCCAAATCAAGGTCCTGCCTTTCGGTCTTTCTTGGACACTCATGGTCTTCACCAAGCTACTGGCAGTGGTAGCGGGTCACCTCAGAAGGGAGGGCATCAATCTGGAGGACTGGCTCGTCCGAGCTTGCTCCCTAGCCCAGGCATTGGCACATTTGTACCTGACATGCAGCCTGTTGCAAATCTTGGACTTCTCCCTGAACTTCAGGAAGTCTCAATTTTCGCTGTTGCAGTCCATCCGGTTCATAAAGGCAGTCTTGACACTTGGCTGTGCAGGGCATTCCTGCCTGAAGATTGTGTAGCAAAGATCTCCAACATGGGGTGTCTTCCAATAGCAGGAAAGAGTTGAGAGTCCCTGCCTCAACTTTTCTGTGGTCGGGCTGACTACGCATGAGGTCACTAGAATGGCTTCTCCGTTATCAGTCGTCTCAGTTTCCTGGTCGCACCTCAGATCTTATTCAAGTCTCAGCGATAGTGTCCAGAGACATGGAATGGTGGTCCCAGAGAAACATCCTACTGAAGGGGGCATTGTTTCTACAACCCTGGTCCCAACTGAACGTAGTCTTGGACGCGCCCCTGAAAGCATGGGGCACTCATCTACACAACCTGACTGTGAACAACTCGTTATCTCAACGGGAATGCCAATAACACATCAATTTGCTGGAGTTGAGAGTGATCAGGCTGGCCCCGGTCGCTTTCCTCCCATCGGTAGTGTGCTTGTCCTGACGGACAACACAGTGGCCATGTAATACCTCAACTGGGGCGGGAGGTAGGCTCCTTGCCCCTGTTCAGAGAAGCAATAGGACTGTGTGTCTGAGCTTTGGAGAACAGCGCGTCTCTGATGGCAGCGAGAATGTGATCGCGGATGCATTGAGCAGACACTGTTTGGCCTCCCACGATTGAGCGCTCTGTCAGGAAGTTGTGGAAGAGATGTTTTCCTGTTGGGGAACTTCTCAGGTGGACCTATTCACTTCCAGTGTGACCAGGAATTGCAGGTGGTTCTGCTCCTAGGAATTTCCATGACGGGTGGCTCTGGGAAACACTTTGGCGGTCGAGTAGGACTTTAACCTGGTCTTTGCGTTCCCACCAATCCCTACCGTTACTGATTTTCAGGGGGCTACGCCTGTTTGGGTATACAATAATTTTAATAGCTCTTTACTGGGCCCAGAGAACGTGGTACCTGGAGTTGCTAGACATGTCGATCAGCCCTCCCTGGTGCCTTATGCAGCGAGCGGACCTTTTCCAATCAGAGCACCAAATCCTGCATCCAAACCTCAACAGACTGAACCTTCATTTGTATTTGTATTACTCCTACGTCCCGTCCCCTTTCCTCCATACTTGTGGGACATTCCGTCCTTCGGGACGGGACCGGAGCACTTTTCTAAAAAGCATCAAAAATGTCAAATTCTTGTCCTTTTACTTTTACCCGGGGTACCGCACAAGGCCGTAACCCCGCCCTCCTGAGCTCCACCCATCGCCCTTCAGTCCTTTTCGCCTCGCGGTCGGGGCTGGACGCACTAGCATCACTAGGAATTTTTATTTTTATTCCCTTTGTCCTTTCCTCCTGCTCCGGTTCCTCAGTCATCTAGTCCTCCTTCTATGCCGGAGATTCGTGGCCTGTTCTTCATGCGAACGTCACTTCGCGAGGACGGATCCCCACTCTCTTTTCTTGGAGAGTCTAGGCCCGAAACATTGTTGGAATTCGTGCTTCTACTGCGACTCCCTCTCCATCCGGGCACTACAACGTCGTCTTCTTCGGTAGGAGGAAGTGTTTCAGCGTATTCTTCCACCTCATTTCCAGCTTTTCATCGATGATAAGAAGAAACGCCCGGTAGGTTCTTTACTTTTTAGGGTGCCCCGGCCAGGGGACTCCTTCCCGGGATCTTCCAGGTGCGGAAGGGCTCATATAGCTCTGTCACCAGGGGTTCCCCTGAGGTGCCTCAAGGGCCTAATAGGCGCACCGGAGTGTTCTACGAAGGTTCCTCCCGAGGTTCTGCCAAGACCAGACACCGTTCCGAGGTTCACCTTTTGGGTGCTACGGTTCAGCCCAGTTAGTGTGTGGTTCTGTATACCGGGGTACATCCTGAGGTCTCAGTTTCTGGAGCTTTTCATACCGAGCCACAGCTCGAGGCCCCTCTTGAGGGAGCTATACTTCCCAGGTTAAAACCGGAGTTTCCTCTTTTTGGGGCTAAGGTCAGCACCGGCAGAACCGAGAGATCTTCTTTGGAGGTCTTGGCGATGAGGTACATTCCTCAACCGTCCCATGCTGGTGGTACCGGTTCTGTCGAAGGGGCAAAGAGGACGGACACGGACCATAACTCCTCCACTACCGGCTCTGCCGAGGTTCCTCCTCTGGAGGCAAATTTTGGGGCAGTTTCTAAAATGTCCAGTAAACATCCCAGACCCCCCAGTACTGGCTCTGCCGAGGATCCTTGTGTGAAGGCTAAGGTGTTACTTAAGTCCCCTGAATGCCCTGATTGGAAATGGAAGCCCAACCCTTGTGGTCTATGGCAGCCATTTTGGATACCTCTCTTACACCAACGTTCACGCGTCTGAAGCTGGGAGCATTCCTTTAGGGGCTGAGCAGCCTTTTCCACGCTATGTGGACAACAGAAATCCGTTCTGCCCTTCATTTGACTGGTGCGCTCGGACACGGCTGCCTCATATTGTCTTGCTCCCTCCTTCTTCTGCTCCACTGATATATGTGGCTCCGGCCGGTGGTGGGCCCTCCTGGAAACCATCCTCCTTGCGGTCATGGTGGTATGCCCCTCACAAACGGCTTCTTCCTGTACCATCGCCAAAGCCTTCGGCTGAGGATGAGTTTTTTGGGAAGTTTCAGATGCTCATGCACTGTGACCCTATGAGGGCGTATTTCAAACGTCTTTTCAGGGAAATGTATCCTGAGCCTCCTGTCCCACCTTCTGCCCCTGCTGTTCATTGCAGGTACCGGTGGTGCCACTACCTCCACCGCTTCTTCTGGACTTCCTTCATTTCTTCCTCCTCTGCCACTGTTGTCTCCTAAAGAGAAGACACTGGCGGACCCACACAACACTTTAAAACCTGAGGCGGTATGCGTGGTGGACCAGTCTTCTGTTCCCACCTCGTTGGATGAGCCTCAAGCAAATAACGATGATGAGCAGCTCCGCTCGGTGAGAGCATTCCGTAACCGGATTCTGGATTTGATGGCCCTCCTTGATATTCCAGTAACTGAGGCCCCTGCCCCTCAGGAGGGGGTGATTTCTTGAGCCTTTACCCTGTCACCTCAAGAGCGCACCGGCCTGTTCCTCCAGAAGGACGTCTTGGCTGAGGCACGTAAGGTCTGGAATAAACCCCCACACCGGGCTACACATCAACAAGAGAATTGATGCGCCATACAAGCTTCACACCTGAGGAGATAGCCTTATAGGCTTGTCCGCTCCCTTCCTCAGCGGTGGTGGCAGCAGCTACTCTCCAGACCAAGCCAGCCTCTGCATCAACGGCAGCGGCCCAGATCCTATCCAAAGAGGATAAACTTCTGGACTCTTTTGGCAAGAAAGTCTTTGCCAATTCAGACTAGGATAGTCACTCTAGTGTGACTTTATTATTTGTATTTATTTGAGTTTTATAGAGCGCTTTACCCCAAAGCGATGTACATGAGAACAAGACGGTTCAATAAAATGCAGATAAAAATAGAAAACATAGATTAAATCTGTATTACAGTAACCTTGTTAACCAGAAGAAAGAAGCTAAGATCTCAGAGCCCGGGAAAGTAGAATAGAGAGAAATAGAATGAAGAGAAAGAGGTTAGAGCATTCCAGTGTAGAGGGGCAAGAAGAGAAAATTAGCGAAAATGAGACTGAGCACAGGGGGGACGAGGAACAGCAAGAAGAGAATGGGAAGAGGGGCAGAGTGAACGAGAAGGACTATACAGTGAAAGATATGGAGGTGTGAGGCCATGGAGAGATTTAAAAACTAAGCACAAGTGTAAGATGATGATGGAAAGAAATCCATCCCAGTTCAACCAGAGAGGAAGAAATTGACTAACGAGGAGCAAGGGGAAATATGACAAGAATAGAGGTATTGAATACAGATTTCAGCGGGGCTAGGAAAGATGAGGGAAGTCCAAAGAGGGTAGAAGAACAGTAGAAGATGTGGGAAAAGATTAAGGCAGACACCAGAAGTTGAGTGGGCTTTAAGTCATAAAAGGACAAGCCTTCGGAATGTTGTGCAAGTGAAAACTACAGTAATCCGCGGATACAGAGATGTGATGACTAAAGGATAGATCTGAGTCAAAGACCAAGATTACCGGCCATAGAGGAGCTAGGTAACTGAGCTGGGGGAAATTATATGAAAGGAGGGGGAAGAGGAGGCGAGTAGTGGTGGAAGAAAAGAAAATAACCTCAGTCTTGGCAGCATTGAGTACCAAGAAGTGGTACTCAATGCTCAGTTCTATCTCAGATACTCTTGATGCTCTTGCCCCTGACATGAGGATCCGCTTGAAGCCCAAAGCCAAGTGCAATTCCTGGTATGATTCCGACCTAGCTATACTTAAACTGAGGTGTAGGGCAGCGAGAGGAAATAGAGGGCTTCTTGTTCATCCTCTGGCAAACTGGCCTGTCACCTGCTCCAAAGGCAATACTGACTCTGTCCGCACTAAGAAGAGAGCCCACATTCAAGCCCGTGTCTCTGCGGCATCTAACAACTCTGCTGAACTCTTTAAAATCTGCAAGGAGCTTGGCAACCCTGCGGCAGTCTCCACCCCCCCCTCTTGCCTCCCAGGCTCTCTGCAATGCCCTTGCCTCACACTTTATTTTAAAAACCCAGGACATTCTGTCCACCCTCTCCTCCCCTGCCTCCACCATTCCCGTATGTGCTTGCAGACCCCCCTTTAACCACCCTCCCACTGTCCTTCTCTTCCTTTCCTATTTTATCCCCTGACAAGGTCACTAGACAAGTCTGATCTATGAAAGCCTCGTCAAACAGGTTCATCCCTGTTCCTCTAAAACCATCAAGGACAACATTGACACCCTCGCTCCATCCCTTGCAGATTTTTGCAACCACTCCTTTGCCTCAGGATCTTTCCCCTCTTCTCTGAAGCACTCCCTTGTGCATCCTCTTCTCAAGAAACCCACAGCTGATCCTTCCAGTCCGGCTAACTATCACCCAGTTTCCATTACCCCCTTTGTGGACAAACTCCAGGAAAAGCTGGCCATCTCTCAGCTTAACCTTCATTCAGACTCTGTTGGCTGTCTCCATGACCACCAATCTGGCTTCAAATTGGCCAGAAGCATGGAAACTGCTCTCCTGAATATCCGTGAAGATCTGCTCTCCAACCTGGACTCCAACATTCCCTCTGTCCTCATCCTTCTTGATCTCTCTTCTGCCTTCGACACAGTCAACCACACCATCCTGCTCAACCGTCTCCGTGATAACCTGGGCATCACTGATCAGGCTCTGGCCTGGCTGACCTCTTTCCTCTCTGACCGACCCTCCCAGGTCCAACTGGGGTCCTTCCTATCATCTATATTCCTCTCTACCTGTGGGGTTCCCCAGGGGTCTTACCTCTAACCCTGGCACCTCAACCAATACCTGGCAACTCTCACCCACTGCATTGCCATTTTCTGCTAAAATGTCCAGCGCTACGCTGATGACACTCAATTCATTTTCCGGCTGCCCTTGGTCACCTCCTCTCCCTCTCTCATCTCTGACTACCTTACTGCCATCCAAGATTGGTGTGCCACCAATGATCTTTGTCTGAATGCCAGCAAGACTGAGATCCTCCTCATCGGCACACCATCTCCATCCTTCTCCCACATCCTCTGTCTGGCCTCCCTTGGCCCTTCTCCTACCCCTACCTGCGAGGCTAAGAACCTCAGGGTCATCTTTGACTCCACACTTTCCTTCTCCGCCCATATCTCTGAGGTCTCTAAAAAGTCAAACGTCCTACTGCACCTCCTCAGAGGTACTCTGCCTTTCCTCTCCTTCCCTCAGAAGCTCACTGTCTTCCAAGCTCTGGTTCTCTCTAGGGTGGACTATTGTAACAGCCTCTTTCTAAATCTACCTGCCTCTACTCTCCGCCCTCTGCAGCTTATCCAGAACAGGACTGCAAGACTTGTCCTTGGCCTCAAGCTCTGGGATCTTATCTCTCCAGCCCTAAAATCTCTCCATTGGCTTCCAGTCGATGCAAGGATTAAATTCAAAACCCTCTGCATTGTCCACAAGGCTTTCTGGGGCCTGGGTCCAAAATACCTTCAGCTATCCCTCTGCAAATACCTCCCCTCTCGCGCTCTTTGCTCCTCTACCTCTAACTCCCTCCGGGTCAATCGTTTTTCAAAGAAACTAGCTGGGGGTAGATCTCTATCTTCGGCTGGGGCCTCCCTCTGGAACAGCCTCGCCGCCGATCTAAAACTTGAGGAAAACCATCTCCGGTTCCAGAAGAACCTCAAGACCTAACTCTATGCGTCCGCCTTTGCTCCCCCTCTCCCCGGCTGATCTGCTCTCTCTTGGCACTGTGCACCTGCCCATCCTCTGTCGCCTGGGCCCAGGTACCTGCTCACCCTGCAACCCTCCTGCACTGCCTCCCGGCCACTCCTTGCAGTGGGGACTGCATCTGAACCCTTACGACCCCCCCCACCTTTTTCCTTTTTTTTCTGCACATATCTGACTTATTGATCCTTCTGCCTTAAACACAGCACTTGCCACTTGCTGGCTGCACTACCACTGTTTATTGCCCCCATGTTCTATTTGTTTTATTTATTATTTATCTGCTCTCCTCTGCTCCGCACTTTCCACTCTCCCCCTTCCATGCACTTTTTCCCTTTTCCCATTCCCATGCACGTTCTCAATGTCACTGGGCCTAGTAAGATTGTTGTTGTTGTGTTGTGTTCTCCCCTGTCCCCCTCCCTTGCCGAGTCGCGCTCTGAAACACTTGTGTACGAGCGCGATACAAATAAAATATCATATCATATATCCATCATCCAAGATTGAATAGCAAGGAGACAGGTGCTGAGTTTATTGTGACTATTATTAGTGATGTATGGGAAGGATAGAAATAGTTGTGTCATCAGCGTAGAAATTGTGAGATAGCCCAAAGGAGGAAATGATGCTGGCAAGTGAGGAGGTATAGAGAGAAAAGAAGAAAGGACCAGGGACAGAGCCTTGTGGAGGAAATAATGATAGCAAGTGAGGAGGTATAGAGAGAAAAGAAGAAAGGACCAGGGACAGAGCCTTGTGGAACACCACAATTGAGCGGGAAGTTGTTGGAAGAAGCCCTGGCCCAAGAGACTGAGAAAGTCCTCTGGGACAGGTATTAAGTGAACCAAGATAGAATAGAACCAGAAAAACCAATAGAAAAGAGGGCAGACCATAGAAGCGAGTGGTCAACAGTGTCGAAAGCTGCAGAAAGATCGAGAAGAATGAGAAAGGAGGATTGTTTAGAATGGCGTGCAGAATGTAAAGAGTCAAGAACAGAAAGGAGACCAGTCTCAGTGGAGTAGCCAGGACGAAAGTCAGATTGCAAACAAGAAAGAATAGAGTTACGAGAGACAAAAGTGGAATCCTGGGAGTATACAAAATGTTCAAGAATTTTTGAAGGATGAGGCAAAAGCGAAATAGAGTGGAAGTTAAAAGCAGAGGATACGTCTGCAGAAGGTTTCTTTAGAATCTGGATGATAGTAGTGTGCTTAAATAAGGATGGAAAGATTGAAGTGGATAGACAGGAATTAAACAAAATTATACGGTAGGGGACAAGTGAGGGAGAAACTTGGAGAGGAGGTTGGCTGGGCCCGAGCAAGCAAGAGAGAGGTCTCCTCATTAGTTTATTGGAGTGAACCTAGTGTTTCCTTAGGAGGTATCAAAGAAGTAAGAGTTGTCGATTGCATGATAGAAGATTCAATAGCAGAACGAAAAGAAGAGACCGTAGAGAGGAGGGCATAGTCGGAAGTGGAAAGAGTGGAGTTGGGGAATGATCAGATGTAGGGCGAGAAAGAGAGGGTTTGATAAAGCCATCTAGGATGAGAAAACGGAGTGTAGAAGGTCGGAAAAATATGTTTGTTTCTCCAGCATGGGGTCTGGCATGGATTCACATGCTCATGAATATTCCCCGTCGTCAGGCCGGGAATCCTCGGTAAAGAAAAAAATCAGTATCAGTTTCGTTTCTGATCTGTCTTTCTTAGTAGTAACCAATCACTGATCTCTGGGTCATACTGCCCACAGCCAATGACTGCCCTCTCCCTAAGCCACTCTCCTGGCAGCCATCCTCAGATTGTTACTGCACGCTCAAGTGTTGGGAGTCCTCGTGTTTAGCTCTCAAGCTTTTGCTGCGTTTTTCACGCTTTTTCAAAGAGAATTTCTCATTTTTCGGTCAAATAGAGCCTCAAGCTCCACCGTCTCTACATCCGATTAACAGGGATCGGTGTCGGATTTTTCTACGCCCCTCAAGGGTGAAGATTTCGTCGAGTTACGCTTCTTGGAGGAGTCCAGGAGTTTCTGCGGCCTACCCGAACATGGCCCAGGAGAAAGGAAGCTCGAGGCCCGGAAAGCTGTTCAGGGTTTGCCCTGGATGCCAGCTGCAGAATGTGTTCAAGGAGAACGAGCACTCGAAATGTCTCTACTGCCTTCATGAGGACAAAACGCACGTGAAGAAGGACTGTGCATTTTGCAGGAACATGTCGGAACGGACCATCAGGGACCGACACCTTCGTCTCTCCAACTGGCTGGAAGGAAAGAGCCGTCAGGTGAGAAGAAGAGCAAGAAGTCTGAGCGATCTTCTAAGTCCTGTGAGGGCTCCCCGGCGACGGGGGTCCAACAGAAGGTAAAGCACTTCAAGTCCAAAGGGCACTGGGAGCACCGAACGCTCAGGCTCCTCGGCTGCCAGGCAGGGCACATCCTCCCCAGCGCCATCAACCATGAGCCAATGCTCTGGCTCAGGGAAGAGGAAGGCCGAGAACCCGGCGAAGCTTCTGGAGAGGCCCCGGTAGAGCTCAAAGGTTCGGGCCGAGGGGGAGCAAGGCGGTGACCCTCCCCCCAAGGTGAAGGCTACAGGCCCACATAAGGTGGCGAAGGCCTTGATTCGCCCGGCCAAGGCCTCTATCGAGGAAGTTGCGGCGGCCCTGGCTCAGCCTGTGGAGGCTACACCAGCGGAGGCGACCTTGGGCCCAGAGTCTCCCTGCCTCCGCGGAGGGAAGCCTCTTTCAGACCCATCGAAAAGACCCCCGTGAAGACCCCAGCGGAAAAAGAGGGGGGGCGGTGGCCGTTGTGGACACGGACACAGCATCCGAGGAGGTTGCTGTGTCCGGTAGAAGTCTTAAAGGGCGTCGATGAGGCCCGTTCCCACGGGAGAGATCCCAACAAAGGCGACGACGAGAGCGACGGCAGCACCGGCGAGGGTCCTAGTCACCCGTCGCTTCCAGAGCCGCAGGATAACTCGGCAACTTGGCAGCCATTTTGTTGGCAATACAATCGTTATGTTCGGAGATAAGGACGAGTTTGCCCTTGCCACCGACGGAGGAACCGGAACCAGGCTCGGCGGTGGAGCCAGAGCCAGGCCCGGCGGGAAGCCCCCCGAACAAGAGAAGACGGATCCATCCAGCCCCGCCTTTTCAGCCCTCGCAGCCTGCTCAACCTTTGCCCACGTCCCCTGTCCTTGGGGATGACACGGGAATGGACACGGCCACGACGGGTACTGACGGCGACGGTGGTGACGACGGGACGGAGCTCCCATCGCCCCCAGCCCGGGCCTCCCCGCCCGACGAGATCGGACCTTTCCATGCAATGATCGCCTGGGCATCCAAGCTTTTTCAGCTCTGCCCCGAAGAGAAGTAGTAGTAAGGTTTCCTTTACTAACGGTGCGAGGCCAAGAGGAAAACAGTCCTCGCCGTGCCTCTGCTGGATGACATCTGGGACGAGGGCCTCACCCTTCTCAAGAACCCGTCTACGATGCCTGCCAAGTGGGATCGGTACGAGAAGAAGTACCGGGTCCCCGACGCGGCCCCTTTGTGCATTATGGCACAACCGACCCCTGACTCGGTCGTCTCAGCGGCGGCCAAGAAGAAAGCGGGGGGGGGCATCGGCCTCAACACCAACTTCCCCGCTGGACGGCGAAGGAAAGAAGCTGGACGCAATAGGACGAGTTATCTCATCGGCGGCAACAACGATTAAGGCGACCAACGCCCTCGCGATCGTGGCCCGCTATGACAGGGAGTTATGGTACAAGATCGCCCCCCTGTTGGACTTCCTACCTGACGACAAGAGGGCCGAGGCCCTGGAGATCTTGCAAGAAGGCGAAGTAGCATCAGACCACGCCATTACGGTGGCAACGGACATTGCTCACACCGGTTTCCGCCAGCTAGGCAACGGCGTTTGCCTCAGATGACGAGGGTGGCTCAAGGCGACGGATTTCCGCCAGGACGTACAAGCCAAGGTTTTGGACATGCTGTTCGATGGGAACAATCTGTTTGGGAAAACAGTGGATGAGTCCCTCCAAGCCATCAAGGCGGACATAGAGACAGCTAAGGCCCTAGACGTTCTCCGGCAACGAAGGCCGTCCTTTCGGAGCACCAGAGGCAAGCAGGGTGCCTCCAAGGGATTCGGCGGTGGCTCCTCTACGTACCGCCAAGCGGCCCATTCCTCGTCGCAGGAAGCCTATAGAGGACGAGGCAAGTCGGGTGGACCACCCCGTCGTCGTCGCCAGAGGCGGCAAGGCGTCCTCCAAGCAAGATTGAACCGACCGTGGTGTCGGGCCTCCACCGAAGCACTCCGGTGGGAGGCCAGCTGGCGACCATTGGGTGCTGGATGCCCTGGCCCAGGGGCACGCCCTCGAATTTCTAAAAAAGTGCCCCCGCATTCCTCCCGTGGCCAGGAAAGAAAATCACGTCCCTCAACTGCTATTGGAGGGAAGGGCGATGCTCAAGAAAGGTGCCATTGAGCTTGTCCCGAAGATGCTCTGGGGCTCGGGAGTATACTCAAGGTACTTCCTTGTGAAAAAGAAGACAGGAGGATGGCGCCCCATCCTGGACCTGCGACGACTGAACAAGTACATCAAGGCACAGAAGTTCCGGATGGTCACCCTCCAGCACGTGCTGGGACAGCTGGAGGAGGGCAATTTCCTGTCGTCATTGGATTTGGAGGATGCATACTTCCACATCCCCATTCTAAAAGGACACCGAAAGTTGCTCAGGTTCGTGGTCCAAGGACGGCAGTACCAGTTCAAGGCCCTCCCGTTCGAATTGAAGTCGGCACCCAGGGTGTTCACCAAGTGCCTCGCACCGGTGGCGGCGCGGCTGCGCCTGCAGAGGATCCACGTCTACCCCTACCTGGACGACTGGCTCATCCGAGCAAGGACAAGGGAGCTTGTCGTAGAACACACAGCGAAGACCGTCCAGCTGCTCACAGACCTGGGATTCTCCATCAACTTTCCCAAATCCCACCTGGTCCCGTCGCAAGTTGCACTGTTTCTGGGAGCCAAGCTCGACACAGTGGCGCGTCTGGCCTCGCCGTCGGAGGAAAGGACGAAGGCCATCCTGGGCAAGGTGCAGCATCTGCTGGCCATGGACGTGGCCAGGGTGAGGTCCATCAAGTCCCTCCTCAGGATGATGTCCTCCTGCATATATCTGTGTGCCTATGCAGGCTTCGGATGCGTCTTCTGCAAGAGTTCCTCGACGCCCGCCTCGATCCAAGAGACGGGCAGCTTCGAGGACAGGATCCCGCTCAACGAGACCTTCCGATGAGCGATCCGGTGGTGGGGCACCCGCGCTCATCTGACGACAGGCACAGACTTTCAGACCCCATCTCACCAGATAACGGTAATGACGGATGCCTCCCTGGAAGGGTGGGCAGCGCACACAGGAGAACTTCACACGAGAGGTCTTTGGCTCCCGGAGGAGAAGCCGCTCCACATCAACATCCTGGAGCTCTGTGCAGTGTTCTGGGCCTTCAGGTCCTTTCTCCCATCTCTCAAGGTCAAGGTGGTGAGAATCTTCACCGACAACACCACCACAATGTTCTACATCCAGAAGCAGGGAGAAACCAGATCCCCAGCCCTCTCCAAGGACACCCAGGATCTGTGGCATTGGGCCGTCGCCCAAAGGATGTTTCTGGTGCCTTTTCATCTGGCAGGGATAAACCACACCATCGCCGACTCACTCAGCACGGAGCTGTACTCGTGCCACAAGTGGGAACTATGTCAGGATCAAGTGGATCGACTCTTCCGACGATGGGGAAAACCGCAGATCGATCTGTTTGCGGCGGCGACGAACTCCAAGTGCCAGAGGTTCGCCAGCAGGTTTGCCCAGCCGAGGAGCATGGGCAATGTTTTCTCGTTCCCCTGGGAGGGCCTGTTCCTATATGCGTTCCCTCCATTGCCGTTGCTGCTCCGACTCGTCAACCAGCTCAAGAGGTCCCAGTGCAGGATGATCCTCGTCGCACCGGCGTGGCCGAGGCAGATCTGGTTCCCGGACCTTCTGGACTTGTCAGCGTCCCCACCTGCTGACGGACGCGGATCTTCTCTCCAGAGAAGGAGGCGCCATACTTCATCACAACTCGGAGTCGCTGAACTTGCAGGCCTGGCTCCTGCAGCACTAGAGTTTGGAGGGTACGATATCCCGGCTGACTGCAGAGAGGTTCTTGCAAAGGACAGGGGGTCCTCAACTCTCAAGTGCTACGGACATAAGTGGAAGAGGTTCTCGGTCTGGTGCCGTGCACAGAAGATTAACCCTCTACGGATTACGGCCCCTCAAGTGCTGCCGTACCTACGGTCGCTGGCCAAAGCTGGACTTGCTCACGCCTCCACCAAGATACATCTGGCTGCAATCTCCGGATACACCAGAACCACAGGACGGGAGTCCTTGTGGTCCCATCGCCTGGTGAAGGAATTTATGAAGGGACTGTTCCGATCGTTCACGCCGGTGAAGGCCCCTGCCCCGGCATGGGAGCTCAACGTGGTGCTGACTAGGCTCATGGGGGCGCCATTCGAGCCCCTGCATTCGGCACTGTTGAAGTTCCTGTCGTGGAAGACTGCGTTTCTTGTGGCCATCACCTCTGCATGACGAGCGGGAGAGATCCAGGCCCTATCCTGCAAGCCTCCATACTTGACTTTTCACGACACGAGGGTGGTGCTGAGGACGCACCCCTCCTTTATGCCCAAGGTGCCGTCGGACTTCCACCTGAACGAGCCCTTGGTGTTACCGGTTTTCTTTCCGTCGCCTTCGTCGCCGGCCGAGAGGACTTTGCACTCGCTGGATGTGGCTAGAGCACTGAAGTTCTACGTGGACCGCACAAAGAGTTTTCGGAAGACATCACAGCTATTTGTGAACTTTGGACCTGTGAACCAAGGGAAGGCTCTCTCGAAGGCTTCCATTTCCAGATGGCTCTCCGGCTGCATCATGCACTGTCATCGGTTGGCAAACCGACCGTTGCCTGGCCGTCCGAGAGCCCATTCGACCAGAGCGATGGCTGCTACTACGGCGTTCCTGTCTCGTGTGCCTCTGCTGGACATCTGCAGGGCTGCTACCTGGAGGTCGACTCACACCTTCACGAGATTCTACTGCGTCGATCGGGACTCCAGGGAGGAGTCCAGGGTCGGCCAAGCAGTGCTGCGCAACCTGTTTGCCTGAAGGTGGGCCTGGTGAGGAGGTAAGAGTTGCTTAATGTTGAGTTTATGTAATGCTTAATGTTGAGCCTTTTGCCACCTCCCGTGGTTGTGCATGTGTGTACTGCTATTTATTCTTGTATTCTTGAGCATGTGAATCCATGCCAGACCCCATGCTGGAGAAGGAACAAGTTACTTACCTGTAACTGTTGTTCTCCAGCATGGGTCTGGCATGGATTCACATGCGAACCCTCCCTCCTTCCCCTCTGCGGCTCTTCACTTGGTCTTACTGCCACTTTATGTGCTACCAAATCTGAGGATGGCTTCCAGGGGAGGGGCTTAGGGAGAGGGCAGTCATTGGCTGGGGGCAGTATGACCCAGAGATCAGTGATTGGTTACTTCTAAGAAAGACAGATCAGAAACAAAACTGATACTGATTCTTTTCTTTACCGAGGATTCCCGGCCTGACAACGGGGAAGATTCATGAGCATGTGAATCCAGGCCAGACCCATGCTGGAGAACAACAGTTACAGGTAAGTAACTTGTTCCTTTGTAGAATAGAGACAGAGAATGGTAGGAGGAGTAAGAGCTGTAGATTCCTACAGTTTGTAGCTTCAAACAGCATCTTTCGAGAAGTTGCATGGCACGAATGTGGGGAGAAAGACATGGTTGCAGGGGTTTTGGTGTAGGATAAAAAGTAGAGAAAGGGATAAAGTGAGTCAAGAGACGGAAAGAAGAAAGAACTGATGCAGCCTCATTAGCTGACAAACTTGAAAAGGATGAACAGAAGACCAGATTAGAAGTGCAGGTAGAAGTTAAGTGTGAACTATTGAAGTTGCAGAGATCGCGCCGAAAGTAAGAAAAAGAGGTTGAGGGAGGAAAGGTACGAGAAGGAGAAGTTAGGATGATAGAAATAGAAAGAAAATGGTGGTCTGACAAATCGACTGGGATCGAAGACAAAGATGTAGCAAGAGAAGAAGTAAATATATGATCTAAGCAAGATCCAGAGATATGGGAAGGGGGGTAGAAAGAAGAACCAAGAAATGAGGATCAAGAATATAGAGAAATAGAAGAGCAGAATGTGTTGTTAAAAGATGAAGGTTAAAGTCACAAAGAACTATCTGAGGAATAGTAGAAGGTAGCAGAAAAGACAACATGGCATCATTGTCCTCACAAAATGAGGTTACAGGCCCAGGTGGGCGGTAAATTAGTAGAAATGATGTAAGGATGGAATGGTATCGAAGTAAGATGGACACACGTGACCACCGTTCAAGGGTGTTAATTGAGCTTTCAAAGGGGTGTGATAAATGCCTATCTAAACCTAAATCTAAATGGGAGCAATCTACGACCATCAAATAAAGAATGCATTCATAGTGGAGTCTTGTCAAAATAAAAGGTCCTATACTAAAAACCCATTGCTAATCATTACCGCTAATTTACAACTAGTCGGGAATGTTCATGAAAAAGAAGTGTTCACAAAATGATAAGTCAGGATGTTCGGGCCGTTTGCCTCCCTTCTCCATGTTTTCAGCACGGGGCAAGGCGGTTCACTTGAGCCAAGCACACACACTGGCTTCCTTGACACAAGGATACAGTTCCAATTTCCATCATCGGGGCCTTCTGTGATCAAGTCTCTTTTCCATCAGTCTCTTGATTCAAAGGCCTGATGTACAAAACAAAAATAGAAAGTTATTTTCCTCGTTTACTCATATGATTTTGGTGTCTCTCCCTGAATCCCTGTCAGCTGGGCTCAGAACCCTTTATTTTACGATTTCAAATGTCTTCCTTCTCGGGTGACTCACTGTTCACCCTGGATCCCCCTCAGCCAGGCTCAGACTAATTGCAGTTCACTTTATACTTATCAAAGACTTTCGAATGTGCACAGGGTTTAACTTGACCCGTCGCAGGACCACTTGAATACAAAGTTCCTTCTTTACAATGCAGTTGCTATTTCAGTTGGATACCTTACAGAGACCTTCGAATGAGCACCCATCTGGTGCCGGACCATTCTGTACCTTATTTGGCTTTTCAAAGTAGATTAATTCATTCAGTTTCCACTTGTTTGCGCCTCTCATCACATGCACTTCAAACACTGTCCTTTGTGGATTTCGTCATACAATGTTGCTGCTTGCAACTTTTGTTCAAACATGAGCGGATTTCGTATCAGTTTCTCTGACTCACCGGCTGTGCTGCTTTTACTGATGCAGCTTTCTTACAGGAGCCAAGGACAGTACCACAGCAGCAATTGCTCCTCCCGCTCTATGTTATCGACACAGGAGCACCCCTGATACCTTTGATGCACAGTGCCAGATAGATCAGCGTCAGTTCCCGGTCTTAGGCTTTTCACTTTCCAGGGCTCGTGAAAGTAACAGATTCTAGAGGTCGAGGCCGTTTCCCTCCTTGCAACCCTCTCCGGTGTTGAAACGCCATTGTGGAACTGCTGTTTCCTTGTGTGCTTTTCCTTGCTCAGAGTGTGCTTTGGTGCTCCGCCTTTTATCTTTGTGGGGAAGTGTGATGGGAGTCAGATGTGTGTGTGTGTGTAATGATTAGTAATTGACTTACCTTGCCTGACCAGGGTGGGGACATGTCCGGTATATGGCATTGGTGTTAATCTGTTGTCGCTCACAATGAACTGTCCATGAGAAAGTCTTTGTGTCGGGAAAGGGGGTGGGGTGGTTGAGCTTCTAGGTATCCTAGGGAAAAGGTGTTACAGTAAAGGGGATATCGTGTGTCACCCTTTGGTATCCCACTTCCACTCCCTGAAGACCCTTTCATCCAGGTGATCTTCCCGCACTGGTCCACCACCAGGAACTGGATCCAATAGCGATGGCTGAGTCCTAGCCACCTGGATGACAGATCCCCGGGGACTAGCGGGTGAGACACCTTCAGGTTTCTCACAAGAATCAGAAGAGAGCCTTGAGGAAATAATATATGAGAATTCAAAGGAAGAGAAGGCAGGCAAAGTCAAAGTTTGAGGAGTGAGACTAAAAGAGGAGTGATACAGGATACCAGTGCCGCCCCCACGGGAAGATGTACGCAGGTTATGGTAAAAACATGTAGAGAATGAAGCAAGTATAGTAGTATTAATAGTAGGAATCCAAGTTTCAGTAATACAGAGGAACTGGAGATTTAAACGTAGAAACAAGTCAAGAACAGCAGAGGATTTGTTAGTGATCTAGTGTTCCATAGTCGAAGATTAAATGAAGTAGCATTAGAAATACAGAGGGGATAAGTCAGGTTGGCAAGGTTCCAAGTGGATGTGGGATGCCTGAAATCAGTGGAACATGGTGGCATTCTGAACGCCAAAATCAAGGAACCCAAAAGTAATGCTAAGGTTGGGTAGTAGAAAACCGAGCACAGGGATGGAACCAAGGTAACCAGCAGATGCACAAGCAGGGCACGTCGGCAATGTGGAATCAGGGAATATAGTCTGTAGCTGCAGCAGTGCAAAAGATGAGCATGCATTTCGGGAAGCTATTGGACCCGGCATTGAGGCGCGTTCCTCCGCGGACAATTGCAGGCAGTGTGGTCTGACTTTTCCCGACTTCCCCTGGGCTTCGTCCAGGCCGGATTTTATCAAGCAGGGAGAGCAGCGTGAATGCGAGGCTTAAGGAGTGGCCACAAGCGTTGCCTGGCAACAGGGAACTCCAGTGTGTGCATTGCAAGCGGGTTGAATAACAGAAAGAAAGCTGTACTCCCGTACCGCAGCTGATAACCAAAATGCTTTTTCACGCTCGAGTTCCCACAGTCATCAAAAGTACCAATGGCAGATATGTTGAGCCACGGGCCCCGCAGACAGCGTGGTCCGACTTTTCCCGACTTTGCTTGGTGTGCTTGGTTGCTTAAATGTATGATTGGGATTTGCTGGTGGATGTCCTGTACATGCTCCTCTATGCTAGAAGACCCACCACCAAATCTATGTATGCCTGTAGGTGGCGTATGTTTTCGGTTTGTTGCCGGCAGAGGGATCTGGATCTTTTTTCTGCTCCACATCCTCAGTTCTGGATTTTCTGCTTTCTTTGGTCCGGACAGGCTTGCAGGTTGGCACTGTAAAGGGGTATCTTGCTGCTATTTCAGTTTTCAAGAGGACCCCAGAGCAGGACTCATTTTGTTTTTCTTTCACAACCCTCACTTTCATGCAATTCCTGTGGCATCTGTGTAATAGGTTTCCGCACTCCACTTTGTTGTTCTGTCATTGAACATATATTAAGTGTTAACATTTCTTATGAGTGCTCCGTTTGAGCCCCTCCATTCTTGTTCATTACTTTTTTATTTACCCATAAAGTGATTTTCCTGGTGGCCATCAATTCTTCTTGACCAATGAGTGAGCTCCAAGCGTCAAATGAACCTCCCTATTTGGTTCTCTCCAAAGAGAAAGGGATGTTGAGAGCAAGACCACCCTTCCTCCCAAAGGTAGTCTCTGACTTCAACTCTCTCAAAAGATCATTTTTTTTTCCCTCTGCTTCATCCTTCCAAGGCAGAGGAATGGTTCCACTGGTTGGACCCAGTGCAGCCTCTCGGCTACTATGTCTGGCGGAGGTGAGAGGACAGGAATGATGTCAAGCTTTTAATTGGTTCTGCTGGTGCCTATGCAGGCAGGGCTGTGACCAAATAGGCTCTGTTAAGGTTGATCATCCTCTTTATCTCGGAATGCTATGATCTGGCTGGCAAGGATGTACCTAAGGGTCTCATGCCCATTCGACCAGAGGATTGGCTGCCACCTTGTATCTGCAATGTAGAGTCCCTGTCCTGGCCATCCGCCAGACAGCTGCGTGGGCTACTTTGCACATGTTTGCTAAACATTACTGCTTGGCTTCTCCTGGTCAGGATGGTTGTTTTGGCACAGCTGGCCTTCAGAGGTTTCTGGTTTAGGTGGTGGCCTTGCTGTCATCCTCCAGATCTACGTAATGCCATCAGAGTCTATCAAAGATGAGGAATCCGTGGGAAGAAGCAATCCATTAGAAGGACACATTACTTGCCTCTTTGTAATGATTTTTCTGATAGATGTTTGTCCTACGAATTCCCTACCGCTCTCCCTACCTGCCCCTCTTGGTGGATAGCTAGTAAACCTTGGTTCTACAGTCTCCCAGGGTCCGAATTCTGTGGGAAAAGGGTGGTACCAAGGTCACACAGAGCCTCGACATATACTGGCCGTGATGTTGTATCCAGCACGTAGAAGTGTTGGGTGAAGCCGTGATAGAGCCCTGCTGCTCCCCCTTGTGGCAGAAAAGTTTCTAGAGTAGCTGAGGTTGTATATAGATATCAGAGATGAGAAATCTGAGGGAGTAACATTCATCAGGAAGAACATTACTGAGAGGTAAATAATTTGTTCCTCTCTCTAGCTTCTGGATTAAGTGGCAACTTCCAATAGCCTTTGGGAAGGTCCAGTGTAAAATTGAACCTTGCAAAGTCTCAACTAGTTTGTTGATTCGAGGCATCGGATAAGCATCACATTCAGACACCTTGTTCAGTTTTTGGAAACCTATGCAAAATTGCCAACTTTGGTTTGATTAGCGATGGCCCTTCACTCTGGGATCTTTCAATGACTCCAAAGTCCAACACTTTCTTCAGCTCTTCTCTGATCGTGATCATTTACTTTTATGCCTCTGGCATTCAATAGGTTTTCAGGCTTATTACCCTTCCGGCAGGGTCTTGAACTTATGAAAGGATCCTTGTACTCTCCCTGGTTTGTCCGAGATTGCATCAGGGAAGGATTCCAGAAGCTTTGCCAGGTCTTTGTGTTTGAGTTGGCAGGCCAGGATGAATCATCACCCTTTTTACTTAACATAGGTAGGGGACATTTTCCTGGTGTTGGTGTCAGAGAGAGCCAGTAGAAGTGGGTTACTGTTCTCCTTCAGGTCTTTTAGTTTGTTGATATGATAGAATTGAGGTGGCTTCCTATGGTTTGCTTTTTTTTACTTTATATGATCAGCTGCATGCTATTTCTGCGAGGACATATAATCCAATGCCATCTAGCCAGCATCTGGTTTTGGATTGTAGGTAGGTGAACCATCACCTTCTGCCCAACATTCAACATTCTCAGCATGGCCTTCTGATTGTAATTCTTTTCCACACTACGTGTTCTTCTTGGAGATAGGATTTCACCAGGGCGTTGTCTATTTCTATATATTTGTGTTCTGGACAAGGGATGGTCACTTATTTACATGTACTGGTTCCTGCCATTCTTCAGGCACCATGTCCAGCACATCATGTTGATTCCTGCCATAGACCAACTCAAATGGTAAAAGACCTCCCCATTGAGGCTTGAGGTTTTTTTGGACTGCGAATAGGACCCATGAAATCAAATCATCCCAATTTTTCCCCATCATCCTTCATTCATTTTCATAGAATCTTTTTCAGGGTTTGGTTGAACCTTTCCATCAGTCTGTCGGATTGGAGATGATGCACTGAGATGAGTAATGTTTTGACGTTCAATATCTTTTTCATCTACCCATTAGTTTTGACATAAAACTGCTGCCTTGATCTGTCCGACTCTCATGAGGGAATCCAACCTGGTTGAAGAAAAGAACCAGCACTTTTAGGATTGCGTTGATGATATTATTCCTTAATGGAAAGGCTTCTGGCCACTGGATGTCATAATCCAAAAGGACTAGGATATGGTAATTCCCACCTTGAGATGGTTCAAGAGGGCCCACAATATGCATACCGATCATATGGAAGGGGACCTCAGTGGTAAACAGCGGCTGTAACGGTGCCTTCGCTACCTCATCCAGTGATGTTTTCTGGCATATAGGGCAGGCAGTGCAGAAATGTAATATGTACATAGACTCCAGGCCCATAAAATCTGCTTAACACATTATTTTTGCGTCTTTTCCATCCCCATATATCTTGAGGCAACTGCTTTCTGGAAGTACCTTGGGACCAATTGCTGTTTGTAATTCATCTGATCTCGTTTCGGATCTACATAGACCCTGAAGAGAAGGCGCCTTCTCTCTATCAAGTGAAGGACTTGAGTGTCTTCTACGGTTTTTTGGGCCTGCTCCTGCAGCAGGTCTACATGCTGGTCTTGAGAAAACTCAAGTTAGGGTGGACAGGGATTTCCATCTGGATTTGGCTCACTCCTGCGGTCTATCCTCTCTCCAAAACTGGCTTTCTGCTTTCGGTTACCTCTAAATCATCTACCTCACCCATTTCTGGGACTAGGTCTTCTCACACACCACCTGGGCGATGGGCTGAACCAGCTTGATCACATATGCGTTATATCCCAGGATAAACAGTACAACCTTGCCTTCACCCCGATTGTCTGTCTAGAACGCCTGCTCCCACGTCAAGCAAATGTTTGTGAGCTAGACCAGATTTCGTGGCATTGCTCCCTCTGGTACTTCTATGCAGAGCTTGGTTTTGACTAAGACCTTCCTTCGCGGGGGAATCGCCACTTCCTTGTCCCCATACAGGTTACAACTGGTGGATTTCAGGGGAACCGTACTCCAGGGCACGGACATTTTTTTAAATTATTTTTTAATTTTTTAATTGTGTATACAGTTTAAAAAACTTTTACACATAGAAAATCACCCAAACTTAAAATTGCATGAATAATGATACATATAAGTAAAAAATACATCAGAATTAATTTGCTTAATTAGACAATCACAAATCTAACTCATATAAAAAGAAGGGATTAATAGATCTTCATTAAGATCGACATAATAGATTAAAAAGATTAACAGAGAGAGGGGAGACAGAATCACAAGACCATTGAGGCAGAATAGTATCAATAGTATCAAAAAACGTAAGGTAAAAATAGCAACGCAGAATTTCGGCCCAACAAATGTAACGGATCTACCATGACAAGAGGGCAGATTTTAAACTTCCACCAACAATTTAACATCATTTTCAAACTTTCGCAAGAGTTTATCCGCACATTTCCATACCTGCGTTATAGCTATAATCTTGCTTCGGCTATAACCGGACATAATTTGCATCCAAAATGATTCACTGGCTACATCATCCAAATCTTCAACAAATTTGAACCAGGAGGACGTGGTAGACGACGCTGATGGCGAAAACCCTGATGGGGATGACGGAGGTGATGACGGCTGACATGACGACAGCGCAGGGCACAGTCCGCCTACTCCCCGTCCCCTCAGAGGGATGTATTACTGGACATCCTTTTGACCCTGCAACCCCTGGTGTCAGAGATTCAGAAACAGATGTCGATGACACCGGTGGCACCGGACCAACTCCCGGCAAAAAAGAGGAAGCAGCACCATAAACCGCTGCATCAATCTCCACATGTGCCCCCCCACCCCGTAGGGACACTGGGACAGACACGACGACGAATAAGGACGACGACATAACAGCGGGCAGGTTCACCTCAGCCAAGGGCCTCGCCCTCGGACGAGGTGGGGTCCTTCCATACCATGGTCGCCAGATTGTCGGTACTCTTCCAACTGACACCGGTGCAGACCAAGAAGGAAGGTTTCCTTTATCAACGATGCAAGGCCAAGAGGAAGACCATTTTGGCGGTGCCTCTCCTGGACAATGTTTGGGAGGAAGGCCTGGCTTTGATGAGTAACCCTGGGTGCCTGAGTCCGCACCAAAGGGCCTACGTTCACATCCTTCTCCGGACTCAGTGGTCTCGGCGGCAGCAAGGAAGACGTCGTCTAACCCCTCGTCTTTATCCTCCCTGTTAGGGAGAATTCTCTCTTTAGGCTGAATTTCCTAACCTAGTGAGTCCCCCAGCAGCTTTGCTGGATTTCTCGAGTTTGTTTTTTTTTTCTCCTGCCAAGAGTGAGACTCTTTTTCTCCCACTCTTGGACATGATTTATGGTGTTCCTTTGACTGCTTATGTGTTTTATGGGCTATGGGGTCCTTTACTCCATAGGGTCTCATGTGTTTTTACTATGTGTGTTACACAGCACCCTACGTGCAGTGACACCCCGCCATAGACTCCATATCCTGGGACTGACTACTGTCTCCCAGGGCATGTAAAGTCACCATTGGCTTTACTAGTCCAAAATTATTAACAGAAACCGGTACAAACCATCATATTGTGGACGTACTGGTCGGGGCAATTCGATTGCCCCGGGGTCTGTTAGTCGAGGGGGCACGTCTCCGTCCCCCCTGATCGAGTTTTGGCTGGTGGCAGTGGATACTACTTTTTATATTCAACCTCGAATATATCCCTATGGGATTTTCCCATTGTTCGAGGCTACCAACTTTAATTATTTAATTCTCATAGCCTCGAACATACCGCCACTTTATTTATTTAATATTAATTTACGGGTTGATATTTTTTGCCAGGACTGTAGTCTAAAATGGCGTTTGTGTTCTCTTCTGTGACTCCAACCCAAGTCGAGCCCTTTGTTCCACTTTTTGGCGGGCTTCTCCACAGAAGCCTCCAAAAGTGGTGCCACTCTGTCTGGGTACCACAGAGGGTGTGGGAGGGGGTTTAGGCACCCTGGACTGAGTTACCTTGGTAACTCAAGTCGCACTTTTGTGTGATTGGCCCAAGTGGTGAGCCGGCCGGCTCACCACTTAGCATGTTTGATTTGACAGCTAGGCTGAGTGAATGGGGGTGTGCTGCATAAAAGCAGGGCTTTGGGGACTGGAACTTCAGAAGTCGCCACAGGACCTGAGAATCCGACGAGGGAGAAGCTGAGCCGACCTACCACGACGACACCACCGGTGGAGCCCTGCGGAACCGACTCACCACTTCCCGATGACAGAGAAGATCTCCCGGCTGGAGAGGCTTCTTCCCCTGACTGGTGGGCACAACCAGTTTACCTTCTTTTCCTCGCATCCCAGGACGTCTCGTGGTCGATTTGCCCGTGCCAAGCACCCCGGCAACCGGATAGCCACTTACCACTGGACCGCGAATAAAAGGACCGCTCCTTTTACCTGAGAAATCCGCGGCTGGTTTCTTCCCTGACAGTACAACGGACTCCTGTCTTCCTCCCCGACAAGATCCTCTCTTCCCCCGGACGAAGCACCGACTTGCATCCGCTGACAGGAACAACTGTCCCCGCTGGAGTATTCTCACCACTTTAAGGTACTGTGTCCGCCAGGCCCCCCTTTCTAAAGATTGCTGCAAGGTAATAATAATCCCTTAACCTTCTGGACTGGGCTGGCCGCCTTGACCATCTAACTGGTCCCTTTCTTTGGTCCAACTCGTTCTGAACCTTTTCAAGACTTTTTGTGCACTTCAACCGTGTGACCCTTGGACACATTTCGTTCTGATCCTCTTAAAGTGGATCCAGCCTTCTGAACTCTAACTTCACGGTTTTACTTTGCCTTCCTCTCTTGTTGTGTTCTTGCGAAAGTGTTGGGATCTGTTTCAATTTATCTCCAGCATGGGGTCTGGCATGGATTCACATGCTCATGAATATTCCCCGTCGTCAGGCTGGGAATCCTCGGTAAAGAAAAAACCAGTATCAGTTTCGTTTCTGATCTGTCTTTCGTAGTAATAACCAATCACTGGTCTCTGCGTCATACTGACCACAGCCAATGACTGCCCTCTACCTAAGCACCGCCTCTGGCAGCCATCTTCAGATTTTTACCGCACGTTCATGTGTTGGGATCCTCGTGCTATTGCTCTCGAGCGTTAGTGCTATTTTTTCACGTTTTTTCTCAAAAACTTTGTTTTTTCGGTCAAAAGAGCCTCAAGCTCCACCGACTCCATCTGATCAACGGGGACCCGTGTCGGATTCGTCTGCGCCCCTCAAGGGTGAAGATTTCGTCGAGCTACGCTTTTGGAGGACTCCAGAAGCTTCTCAGGCCCGGACATGGCCCAGGAGAAGGGAAGCTCGACGCCCGGAAAGCTGTTCAGGATCTGCCCTGGATGCCAGCTGCAGGAGGGGGAGCGAGGCAGTGTCCCCCCCCTCAAGGATAAGGCGGTGAGCGCACCTAAGGTGGTGAAGGCCTTAATCCATCCGGCCAAGCCCTCTATCGATACTGTCGCGGCGGCCCTGGCTCAGCCTGTGGAGGCTACACCAGTGGTGGCGACCTCGGGGCTCAGAGTCTCCCTGCCACCTCGGAGGGAGTCCTCTTTTGTTCCCATCGATAGGACCCCCGTGAAATCCCCGGCGGGGAAGAAAAAGGGGGGGGCAGGGCGTCGTCGTAGATTCGGCCTCAACCTCGGAGGAAGAGCTGATTGAGGTCTTAAGCCACGGCCTTGGCGTGGAAGAAGACCGGCCCGTCGGATTCCCCTCTGCCAGCGGCCATTTTGTTGGCTATACAGTCCTTATGTTCAGAGATAAGGACGAGACTACCGTTGCCGACGGAGGAACCTCTCCCGTCGGGGGATCCTGAACCGGGACCTTCTGGTGTTCCCCCACCCAAGAAAAGAAGGATTCACCCTCCACCTCCTTTTCAGCCGTCGCGCCCCGTCCAGCCTTCCTCCCCGTCCACCCGAGGGGATGATACGGGGACTGACACGGCAGTGACGGGTACGGACGAGGTATACGACGAGGATCTACCGTCGTCACCTCCCACCAGGGCTTCTCCGCCCGACGAGATTGGATCGTTCCACTCCATGATCGCCAGGGCATCCGAGCTTTTCCAACTCTGCCCTGAGAAGAAAAAGGAAGGATTCCTTTATCAACGGCGCGAGGCCAAGAGGAAGACGGTCCTCGCGGTGCCTCTACTGGACGACATTTGGGATGAGGTCCTCGCCCTCCTCAAGAACCCTTCCACGACGCCAGCTAGAAGAGACCGGTACGAGAAGAAGTACCGGGTCCCGGACGCGGCCCCCCTGTGCCTCCGGGCGCAGCCTACCCCGGACTCCGTCGTCTCCGCGGCGGCCAGGAAGAAAGCGGGGGGGTGCGGCCTCCACATCGACTTCCCCACTGGACGGCGAGGGAAACAAATTGGACGCTATGGGACGCAGGGTCATCTCGTCTGCAACGACGACGATTAAAGCGGCCAACGCCTTGGCTATCGTGGCCCGCTACGACAGGGAGCTATGGTACAAACTGGCTCCCCTGCTGGACTTCCTACCGGACGACAAGAGGGCGGATGCCCTGGAGATCCTACAGGAAGGTGAGGTGGCGTCGGACCACGCCATCACTATTGCGACGGACATCGCCGACACTGGGTTTCGCCAGTTGGGCAACGGCGTGTGCCTTAGGCGGCGTGGATGGCTCAAGGCTACGGACTTCCGTCAAGACGTACAGACCAGAGTCCTGGACATGCCGTTCGATGGGAACAACCTGTTTGGGAAAACAGTGGACGATTCCCTTCAGGCCATTAAAGCGGACACTGAGACGGCCCGGGCCCTTGGGGTTCTGCTGCAACGACGGACGCCCTTTCGGAGCAGCGGAGGCAAGGGCGCCTCCAAAGGTTCCGGCGGCGGTTTCTCCACCTACCGTCAAGCGGCCCGCTCGTCGTCTCAGGAGGCCTACAGAGGACGAGGCAAGTCTGGCGGACCCCGCCGTCGTCGCCAAGGAGGTCAAGGCGGCAAAGCCTCGTCGAAACAGGATTGAACCGGCCGTGGGGTCGGGCCCCCACCGAAGCACCCCGGTGGGAGGCCGGCTGGCGAGCTTCGTCAGCGTGTGGGAGTCCATCTCCACCGACCGTTGGGTGCTGGACGCCTTAGCCCGGGGCCACGCGCTCGAGTTTCAAAGAAGGTGCCCGCGCGTCCCTCCCCGTGGCCAGGAAAGAGCTTCACGTCCCTCAGCTTCTCCTGGAGGTAAAGGCGATGCTCAGGAAGGGCGCCATCGAACTCGTCCCAAAGAGGCTTCGGGGCTCCGGAGTTTACTCGAGATACTTCCTCGTGAAGAAGAAGACGGGAGGATGGCGCCCCATCCTAGACCTGCGACGTCTGAACAAGTTCATCAAGGCGCAGAAGTTCCGGATGGTCACCCTCCAGCACGTCCTGGGTGAGCTGGAGGAAGGAGACTTCCTGTCGTCGTTGGATTTGGAGGATGCCTACTTCCATATTCCCATCCTAAAGGGGCACCGAAAATTCCTCAGGTTTGTGGTCCAAGGGCGTCACTACCAGTTCAAAGCCCTCCCCCTCGGACTACGGTCGGCACCCAGGGTATTCACCAAGTGCCTTGCACCGGTGGCGGCGCAGCTGCGCCGCGAGGGGATCCACGTCTACCCCTACCTGGACGACTGGCTCATCCGAGCCAAGACGAGGGAGCTCGCCGTGGAGCACACGGCAAGGACCGTCCAACTTCTCACGGACCTGGGATTCTCCGTGAACTACGCCAAGTCCCACCTGGTACCCGCGCAAAACGCACTGTTTCTGGGAGCGAAGCTCGACACAGTGTCCCTTCTGGCCTCCCCGTCGGAGGAAAGGACCAGGTCCATCCTGGGCAAGGTACAGCGGATGTTGGTTTCCGACGCGGCCAAGGTGAGGTCCATCAAGTCCCTCCTCGGAATGATGTCTTCTTGCATCTACCTCATTCCCATGTGCAGGCTCCGGATGCGCCCGTTGCAGGAGTTCCTGGACGCGTGCTGGATCCAAACGACGGGCGGCTTCGAGGAGAGGATCACACTCGACGAGAGTTTCCGCCGAGCGGTCCGGTGGTGGGGCAACCGCGCGCATCTGACGGCGGGCATGGACTTCCAGACCCCAGACCACCAGGAGACAGTGACCACGGATGCCTCCCTGGAAGGGTGGGGAGCGCACACCGAAAATCTGCACGCGAGAGGCCTTTGGCTCCCGACGGAGAAGTCCCTCCATATCAACGTCCTGGAGCTCCGTGCAGTGTTCTGGGCCCTCAGGTCCTTCCTTCCGTCCCTCAAGGGCAAGATGGTGAGGATCTTCACCGACAACACCACCACCATGTTTTACATCAGGAAACAGGGCGGAACCAGGTCCCCAGCACTGTCCAAGGAGGCGCAGGACCTGTGGCATTGGGCCGTCGCCCAAAGGATGTTTCTGGTGCCGTTTCATCTGGCAGGGATAAAAAACACCATCGCCGACTCACTCAGCAGGGAGCTGCGCTCGTGCCACGAGTGGGAACTACGGCAGGATCTAGTGGATCGCCTCTTCCGACGGTGGGGCACACCCCAGATCGACCTGTTCGCGACGGCGACGAACTCCAAGTGCCGGAGGTTCACCAGCAGGTTTCCCCAGGCGAGGAGCATGGGCGATGCTTTCTCGTTCCCCTGGGAGGGCCTGTTCCTCTACGCGTTCCCTCCTTTGCCGCTGCTAATCCGGCTCGTCAACCAGCTCAAGAGGTCACGGTGCAGGATGATCCTCGTCGCACCTGCGCGGCCGAGGCAGATATGGTTCCCGGACCTTCTGGACTTGTCAGCGTCCCCGCCAATCAAGCTGCCGGTGGACGCGGATCTACTCTCCAGGGAAGGAGGCGCCATCCTCCACCACGACCCGAAATTGCTGAACTTGCAGGCCTGGCTCCTGCAGCGCTAGAGTTTGGAGGATACGACATACCGGCCGACTGCAGAGAGGTTCTTGCAAAGGCCAGGGCGTCCTCGACTCTTAAATGCTACGGACACAAATGGAAGAGGTTCTCTGTCTGGTGCCACGCACAGAAGATTAACCCTCTACGGATTACGGCTCCCCGAAGCTGGACTGGCACACGGGTCCATCAAGATTCATCTTGCTGCGATCTCCCGATACACCAGAACCACGGGCCGGACGTCCTTGTGGTCTCATCGTCTGGTGAAAGAGTTCATGAAGGGACTGTTCAGATTGTTTCTGCCGGTGAAGGCTCCGGCCCTGGCGTGGGAGCTCAACGTGGTGCTGACCAAGCTCATGGGACCTCAGTTCGAGCCTCTGCACTCGGCCCCGTTGAAGTTTCTGTCGTGGAAAACAGCGTTTCTTGTGGCCATCACCTCCGCACGACGGGTGGGAGAGATCCAGGCCCTTTCCTGCAAGGCCCGTACTTGACTTTTCACGACACGAGGGTAGTGCTCAGGATGCACCCCTCCTTCATGCCCAAGGTACCGTCGGACTTCCATCTCAACGAACCCTTGGTGTTGCCTGTGTTCTTCCCGTCGCCTTCGTCGCCGGCTGAGAGGACTTTGCACTCGCTGGATGTGGCTAGAGCGCTGAAGTTCTACGTGGACCGCACGAAGTGTTTTCGGAAGACGTCACAACTCTTTGTGAACTTTGGACCTGTCAATCAGGGGAAGGCTCTCTCGAAGGCTTCCATTTCCAGATGGCTCTCCTGCTGTATCATGTACTGTCATCGGTTGGCAAACCGACCGCTGCCTGGCCGTCCGAGAGCGCATTCCACCAGAGCGATCGCAGCTACCACGGCGTTCCTTTCTGGTGTGCCCCTGCTGGACATATGCAGGGCTGCTACGTGGAGGTCGACGCACACCTTCACGAAATTCTACTGCGTCGATAGGGATTCCAGGGAGGAGTCCAGGGTCGGCCAAGCAGTGCTGCGCAACCTTTTCGCCTGAGGTGAGCCTGGTGAGGAGGTAAGATGCTTAATGTTGAGTTTGATGTACTGCTTAATGTTGAGCCTTTGCCACCTCCCGTGGTTGTGCATGTGTGTACTGCTATGTATTCTTTATTCATGAGCATGTGAATCCATGCCAGACCCCATGCTGGAGAAGGAACAAGTTACTTACCTGTAACTGTTGTTCTCCAGCATGGGTCTGGCATGGATTCACATGCGAACCCTCCCGCCTACCCCTCTGCGGCTCTTCACTTGGTCATACTGCCACTTCACGTGCTTCCAAATCTGAAGATGGCTGCCAGAGGCGGTGCTTAGGTAGAGGGCAGTCATTGGCTGTGGTCAGTATGACGCAGAGACCAGTGATTGGTTATTACTACGAAAGACAGATCAGAAACGAAACTGATACTGGTTTTTTCTTTACCGAGGATTCCCAGCCTGACGACGGGGAATATTCATGAGCATGTGAATCCATGCCAGACCCATGCTGGAGAACAACAGTTACAGGTAAGTAACTTGTTCCATACTCTGCTTTTCTCTCCCTTTTTAAAACGAATTATTGGAGTGTCATCTCCGTTAAGCGCTCACCGCTGTCTGAAAATAAGTGGGGCTTTACTTAAGAATTGTCTAATATTCTTTTAAGGGAGTGTATATCTTTTAGTGACCGTGTTTCTGAACTGCTTAACATTAGTGCCTGTGTGTTTTACTAGATGTGGTTTGAAATAAATAATTATATCTCTTTTACATCAAGCTCTGGTCAGTTTTTACTTGTTCTACTGTGTTCTTTTGACCTATTGTGAATACTCTGTATACTGCCTAACTCTTCTTGAGGGAAGTCTGACTGCTCAGCCACAGCTACCAAGTGAATCTGTGTGGTACAGACTGCTACCAAGTGGGTTTACTGCCAAACACCTGTAGTCTTAAATCTTTTGCAGTGGTCCCAGAGGGAACTGCACAGGTTTCTGCCTAACACTCCCTCCGGATTGTGAGGGGAAGAAGTTGGATGCCATGGGAAGAAAAGTAATTACTCTACGTCGTTGCCAGTCAAGGTGGCAAACACCCTTGCTATCCTGGCCAAATACGACAGGGAGCTATGGTATAAAATGGCCCCACAGTTGGAGTTCCTACCCGACGAGGCCCTTTCCATCTTCAGGAGGGGGAGGTGGCCTCACACCATGCCATCACAGTGGCCCTGGTCATCACAGACATTGGGTTCTGACAGATGGGGAACAGTGTCTGCCTCCATCGTCATGGCTGGCTGAAAGCCACCAACTTTCGTCAGGAAGTCAAGACGAGGGTTCTGGACATTCGACTGGGACAACTCTTTGGGAAGGCTGTTAACGAGTCGTTGCAGGCCATTAAGACGGACACTGAGACGGCCCATGCCTTCGGCACTCTTCAACACTGCACGTCCTTTCGTGCCTCCGGCGGGAAGTCGGGCATATCGGCGAAGGGTTTCGACAAAGGGTCCTCTTCATACTGTCAACCCTCCCGGTCCACGACCCAGGAGGCCTACAGAGGCCGTTCCAAGGCTTTTGGTGGAGGTGGCTGACGTCATTGTCGCTCCCAGGGTGGCACGCAGGTCCCGAAGCAAGATTGAACCAGCCGTGTACCCCAGTGGGAGGCCGCCTGGTGTGCTTAGTCAGCGAGTGGAAGATGATCTCCACCAACCGATGGGTGTGGGTCTCTCTCGCCCACCACACACTCCAGAGGGGGCAATAGAGCTGGTTCCAAAGCTACTACGTCGCTCTGGAGTCTACTCCAGACACTTCTTGGAAAAAAAGAAGACCGGGGGGTGGAGGCCCATTCTAGACCTGCAACAAGTACCTCAAGTCCCAAAAATTAAGGATGGTCATGTTGCAGCACGTGCTCGGCCAACAGGAGGAGGGAGACTTCTTAACATTGTTGGATCTGGAGGATGCATACTTCCATGTCCCCATTCACGAAAAGCATTGGAAGTTCCTGCACTGAGTAGTACAGGGAAATCACTACCAAGTTTAGGCTCTCCCCTTCAGATTGAAGTCAGCGACCAGGGTGTTTACGAAGTGCCTGGCAGTTGAGGCCCATCTGCGTCTACAGGGGATACACGTCTACATGTACCTCGATGACTGGCTCATCCGGGCCAAGTCAGGAAAAGTAGCTGTTGAACACACAGAGAGGACCGTCCGGCTGCTGAAGGATCTGGGGTTCTCCTTCAACTATCTTGCTGCTTGATACCATTGCAGAACGAGCTGTTCCTGGGGGCCAGGCTCAACACGGTTTCCTGCCTGGCGGCCCCCTCGGAGGGAAAGATAGCAGCCCTGCTGGGCAAGGTGCAACGGCTGGCGGGACTGAAGATTTCCATGGTGCAGACCATCAAGTCACTGCTCAGCATGATGTCGTTGTGCATATACCTGATCCGGCCCTGCAGGTTGCAGATGCTACTTCTTCAGGAATTCCTGACGCTCAGTGGATCCAGGTGTCCGCAAGCTCCGCTGACAAGATTGCCCTCGACGAGGGGTTTCGTCGAAAAATAAGGTGGTGGGGCATGCGCTCCAACATCGCTGGAGGCACAGGTTTTCCAGCATCCCCCGTACCAGGAAACGTCACCATGGATGCTTCCCTGCACGGCTGGGGAGCCCACACCGGACGTCTCCACACCAGAGGCCCGTGGCTGCCGCAGGAGAGGGATCTCCACATCAATGTGCTGGAGCTGCGGGCAGTTTTCTGGGACCTCAAGTCGTTCCTCCAGTCCCTCAAGGGCAAGCTGGTGAGGGCCTTCATGGACAATACCACTACGATGTTGTACATCAGGAAGCAGTGGGGCACCAGATTCCCAGCGCTCTCCAGGTAGGCGCAGGATATGTGGCACTGAGCCGTCCCCCAAGAGCTGTTCCTCATCCCTTTTCACCTGGCGGAGTTCAAGAACACCATTGCCGACTTCCTCAGCAGCTCCTGCTACGAGTGGGAACTTCGTCAGGATAAAGTGGACCGCCTCTTCCTCAAGTGGGGCAGACCCCAGATCGATCTTTTTACAATGGTGACGAATTACAAATGCCAAAACTTCACCAGCAGGTTCCACCAGCGGAGGAGCATGGGGGATGCGTCTTCCTTCCCATGGGACGGCCTGTTACTGTTTGTGTTCCCTCTGTTGCCTCTCCTGCTGCGAGTCATCAATCAACTCAAACGGTGCTGATGCAGGATGATCCTCGTCGCCCCGATGTGGCTGAGGCAGATTTGGTACCCGGATCTTCTCAGCCTGTCAACGTCACCTCCAGTCAAGCTGCGAGTGGTCTCGGATCTGCTCGCCAGAGGAGGCGACGTAATCCTGCATCATGACCCAGGGTGGCTGAACCTGAAGGCTTGGCTCCTGCAGCCTTAAAGTTTGGAGGGTACGAGTTGCCGGCGGATTGCAGGGAGGTCCTTGGCAGGGACAGAGCATCATTGACTCTTAAGTGCTACGGGCACAAGTGGAAGCGTTTTGCCTTGTGGTGCTGGACGCAAAAGATCAATTCTCTGAGGGTCACGGCCCCATAGATTCTTCCATACCTGTTGGCCTTGGCCCTCTCCTGCAAACCAAGGATTGGTCATTACCAAACTACAGAGAAACGCTTACTAGACAGAGTCTGCCTTATTTCAACAGGACAGAGACTTTTTTACCCTGAACGTCCTTTTCCACTGCGCCATTAATTTATGGAACATGCATATAAATGTATTATTATGGTGCTCGATTTTCTATTCCTGTTGCTATTGAGTTTAGCCAATGCATTTCAGCAGTTTTTTGCATTTTAAAACACTGCACTGTACTGTTTGATTGTGAAGCAATGTCCTTTCTGTTGTCTGGAAAATGTTTCGTTTTACACAACTTTGAGACTGATGCTCAGATTTGATGTATTTTTCGTCTCAGAAAAATTGTATGTATTACCTTGATTGTCTTATTACCTTTGTGCTGAGAAACATGTAATTACATTCATGTAATAATTTAACAAATGAGACTATGAATAAGACTGTGATTGACTCAAAACTAGTCTTGTAGCTCAATGTACTCCAATAACTAAATGAAAAATGCGGGCCATAGGTGATTTATTTGAACACCAAGACAATTCTTCCTGAACAGAACAGCATACAAAATTAACGATATGCTCCAATTCTAATCTGCGGCTACCAAGCCCCCTTGTTATACCATCTCCTGCAAACAGCCTTATTTTACTTTTCATAACACAAGGGTGGTGCTGCGGACGCACCCCTCTTTCATGCCAAAGGTTCCGTCTGAATTCCACCTCAACGTACATTTAGTGTTTGCCTGTGTTCTTTCCGAAACCTTTGTCGCTGGCTGAAAGGGCTTTGTACCCGCTGGATGTGGCTCATGCCCTGAAATTCTAAGTGGCACGCACAAAGGGTCACCGGAAGACGTCTCCACTATTCTTGAACTTTGGTCCTGTGAACCATGGAAAGGACTTGTCCAAGGCTTCCATCTCCAGGTGGCTCTGCGGCTGTATCACACACTGTCACCGCTTGGTAAACCGACTGCTGCCTGGCCGTCCAAGAGCCCATTCCCCCAGATCGATCACTTCAACAACGGCATGCCTGTCTGGTGTGCCCCTGCTGGACATCTGCAGGGCTGCTTCGTGGAGGTTCATGCACACCTTCACAAAATTCTACTGCTTCGACAGGGATTCCAGAGAGACGGCCAGGCAGTGCTACGCAACCTGTTTGCTTGAAGGTGAGCCTGTTCCAGAGGTAAGAGTAATTGCTTCTGCTGAGCCTTGCTACCTCCCGTGGTTGTGTAATAGTGTGCTGCTATGTAGGGGTGTCCAGTGAAAGGGTCGAATTCAAAAGGGTCGAATACAATACGTTCGACTCAAAAGGATCGGAAAAAAAAGGGATCAAATGCCTTTTTTTTAAATGTCTTTTTTTTCTGGCCTTGGTATAGGTTAAATGTGTGATTTTTTTGCCAAAAAACAGCGGTTTGGGGGGAACCCCCAAAAAAAAGTGCATTTGATTTTTTTCTTTTTTTTTCTCAGTCCTTTTGATTCGAAACAATTTCATTTCGAAACTTTGTATTCAACACTTTCACCCTAAACCCTATGTAGGGGTAGCCTATTCTGCTGCTTCCCAAAGGTGGGTTTCAATGATGTAAGGATGGAGTTTCCAAGGGTGGTGTGTGTGTGTCATCTTTCTTTTTCTTTTCTACGCTCGATTTCTCCTCCTTCCTTCTTTCCCTCCACCCCCTGATCTTCCTAGAATTTCTACCTTTCTCTACTCTGACCTTTTTCCCTGCATGTCCTCTCCTTCGCTCGGTCTCTCCCTTCCGATCTTCTCACTCTTCCGCCTCACTCACCTATCATTTCTCTATACCCACCTCCTGTTCTCCAACCTCTCCTACTGCCCTCCTCTTTCTCTCACCCTCTCTCACTCTGTACCACTCTAACCTTCCACTATCTGCATTCACCCATCCCCCTACTCTTACTCCCAAGTCTCCCACACTCTTCTCTCCTCACTTTTTGGCACGTACACCACAATCATTAGTCTCTTAATCTTGGTACCACTCCATTTCACACGCAATGCCTTACCTGCACTTTCATCCAACTCTTCCACAAACTCCTCAGCCCTCCTCCCCACCACCTTCTACTCTCTGCCGCTGGTCTCTTGGTCCACCAACTCCCCTCCCAACCTCACCTGAACACCCCTCATTCATGGATCTTAGTGCAGGGCTTTTATAGCTCTGCCTTTCTTAATGTTCAATGCCTCCCTTTTTCCATTGGTCCTTTGTTTTACCTAGCTACTTTGGGCAATCTTGGCCTGCCCCTATTTCGTTGACATTGTTCGACGAGTTATGTGTTGCTTGGCTTTGCCTCATTGGCCTCTCTTCTCCCGCTTGGTGAAGTCTGCATGTTGACTGGCACGATGGCAATCTTGGTGTAGTCTAGGGAGCACAAATGATAATCTCGGTCCCTTATATTCCTTGAACCTGCAACAACAGTGGGATCAAAAGGCTGAAGAAAAAAATCAATGATAGGGATCGTGATCAAACCACAACAATCCCAGAATCAAGGAAAGTTTAAGGGCTGCTCCAATATCAAGATACTAGCTCCTAATAATAACCAACAAGAAGTTTTAACATGACTGCATTCAGCAACCTGTCTGGACAAGAAAACTGACCCACCTACAGCATAAACCATATCAGGAACAGACTTAGTTTCAACAGTGAGGTTGATAATGAAGTGCCATGAATGTTGAACCTAGAGCCCTGACAACCCTGTCAGCCAAGGCCAGAACTGCATTGGCCCATCGGGCATCAAAGAAGCAAAGTGTAAATGGTGCACTTACCCTGCTGGAAACACTGACTTTGGTGAGGAGAAAGAAAATGTAGCAGACTTCACCCATACACCTGTGTAGTATGCATTTGTAATACCTAATGGAATGTTGTGTGGACATTGGAACCTGGATCACCTCCATGTTCCAGATGTGACAGTCAGAGAGGACTTCTACATGGTAACCTGAACTAGAAGGATGTACTCCCCCTTTCCTAACCTTCTACTGTAACATGAAGCACTAATTTACATCTTTTTTTTTTGTACTTACGGTCTCTGCATGGTTCTTGCCTGTTGGCTCCTGTGCCTGCATACTTCATTTTGTCAACGAGTTGGGCTTATAAGCTAACCCAGAAGAGGATGAGAGCAGCTGGTCAGCCATGCAGAGCCATCATAACGATGATGAAAGGCGAAAGTGTTGGATGGTTGAAAGGATGAAAGGCCACTGAAGTGAAGTTAATGAAGTCCTGAAGAGCTGATCCAGAAATTATAAACTTAAACAAAGCGGAAAGCAGGAGCATGAGGCTGGCACTGGAGCAGTATCCTGAAACCGAAGTAAAGGAGGCGGCACTCATGTGTGTAATCTGGTGGCACACCTGGGCTGGAAAGAGTTGGAGTGCCACAGCAACAAAGCACCACTACAGCAGAGGCTGAGGTATGGTGAAGGAGTGCTGTTGCTTTCATACTGCAGCATCCCAGGAGATGTCCTTGAGTGTCTCGGCTGTGCAGGGTGCTGGCCTCTGTACAAGCCACTTGACCCCTGGCCCAGGAGCGATGACAGAGGAGAGCCAGGAATCCAAGTGAAGGATGGGTCCCAACTCTCAAATGAGGGGGGGACAGTTGGAGCAGTTGACAAGGAGGAGTTCTGTTGCGCTCTGAGGCACAGCAGCTACTCATGTCCTTATCCCTTTCTGCCCTCTGTGCGAGGCACTAACGTCCTGATGATGACAGACAACACAGTGGCCATGTACTAACTGAACAAGAGAGGCCGTGAATGGTCACTACCACTGTGCAGAGGAGCAATGCAGCTCTGGTTCTGGGCACTTCAAGAAGGAAACTCCCTATCAGCGGTTCACGTAGCCGGAGAGAACAGGGCAGCGGGCGCTCAGAGCACAGTCTCACACGAGTGGGAACTAGCTCACAAAGTCCTTCAACAGATCTTCACCCTTTGGGCAACCCCTCAAGTGGATGTGTTCATGTCCAGCATCAACAAAAAGTGTGAACTATTCTGCTCCAGGGAATTTCCTCCGAGAGTAGCTCTAAGGGACACATTTGTGCTGGACTGGCTCCACATAACTACAGATAGCTGGGTCCTGCAAGCTATCACCTGCGGGCACCTGCTAGAATTCACAAAACAACCCCCCCAACATATCGCCCATTCCACACACACACAGGGGCACTCAAAGAAGTCAACAACATCTTAAAGAAAAAGGCCATCGAAAAGGTACCAAAACGACACAAAGGGCAGGGAGTGTACTCGCAATACATTTGTAAGAGGATTAAATTCAACACTACAGCTAAGTCAATGCCTAGTCTGGGATACTGAATGGAAACCCTTATTGATATATCTTTGTCTAGTTCATGCGTTCTGGATGACTACCCCTATATATCACCCCTCTCTTGGAATCCCCCTGACCCCACTGAGCCAAGAAGTAGTTCTGTTTTGCAAGTTAAAAGGTTTATTTGAGAATTTAAACAATATATATATATATATATATATATATATATATATCACACTTTATAATAAATTAATAATTGAATATCACACTTAATCTGATAGGATAAAGATTAACAATGGAGAATCTGGCATTAGCCCACTTCTTTATAATCACTAAGGAGTTGACATGAAATGGATAAGGTAGCACACTGGTAAATAGGGACAGAAGAATAATGTGGTAGAGAATGCTTTATAGGGTTCAAGGAAATGCAAGGTTTAATGAATGAAATGCAGTATAGAAAATAAACTGATATGGTTTCACAAAAGACAAGGTAGTCACTTTCCCTTTGTGGCAATTCACCCCCCTATACAATGTAAGGAGATGGAAGGAAGAGCACACAGTTCAGTTATACAATCACAATGTAATACAGAGTTCCAGTTTCCCAGCAAGCTTAGAGGAGAATAGATATGAGTTTTACACAGGCTCAAAATGCTTTTAATATGGTGACAATGCAGTGAGAAATATGCTGAAAATGCTTTTAATTCCCTTCAGGAGGTTCAGGTTGAGGATTAGTTGGTTTAAATTAGTTCAGGCTTACTTTAGCAATGTTCTAGGAATGATTGGCAGGTTAAACGAATTTTTGGCAAATGAAAGCAAGGAAGCTGCTGTTTTCACACGTGGAGAAATTTGCAAATCGCGGCAAATTCGCGAGTGAGTTTTTCGCGATTGCGGCAAAAGTATAGGGAATAGGAATGCGGTTCTAGGTTCGTTGAAAAGCCACGATTCCCAGCTTTCAGAGGGAAGTTACTGCAAGTCTCTAAGACAAACGGTCACGGAGATATGAGCGATATGGTAAAGGTCGTTTTTCAGATTTGAAATTTTAAAAGTTCAAAGTGACAAGTTACAGCTAGCAACTAGAAATGACAGGTGACAGCTTTGCAAATGACAGGTGACAGGAGACAGTTCTGGTTAGATTAAAATAGATTTAACTATATTATTTTTACTAAGAGATTGGTTCTGCACAGTTCTGCTAGGTACTCACAATATATTTAGAAATAGAATGGGCCTCGCCACGGATCTGGTCAGGTTTTCTTCACTCGCCACGGACGGTCTCTGCGCACAGCGTCTGGGTCAGCTCTCTGGTTCTGCGAACAGCGGTCTGGGTCAGCTCTGCTCTGCCTCTGGTTCTGGATACTGCTCTGCTTTCTCTGGGTACAGCACTGCTTCTGGATCTTTCTGCACAGCTTTCTCTGGACCCAGCGCTGATCTGCACGGCTCCTGGATGCTGCTACCGCTGTTAGGTTTGCTGGATGCTGAGGCCCACTGAGAAGAGTTCTCAGTTTGTGGGTTTAGGCCCTTGCTTTGAGTTCTGAATCAAGTTCTTTGGAGTTTTAAAGTCTAAGTGTTGAATCTAGTATCTTCTGGATGTTGTGTGGTCCGGCAGAGCGCGTTGCAGCAAATGGAATTGAATGTCCCTATCTGTCTGACTGTCTGCTTTTATGTGTTTTGAAAGTGGGTGGAGAGGCTAGCTTTCTAGACCCTACCCCTCTCCACTTGTCATTGGCCACTTCATCCTCTTCCCCTCGATTGGGGGAATGAAATGAAGTGTCATCATGATGAGGTCTGTTTATGATACAGAGAACCCACCCCGTCAAATTACACACAATCTATATTTTGACCCAAAAGACATATTTGCACAGGTACACATTTGTTTAAAATTACATGCACCCATCACATATCACAGGAGGTATACCCTGTTCAAATCTGCTCTTCCTGCAAGCTTGCATTCAGAAATGGCAACATTTGCACTTTTTAACTGGTTTTGCAATATCGGACATTAACCCAAATTTACACACATGTGCGCAAGGAGTATGGACATTAATTGATGAAGTGTCAGATTTTTAACATGCATACATTTTAAGTAATACCCTCTTAACTGCTAGCTTGCCCCCAGATCATACCACCGGTTGTAAAAACCTCTTAAAATGTGGGCAGAAAAATCACAAGAATTATGGTATCATTTAAATAATTTTCACAAGTCCGCTCTATGAATGATCCATCTTTTTAGAGTTATGTTCTGGCCCCAAAGGGGTGTGGTTCCCCCCAGCACAAGGTTGAATTTCTGGTTTTTCCAGTTCTGCCAAGCCAGCTTGCTCTCACATGCAGTGGTCCTCCCCTTTCCTTCCAGGAGGAAGCCACATTTACGACTCCCACCAATAAAACATTTGCCTGAGTCAGGACAGGGCTTTGTTCAATTTCCTGCAGAGCCCAGGTAATTCAATCAGAGAAGTGTCATATCCCTTTTGGTGGGAACAGCAAAAGGCAGCTAGGCCTGGGAACACAGCTGTTGTGCAAGTCTCAACTCCTGTCGGGGGTAGCTGGTGGGCAGAATTCAGTTCCTTAAGCCGGGCCCCAGCTAATGTCACTTTTAGTTACCCAGTTTTCTGCATTCAAATAAAACTAACCATTTTTACATATGCAGCTAGAATGCTGATTCTAAGTTTAAAACTATGACATTTAAACAATTGCAACCTATGTGACACTCAAAAGTAGGTCACTCATTTCTTTTAAACATTTAGATTTTTAGTGTCTTTCAGTCCAAATTTACTTAAACTGCTGAAATCCACAGCTCAGCCAGTCTTGTTATAAACCTTCAAGTTACTTCAGAATATAACTTTACATTGTATCCACCCCTCAGTAAGTCTTTCTTTGGCCTGCTTTGGGTTCATTTATTCAGTTTTACACAAAAAAGTCTGGTGTTGTTTTAAAACGCCGGCTTTATGATAGTGGTGAGTACTGGTAATGCACCCATTTTTGGGATTTAAGAAAATGAATTCCCCACAATTCTAGTTTGCTTTTTGGCAATCAGCATTGCCTTTCCCAATGGTTTCAGGCTACTGTGTGGGTAGTCCAATGGTGGTTTTAGCCAGTGCCCTTCTGTGCCCATAACATTGGCAAAAATGGGTGGCAGCCTATTCTTCATGCCTTTCCCTGGGCATTTTCTGGGAAGCTCTGGCCATCATGATGTTTTCAATGCCAGTACTGCACAGTTTTTGAGGTAGGGCTCGGATGCATGGGTAAAAACATCCCACACTTTGTAGTAAGAAAACCGGACGGAAAGTGGCGTCCGATACTGGACCTGCTCAATTTCAACAAATTCAACAAATTCATCAAAAGTTCCAAATGGTAATGCTGCAGCAAGTAAACAAGGTCATTCAACAACACAACCTCCTAGGGTACCTAGACGTACAAGATGCATACTTCCACATCCCAATCTACTACAAACATAGGCAGGATATAAGATTTGTAGTGCACAACTCCCTTTACCAGTTCTGGGTTTTGCTGTTTGGCCTAGGGTCAGCCCTGCGAACCCTTACCAAATGTCTAGCACCCATCGCGGCAAGCCTTAGCAGAAAAGGTCACCACGTCTTTCCACACTTGGAGGACTGGCTTGTGAGAGCATTAACTCTCTCCAAGGCACAACACACCATGTCGGAAACGGTGCGGACACTCCAAAATGTAGGATTCTCAATAAACTCCAAAACTCTTCTCGGCAGCCGTCCAAGAAATTAGTGTTTCTGGGGGCACATTCTGCCACAAAGGAGCAGAGGGTGCTTTCCCTCAATCCAGCAGAAAAAATACATTCACCTCACTAATTCCAACATTCAAACCAAAACACTACACCTCAGTGCGCCAGTGCAGGCGCCTGGTAGGCACTATGTCGTTGTGCATTCTGCTCAGACCCAACTACAGGCTTCACATACGGCCCCTGCAACAGTACATAGCCGCGAACTGGCCCCAGGTATGCAAACTGCAATGGTGGAAGAACAGGAAAAATCTTACAAAGGGAAACCTGTTCCAGGAACCAAGTCACCACAAAACACTAGTCGAGACGCCTCAATGACAGGCTGGGGGGTCCACATCAATCCCTTGCACGTAAGGGCACTGTGGACAGCACAAGAGGCCAAGCTGCAAATCAACGTGCTAGATCTGAAAGCAGTGCGGCGGGCCCTGAGATCCTTCTTGCCAGTGTTGCAGGGGCTCGCAAACAACACAACAACAATAATGTTTTATATCGGGAAGCAAGCGGAACAAAGTCAGCAATGTTGTCTCAGGAAGCTGAACAAATTTGGAAATGGGCCCTCTCCAAAAAGATGCTCATAAAGGCGTTCCACCTGCCAGGAGTCCAAAACAACATAGCGGACAGTCTCAGCTGGCAGTCCGCACAGTCGCACAAGTGGGAAATCGACCAATTGCAACTAGAGAAATTGGTCAGGCGGTGGGGTCAACCGTCCATAGACCTGTTTGCCTCAGCCAGCAACACAAAGTGCCCAAGCTTTGCAAGCAGAAGTCTTCAGCTGGGGTCTAAATGGGATGCATTCACGTTCCCATGGACAAGCCTGTTTGCCTACGCCTTTCCCCCCACACCAGTTATACATCGGACGACTCAAATGATCATTAAACACCGTTGCGAAATCATTCTCATTGCACCAAACTGGCCCCGGCAAACTTGGTACTCATACCTACTCCAGCTGTCAGCGGAACGGCCAATAAGGTTTCCCAGGCCAACCAGACATAATTTTGCAGGACCACGGAAGGGTCCTACATCACAACCTGCAATCCCTACAGTTAACAGCGTTGCTCTTGATTTTGTAGAATTTGGCCAGCTAGCAATCCCGCAGGACTGTAAATACGTCCTAGATGTGGCTAGGACCCCCACCACAAACCGATCCTAGGGCAGCCAATGCTGGAACCACTCAACGTGACCCTGGAGTAGCTTCTCCCTTACCTGCTCTCGTTGGCAAAACAGTCACTCATCCCTCAAGGTACACCTGGCAGCCATCTCCAGCAGACTGGAGCTTCAATACAGCCCTCGGAGAATGGATGAAAAAGCCTTTTGAGCCAATGGCCACGGCCAACATAAAGTATGTGTCCTTCCTAGGGGCAATCACGTAAGCCCGAAGGGTGTTAGAACTACAGGCATTGGCGGTCAACAAACCCTACCTGCGCTTCTGTAGACATAAAGTGTTACTAATGACCAATCCAAAATTAATTCCAAAGTTTCCCATGGAATTCTACAAAAATGCAAACATTGCGCTATCTGTGCTTTTTCCAGAAGCCTCTACTCCAGCAGAAGTGGCGTTACACTTTTTGGACGTGAAAAGTGCCATCAAGTACTACTTGTACAGAACCAAGTCATTCAGTGCGTCCCACAACTCTTCATAGCTTTTGGCCCTGCGAATAAGGGTAAAGCTATATCCAAACAAGGCTTGTCCAGATGGATCATGTCAGCTATTTAATTCTGCCACACTAAAACAGGCAGAGCGTTCAATGGCACGCCCCAGGCACATTCCACAAGAACCACGGAAGTCCTATGGGCGTGGGTACCGCTCACTGTTATCCTTCAGGCAGCAACATGGAGAGTGCCACGCATGTTTACCAAGCACTTCTGCTTGGAGAATCAGCACGCAGGGGATGTTCAAATGGGGAGAGCAGTTTTGCAGCGTCTGTTCCAATAAGGTAGGACTTCCTTTTACCTGCATACACATACACCTAATAGAATACTGCTTTGTAATCTATTCACAGCATGTAAATCTATGAAAGATCCAATGCTGGAGAAGGAGTATGTTGCTTACCTATAACTCCTGTTCTCCAGCATTATCTTTCATGAATTCACATACGCCTTCTGTCCTTCTCGGCCAGGTAAAGGCTCTCAGATGCCAAAATAAGCTCCAGCTTGATTGGTCACAATCTGAGGAAGGGCTAGGGAGGAGGAGCTTGCTACTCGCTGTTCCATTGGATGGGCCTAAAGCACCTATGATGAGGATGACTGCATGCAAAATACACTTAACTTTTCTTTTAAAAAGTAATATCCAAAAGGTAACCGAGGATTCACAGCTTGACGCCAGGGAATAGTCACAGCGTCTATTCACAGCATGGGAATCTATGAAGGATACCAATGCTCTAAAACAGGAGTTACAGGTAAAAAATGTACTCCTTCCTCTACTTTTAGTGCTTGCTCTCATAACCTCCAGAATATGCTGAGCTAAAACCTTGCATGTTTGAAAAATCTTAGGAACTGGGAGGTGGTTAATGGTGATATATGGGTGTACCGAGACCGCTACGTACCAAGAGATGTGCGTGTATTGAACCTGCAACCAAAACATTTAATGTATCAGCATCTTTTGGAGAGACTTTCCAGTCAAGCCTGTGATTGCAGTCATTTTCAACCAGTGGTGAAGGAGGGAGACTTTTGGTTAAACAGCATTATTGATCCTTCATCACCGTTGGGTTTCATTTTGCACCAGATAATCAAGCTTTTAGCCCGGCTCAAGTCACCTTTGGTGTGCATGGTAGGACTAGATGGCTGGGCTTATCTGGAAGTCCCAATGAAAGTCAATGTAGAATGTCAATTCAGAATGTTTCTTCTGATGGATGTATAAGTAGGTCAATTTGTCTCAGACCTTCTCTACTATCACTCAGGCACACCGAGTACAAGAAGGCACGGCCGCTTTCCTCTGGATTCATATAGGGAATGCTACCCAAAGGCACAGCCATCTGATTTCCCCAATCAGGGCAAGTTGTAATTTTCAATGAGTCTGGCACGCAAGTTTAGCATGAATCCCCCGAACCTGTACTCACCCAATCGGCAAGTTCCATGAGACCTAGGAGAAGTCTGTGCCTCCTCGGAAGGGGTGAGCTCTACTGTTTCTCAACCAGAGCCCCCACAAGTGACACTTGAGGTCCTTCCAGTGGATTCTGGTTCCAGGCACTGATGCAAGGTGGCTGTCCCTTCCCATTCGTGAGTTCCAAGAGCCCGGGGAGGAGTACCAATCTCTATAGGTACAATCTCTATTTTGTCCATGCCAGAGCTCCACAAGTCCCACTAGCACACTTTGAGCCCTTGCTTTAGACTTGGGCTCCAGACACCGACAGGGACCAATTGGCTGTCCCTACCCAGTGCAAAGTTTGAGCAAACCTGGTAGTAGTCCCAGCCTTGTGGGGGTAACATCTAATATGTTAGAGCTTACGAGAGACAGGGGACCATCTATGCTGGGTTGCATCTTTGGCCCTAGGAGGGGGACCTACAATTCTTTTGCCAGGGCACAAGGGAGTCTTCCTGACTGTGCCCAATGGAATACATTGGACTACCTGATTGCCAATCTCTCCAGTGGTCAGATCCAGGTGGGCGGGTGGATCAGTTGGCGCTAGATCCAGCAGCTGCATGGAGGTGCGGGGCTCGTGTGCTATGCTTTTGCCCTTCTCCAAGGAGCACATTTCTCCAGAGGTTTAGAACCTGCAAACGTCTCCTTCAGCGAAATGTGGCAATTCTAGAGCTAATACGTGCTGATGAGCGATAACCTCTTGGTATGCGTGCATTTATCATACAAAGATCAATCCGTGTTTGCCCAGCTGCTTGGCAACACTAGTTGAACTCTGGCCGATTACATGTCCCTGTCAGCGACCATGCATTTGGATGTCTTCTCTACTATCCTTTAATGGTACTTTCTATGCCTTTCATGCTGACCTCAGGTAACAATGAATCAGGATTTTATTCCGCAGAGGGACTCTGAGAAATGCCTACCCCATCCACTCCCAACAGTCATGCAAATACACCACTTGTGGCTTGGGGTGCTAGTGATGAAAAATAACCACGTAGGACTCTATCGAGGCCTGTGATGGGAGTAAGTACACTTCAAATACTTTAGATAGGAGCCATTAGAGGGCAAGTTCGTGCCACCAGCCATAGTAATTCAAGCTCCATTAGCATTCATTAAACTGGCTGTCATTTATATTTTGGAATTGAGCTTGTGGTCGGCTGTAAGGGGGACTTCAGCATTTCCCAACTCAACTTTTGGCAACTCCTTGCTTCTCTTAACTGAGCGTCCTGATGGTCAGAAGCGTTAACTTTGAAAAAGTGTTGTAGAGCAATCCAGTTGCCTGTATACTTAATATAGCAATATTACAAAAAGGCCCTTGTTATTTCTTGTTGGTTTTCAGAACTGGGGCCATTCCTAATAGGGGATGATGAGCGCAGTGCTGGCCACTTCATTGCGACATTGTGACAGGAATGAGAGCCATCTGTGTTGTAGCAGATAAACGGTACGATAAAGACGTGTTGTCTGACTTTTTTTTTACTTGGGTTCCACCAGTACAGCCGGTTTGCTGCTTGACAGAAAACGCTAATGCAAAAGGGTAAGCTATCCTCACATTCAATACTTTTATGAACAGACTTCGAAATATATATTAGCAAGCGCCTCGGAGCATTTACTGAGGGCTCTCCCTTTTTTTCATAGCTGCCATTGAGCAATTTGTTGCTGACTTGTTCAGTTTTTGATTAGCTACACCTGTGGTTTGGCGACTTGCCATGTGAGGGAGCCGAACTGGGGGGACTCCAAGGCCGAAGTATGTTTAGTGAGTCGGACATGCATTCACACTTTTAAACAGTGCAACAGGAAGGTATTTACCTTGGTAGCCTGTTTTGTTGTTGCAGGAGATTTGGTCTTCATTCTGCTAATTTAATAAGATGATGATTACAACTATCAAAAATGAAAGGAGGTAATGAATTCTTCTTCTATGAAGTTATAAAAGGCTGCATACATAGGCTCATAATGCATCCTGTGATATCAGAGTGGTAATGCATACTTTATTCAACACTTTTTTCTTTAATTTTATTTGGTTATTTTCTCTAAGTATCGGAGGGTGATTTTAGTTGTTTGTATTGTTGATTAGATCATTTGAATCGGGGAAATAGAATTGTGGATTCCACCATGAGCTACCATCTCTATCTAAAAGCGAAATAAAAGCGTAAGCACAGTGGTGCTTTATGTCCTAAGGATGACGGACTATCAGGACAAATGTGCTTTTTTCTGTCGAACAATTTTTGGAAGGATGGTTTTGCAAGTAATCATGCAACGTGGAACTTCAGCGTAAAAGGTATCCAACCTCTCATAACTTTTGTGTCCACTACGGATAGTTTGACATTAAACCATATAGAGTAGTGAATGGTCGATATTGACCATAGATATATTGTATGATCTATAATGGTTGAACATGAGGCCTAAATAGTAGGACCTGTATGTGTGCTTGGTTTAAGTTGTTTTGCAATATGATGCCGTATTTTGCACAAAGCACAAGGTTTACACTAGAGACGGATAATAGTCTTGGTTATGAATTGAGACATGTACATATGCTGTTCTTTGTTGCACTTTAGTTCTGTCTTTGCACAATGATTGACACTTGGGTCATTGTTTTTATATTTGTTGTATATTGTGTCTTGTATTTTTTGTGGATTTTATCCACTTTTGTATGTTATGAGTATGTTGATGTCTAAAAATAAATTGAATAATATTCATGATCGAAATAGATGTGGATGGTTATTAGCCTCCGAACCTATGTATATATATATACACATTTTTTACATACAATACGGCGTGAATAGGTTCCGTATTGAAACAAAATAGTACATTTTTTTTCGCTATCGCAATACACCACCTGCTTGTTTTTCTTTTGTTCAATTTGAATCAAGGCAGCAATATTTATCCGACTCAGACAAGGATTGACAGATTGATGGCGCTTTCTCGATTCTGTGGATGGTAGTGCATGACTATTCCTAGTTGGTAGAGCAATTTGTCTGGTTCAGGCTGATAAAAGAACAAGACTCTTCTCTCTCACCCTGACCCCCAGCAGTTGGTGTATTCAGCAATAACAGGTCTGTGATGTCTGAAGAAACACGCACGATATACTCAATGGATCAGTGTCTTGTTTATTCTCTGCTGACTGGTCCAGGTAACCTGCTCTACCCGATCATGATAGGGATTGGGAATAGCAATTATTAGGTATTCCCAGTAAGTGCAAGTAAGATTGTGTTCGGTCCCTGCCATTTGTACCAACACCCGCTGCTGCTACTGATTGGCTGGTTTAGTGATGTCCTCTGAACGGCCTTGCTAGAGTTGCCAATGACCCTGCCGGAGCTCAGAGCTGACGATCAAACTTCAATATCATGAAGGAAGTAAGTCATACGTTTTCCATAGGTAGACCTGAGGGAAATAACATAAATGGTGGAAAACCACTTGCCTGACATCGGTTGCATCCCAATGGTTGTGCACACCTACAGCCCCAGGGGTATCTCGCTACAATCCAACCAGTAAAATGGTTCATGGCTGGGGTGATTGTGGGACCATGCATTGGGTGCAGAGCCATCCCTGGAGGGCCACTGACCCAGCTAACGCTTGTCTTATTCATCCCCGCTGTGGAGTGGGGAGGAATGGGAACTGCTGGTAAGGTTACTTCAGCTGGTTATTGAAAATCTAGGGGAGATGGTGTACACCTCTCTGTTGCTGGATGAGGCGTCGCTCTGTGGGGCGGCAGTGACACTCGAGACAAGCTGGGGCGATCCACAGGAAGCACCTTGCTCTCAGCTGATGCATAGCATGTGACATAGGACTGGTGTAAACCAGGGTAATCCAACTGTCCTTATTAAAGCAATGCAAAGGTTGCAGCCGCCGGTTGACACAATGTGATTTCTGCTTAGCACTCTGACTGTGAAAGTGAAGAAATTCATTGACGTGGGGGAATATGGCCAGTGCATTTGCAAGCCCCCAGGAAGAAGGTTCGGGACCTTCTGTGGAAAAGGTCCACAGGAAGTAGATCTCCATTCAAAATAAATGAAGGAAGAAATCAAGTGGTTGGAGACCAATACTGGATCTGTTGTCTAATGAAATTTGTTTCCTCAATGTGATTTGATCGTTGAAGGCAAGCATTATCAATTTGTGGTTCTTCCATTTGCCTTAAAGTCCGTGCATCACTCCAGTTGCCGCCAACCTGTAGAAAGGCCTAAATGTCTCCTAGTGTTTAGGTAGTGGGCTGGTTTGCCCCTTATAAGAAGTCAAGCAACTGTTCCCTCATTGGGGCTTCTGTGTCAGCTACAATAAGTCATCATGGCAGCCCTCGCAATGCTTTGTGTTCCTGGGAGCTCTATTCGACACAGATTCTGTGAGAGTGGGAACTTCCAATGACAAGGTTCATTCCATGGACTTCAGACATCTAGAGGCTTTGTCCAGGCAGACAACATCAATATGCACCTTCAAATGCCTCCTGGGCATGCTCTCATTCTTCATCCCCTTACTTCTGAGCTGCAGACTATAATTGAAACCATTAAAGAAGTATCTGGATGCCAAATGGCAACAGTTATCAGGCAGACGTTACAACAAGATCATTCTGACCATGGAATTCCAAGAAGTTTCCTTATGGTGGGGAAGCAGTCCCAGGATCTCAGTTTCAGGAAACTGATTTCACGGCAAGAGTCATCACTGGCACTTCCTTGGTGGGCGTGTGTCCCCATTTACAGCACATAAAGGTCAAATGTCTGTGGAAGCCTCAAGAGAAGCACCTTCACATCAATGTCGTAAAACCTCTGACAGTTTACGCGGCACTGACGACTGACGTCATTTCAATAGCATATACGGTTAGGTGGTTAGGATATTGGCTGACAAAGTAATGTTTCTTAACCGAAATCAAAGCGTAACCAGATCCAAAGTGCTGTCTGACGAAGCCCATTAACTTTAGAGGTGGGCACTCACACAGATATTCCTATTATGCTTTCATCTTCCAGAGGTTCAAAGCACCACAGCTGACATTCTGAGCACGGATACAACTGCCTTCCACGAGTGGGAACTGAAGCTGGGCCAAGTGGACGAATACTTCCCCATTTGGGACTGGTGATCAGTAAATCTGTTTGGCATTCAGATTAATTACATGGGCCCCTGGTTTGCCAGCTGGCTGATTAGATTAATTTGTAAAGTGCGAGACCAGGCAGAATAAACTGCATCTAGGTGCAGATTTTATCAATAGAGAAACAATATTAAAATAACCCAAATTATTTTAAAAAGATTGGTTTTAAGAGTTTTACGGAAAAGAAGTAAGGAGTCCATTCTTTGCAAGATGATAGGGAGAGAATTCCAAAGACACGGGCCCAGGACAGAGAAACGCCTATCTCCTCTATAGGCCTAACAAGGTGTGGGAACAGCCATCAAGTATTGATGTACAGAGCGAAGAGCACATGTTGGCTGATGACCTTCAATCCTAACTGATAGATGGATTGTACCGTACTCCGGGCACTCTGGGGAGGCCTTTTCATTCATGTGTGCTAGAATATTTGAATATGTATTCCTCTTGTTTTCTCGTATCAAAAATGTTGCACAAGTTTCATCGACCACTATACTGTAAGGTACTGGTGACCCAAGCTTGAGCCTGACAGTACTAGTCCTCCGATCTCCTGCAGTTGCCCCTGGAATTTTCGTCATTCTTCGCCCAGTTCACAATTTTCTTTCCAGACAGCAAGGACCCATCCTCCACCATGAACCGGCCTCACCCAACTTGAGTGTGGCTCTTGAATTCAGGGAGTTGAGACAGACATTCTGCAGGAGTGTAGACGCATTCCTTCTGCGGCAAGGACAACGTCAATAAAGAAAACCTATAGTAAGAAATGGAAATGCTCTACTTTTGGTGTGTCCAGCAGGACTCTAGTCCCTTTTACTGATTTGACTGACTTCTTCCACGGGTGGTGCCTTGGTGGCTATGTTTAGCGAAAGAGGGTCTGGCTCATGCCCCAATGAAGGTGCATTTGGCAGCAATATCACACTATAGTAAGATATTCAGGAGCACGTGTTTGTTCTTGTAGGGTTAAGGATTTTTCATGAAATAGCCTCCAATTAAGAAGATTGTGCCTCCAATTAAGAAGATTGTGCCTGCATTGGCACTCAATGCTGTTTTATCCGTTTTTATTGAAGCTAGTAGGTCACCCAATTGAATCCATGTATAACGCTCTTCTCAAGCGTGCATCCTGAAAAACAGCCTTCCTCTTGGCTGTCACCTCAGCGAGAAGTGTATGGGAAATCTTTCCTCAGGTTTCATAGAGAGAAAGGTGTTGCACAATAACCCAACATTCTTGTCCAAAGTTCTGTTGCCCATCAAAATGAGCCAACCTTTTGTTCTCCCAACATTCTTTGACAACCGCACTTCAACTGCTGCAAGGTTTCTGCACACTTTTTACATTGATCCACCAAACTAATGGATTTGTCATCACTGTTTTTGTTCTTTTTAGTCCCAATGTCACTGGAAAATATATTGCAGGCAGGCATAGACAGGTTGGTTTTAACATGTATCAGACATTTCCACAAAAAGACTGCAAGACCTCAGCCAGCAAGGGATCACATGGCAGCAATTCGAGTGCAGCACCCTGCCCTCCACCAGGCACCCTCCTCACGAGGCCCCCCCCTGACGGCAAGGCCTGGGCCACTCAGTTGCTCTGCCCACCACCTTTTTATTGTATTTTTGTTTGGTTTTCCTTTTTTTTCCGCCTTCCTTCCAGCCACTTAAGGAATCCAGGCCAGCTTCAGGCAGACAACATTGAAAAGGCTGCTGGTTATGTGACCTAAGCCCCACTCACACAATTTGCCCTGCCCCTTCTTTATTAATTGAACTAGGTGTTTTTTTGCATTTATAGTAGCACGCAAAGCCCATGGGCATCTAGGTGCTGTTACAGAGTGAATACACAGTATGGGCAGGCATAGTTCAAATACTGCTGGAGTGATAAGGGTAGATGTCATTCGGTTTTTTTCTTCTTTTTTTGATTTGTATTTGTTTTTATCCAACCTTTACAAAATACATACTTTATACAACACACACGTGTTGAAAATATATAATCTGCTATAAAATAATTAAAAATCATATTTAAAATTTCATTCTTAACCAAGTTGTGAGTTCCTCAGTTCCACAGAGTACACGCAAATCCATACAAGCGAACATTCAATTTAAAATACATACATTGCTTTAAAAGGATACACAGGAACATTAATAATCAGCAAAGGTACAAAAATTCTAATTCTAAAAGTACTTCAGAACAGAAATGGCAAAATGAAACCACCCTGGGCAATCATAATCCTGTTATTTGTGATTCTACAATAATTAAGAAATAATTTGAAGACAAAATTAATGAAACCTAGTCACTCCACATCAGTCTTGCCCAAAAAAGAAATTCTGCAAAATGAAAATGTACCTCATTTTTAAAAAGCCTAAGTCGAATCTGCCGAAATTGGGTGCAGACAGTAACCCAGAATCTCAACGTTTCCAAACAAATCTGGTTGCAAAATTGGCAATCCGTCGAAACACCCAGAACCTTCAAAGATGCCCAATATTTCATCCGTTCCCTAGTAGCAAATTGATTTAATCTAAAGTGTATATACAGTGCCCATACCTTGTTACACGGAAAGCATTTTAAATACACAGGAAGAGATTCCCTCTTTTGAGGGAATTTAGCATGTCCCATAAATAAACTGTAAGTCCCTATCAGCTCTACAGTCAACAGCCAGTCATGTCTGAAAAGTTTATATTTAACGGTACATGGACGATTAATAAGTTCTTCTTCAGTGGAGCCTACCTCACAAGAGAGCACATCTTTAATTTATACAGGTTGACAGATTTGGAAGAAGAGTCCAACACCATTATACTAAAGTCAACATAAAGTGAGTTAGATGGTGGATGGGACATTTGGCAAAATGTAAAGCTGCTCCATCGTTATCTTGCCTGTAAGGAAATAAGTCCCAGCTCATGTTTAACAATATTCCTAGGCATGGCACTTGAAAATCGAAAGACCTCTTTTCAGACAAGACCCTGAAGACTATTCAGGTATTCACCTAAATCCAATAAAGACATATACAATCCATCCAACAGAACAGGCTCGGTCTTCATAGGTTAGTAATTTAGGACTGGAATAATGGAGAATTTACACAACCGAGAATATAAACATTTCATATGAGACAGAAGGGGCCGAAGCTTTTCTTTCAGGGAAGGCTTCCCCACACAGATATAAGAGGAATTGCAGAAATTGCAAACCAAATATCTCAAAACAGGAACACGTTACATTCTCTCAGAATCCAAAGCCCAGTGCATTGTTTTTACTCTGAGACTTCGAGAATATAACAGTCTTGGATTTTCAGGCATTAGCATGCAAGTTGTTTACTACAGCATATTGCAAAAAAAAGATTAGATTTTTCTTGCAGCCCCAAAGCAGTCCTATCCAAGAATATGACATTGTCGGCAAAGTGTAACCAATGTTGCTTGAGCCTACCCAACCTCACTGGTGAGAGGTTAGAAGCACTCCCCAGCTCATCAATATCACTAAGATATAAATTGAAGAGTGGGGGTGCCAATATACAGCCTTGCTTAACCCCAACATATGAGGCAATAGATCTTGTAAGAGCCTCTTCCCGAGAATGTCTAATCTTAAATTAGCCACAAGCTGTACCAGTTTGGGCGGAATATTATACTTCAATAATTTGTTTCACAAGATGGATCTTATCACACAGTGAAAAGCGGATGACCTATCCAGAGATGCCATATGTATTGGGCCAGATTGGTTATGTCTCACAGTATTTAAAAGATGAGCAAGCACGGTAGCATCTAGAGGTGTCCCAATATTCTAAACCCACTTTAAAACACGACAGCAAAGCTGATTGCTGCATACGTGTCTCCAGATCCTTAAGCAACAAGAGTGCAAAAACCTTGGAAGAGGCACCAGTAAGAGCAATAGGCCTATAATTTGCAGCATCAGAACGGTCACCCTTTTTGAAAATTGATTTTCAAAATGGAGTCCCAGCAGATGGGAGCATTTATCAGAATTAGTGGTGGAATACCATCACGGCCAGAGGCCCTAGATGGTTTTAATTTAGAAATAGCCCATACACTATCTTCCTCTTCCCAAGGGCACACAGCCTAAATCGAGGGACCATCGCACGGGTCATGTAAAACAGAGAATGCTTGCAGCAACAAAGAACTTAACCCAAGAATCCTCAGAAACCGAAGGTTCCAAGTTACAACGGGAGGTTCCAGTGGTTATAATATTAATGGACCAGAATGACCCAGCCTTATTGTCGCAAAGATTTTTAAGCATTAACTGATTATCCCCTATGTGAAGATCTATGTTCAAAGATGTAACCAGAGTCTTATGAATCTGACAGATTGTATTTTTTTCAGTTACATATTGCTGGTGGGGAAACCCCTGCCTCTGCAAGAGCTTAACACTCCTATTCTTGCACCTTTTTGAAGCAGCAATTCTCCCATCGAATTTGTGCACATACTGATTACCAGAAGCAGCAGTACATAGACCAGCAGTCCTTTTTAAAGAAAAGATCCAGGGATCTTTCATCCAGGTGGCCAGGACACGGCTATCGCTTTTGGATCCAGTTCCTGGGGTGGACCATTGCAGGTCTGGGGGAGGGGCCTTCAGGGAGTTGAAGTGGGACACTGGATGGTGAGACGTGGTAGCCCCTTCCCTGTGACACCTTTAGCCCATCCTACCAGGTAGGTTACTTAGGAACTCAACCCCCAGCCCCCTTTCCCAACACAAACACTTTCTCACGGACAGCTCACTCTGAGAGACAACCGACTAACACCCGATCCGTATACCTGACATTTCCCAATACAATTTCAGGAAGGGTGAGGCAATTACTAACCATTAGACATACCTGACTTACATTAGACTTCCCCACACAGATAAAAGGTGGCGCATGAACGCACATTTCTAGCAAGGCAACGCACACGAAGAAGTGGCAGTTCCAGGATTGCAGTTTAATACAAGACTAAAGACTGCAAAACCGAAGAGGATTGCAAGGAGGGAAGTGCCTTTGGCCTTTTCAACGAAAGACTGTTACTTTCATGAACCTTCGAGAATAGGAAATGTAAGACCAGGAATCAAGGCTGAAGAATCATGCATTGTTTGTCGGAGGTACCCGGCACTCTCCTGCGTCGATAGTCAAGGCGAGAGAATCGTTTGCCGCTGTGGTACTGTTGGCTCCTACAGAAAACCAGCGCCAGTGAAGTCAGCGCAGCCGCTGAGTTGGGGAGACTGATACCAGACTGGTCTGTGTTGAAGCCAAGGTTGCAAGCAGCAACATTGTATAGTGAAAACTGAAGAGAACAGTGTATGAAGCGTATGTGGCAAGCGACACAAACACAATTTAAACAGCAGTTGAGTGATTGAACTTTGAAGCCAAGATACGATACCGTAGAGAAAGAGTGGTCCGGCACCACGTTGGTGCTCATTCGAAAGTATCTGTTCGGTATCCAGCTGAAAGGTAGCAATTGTGAAGAGTGATAAAGAATGGTGAAATCAAAGTTGGTATTGCAACGAACGGGTCAGGCAAAACCTTGTGCACATTCGAAGGTCTTCGATAGTTGATGCTAGATGAAGTTGGTCTGAGTACCTCTGAGGGAAACTAATTGTGTTAAAAGGGATCTGAGCCCAGATGAGGATCCGGGGTACCGGGAGTCACCAGGGAAAGAATATCCTACGAGAAATTGGATGCATAGATCATTTACAAACATTGTGTTGATAGGATCTGAGCCCGGCTGAGGGGGATCCGAGGTGAATACTGAATCGCCTAAGAAAATAAGTACTTGTGGAAATCAACTTGTTTGTTTCTAGTATCAGGCTGTCTGAAAGAAGAGACTTTAAAAGGCAAGGAGATGCTAATTATTGAACTGTATCCTCGTGCTAGAGAAGCCAGAGACTGTGCTTCTTTTGTCCCGTGCCAAAAACGTTAAGAAGGGAGGCCAACGGTCTGAGCATCCTGACATATCATTTGTGTACACTTCTTTCTTTTTTGTAACATTGTTTCCCACATTATTTGTATTGCAAGGGTAATGATTGGCAATGGGTTTATTAGTATAGGCCCTTTTATTTTGACAAGACACTACTAGGACTGCATTGTTATTTGATGGTCGTAGCTTGCTCCCATCTGTAGATTTAGGATTATATAGGTGTTTTTCAAACCCTTTTAAGTTCAGTAAACACCCTGGAATTGTGGTCACTTGTGTCTGTCTTACTGTTGACACCATGCCTTCCTTACAGTACGAACCCTCTCCAAAGAAGATCAATCGAAATTACACAGAACTCCACTCCCCTCTATCTCCTCCCTCAGAAGACAAGTAAACTTTACACTTAATTCTGAATTCCATTTAAGCGTCACACCCAGTCTATCAATGGAAAGACAGGAAAGATGGATTGATCTCATACACTGGGACTGTAAAGTAAAATGTAAAATCCAACATCAGATGGTCTCCCGATCCTGGATCCCAGAGATTCATAAGTCCACATTTCCCCTTCACATAAGAGGATGCATATAAATAGTCAATCCTGGAGGACAAATGTCCCCTGTACCATATATAGATCAGACGCTTGTCAGAGGTTGCAACCTCCAATTGTGCTCATTCCTATTCTGATAGAAATTGATCCCAGGCCATACCTCTTTGAACACTAAGAGAAGCAGGAAAAGAAGACCTATTCCTTGATTTCAGCTTAGATACCTCTGTACCATCGCAGTTGAAGTCACCCCCCATAATTATCAAACACTCAGAACCCGCAGTCACCCATTTCTCAAAGTTCCAAAAGATTCTGATGGAATCCCTCCATATTGCGCCAAGCAGGGTTCCAATAGACATTAAAAACACAATACAACCCATTTCCTATCTATGGAGAAAACACAAACAGCTAAAAAGGCAGTCTGAAGAGTGGACCAATTCCATTGACACTTTTAGATTTAGATCAGTGGTGATAGCCAGACCACCGCTCGGTTGGCCAATGTCGGCCCGAGAGGCGGGGCTGGTAAAGGTAAAAAATCTACTCAGATCAAAATGGGAAGTGGCCATCGTCTCTGGGAACATAGAAATACTGCATTTTTTCACAGTATGTGGGTTGTAAAACCATCTATTAAGATTTGTCAGGCCACAGACATTCCACGACAGAACACTGACTCAAGGTTATGGTTGTGGCAAGCCCTGCTTAATAGCAGAAAAGTTTTTTTAGAGCTGACTCAACCCAAGAGTAACCCTGATATTGGGCTGCCATCGAGTCCACAGGAAAGAACACCTTACTGTTAGTAATCAGTTCTTTAAAACCTTCATTAACCCCCTGAATACAGTAAAATACAAATTAATTTGCTTCCTCCATGGAACTAATAGCATGTAAATCGAATTTCCTGCACTTGCACATTCACAATGTGACTGGGCCTAGTAAAATGTCCAACAATTTAGACCTATTCATCTTACCAAGCCATTCATCTTTAGATTACTTTCCCACCCCATGATCTTAGAAGTATAGCGCTCTGGAATTGAGTGAGGTAGATCATTGCATTGAGAAGTTCCCAAAGAAATAGAGGTCCCTTCCATAGCCACCAAGATGGAAGAAGCAATGTACCCTGAAGCTTCCGGTGCCAATGGAACACAGGACACACTTGTACCATGACAACACACAACTTTTTTATCATTATTTGTCAAATACCCACCCCTAGTATTTTTAGTCTTCAAGGCAGATGGTAAAAAAAAAAGTCATTTTAGTTTGAAGAGTCCCAGCCGCCTTTAGCACTAGGTACAGATAGTGTAGACAGAGGCATAGTGATACCGATAGGAATAATCATACCCATCTCATTGTGGCACAAGGGACACATGGATCTGTACCCATCTCCTACACACAGGTTTAACTTCTCTTGATAACAGTTGATGCTTTCCCTTATAAGCACTCTCGGTTTGACCCACAACGATTGTTCTTATTGTCATTCCTCCTAATATTCCTCTCTTTGAGCTGAATTCTTGGAGAATTCAGAAACACTGAAGCCGGCGACTGGGAAAACACTGCCCGTACCCGGATTAGGTGCATCTGGAAAATGATTCAGGAAATTCATTGATTTTTCAGCATGCATTCCACAAGAGGTGTTGGACTATTCGGCAAATGACTCCATAGTAACAGAGCAGGCAAGCTGCCATTACCAAGCTCCGATATCCCCTACTCTTCAGAGTTAACATCGCACCCAACATCGGGCAACTGCACAGAAGACCCTTTATCCAGTAGATTAACCTCTGAAAGCTCACCTCTAGCAAAGACAGTTTGGACGTGTTCATTACAACGAGATCCCTAATGCCAGCACAGATCCTAAATAAAGGATCCATAGCGCAGTACAGTGCTGGTTTATCCTCCTGTTGAGCATCACCTTTCAACAAATTAACCCCAGTTGAGGGTTCCACCACAGCAACTAGAATTGAGGAAACAGACTCTGGCTAGGAGCAAAAGGAGCCACACATTGACCCAAGCCACCCTCTAATTGAGTTTGGAACGCTATCGACCTGCCAGAATCAGTATTCCTCGTATACATGGGAGCATCATGAACATTTACCAGTTTATAGCCACAGGCTAAGATAAAACCTTCCAACAAGTTCATCTTCGCATATATCCATTTCATGGTTGACCTTAGTTCTCAAATTTCAAATTGGGTGGTATGATGACCTCCACCAAACACATTGAAAATTATAGTAAGAACGGGAAACAAACCAATATCAAGGGGAGCATTAACCTGCATTTTGAACAGGCCCTAACTGGAGTTGAAAGGAGGAGGACCCCCCCCTTGGGTTATAACATAGACCCCATGAACTGCCTGCATAGAGCATGGCAAACTCGTAGAGCCCCTGGATCCCAAGGGACCCTGAACTTGTGAAGCAGTCAATGACTGATTCAGATGGAGATCAGAGAGACCAGAAGAGAAATTTAGTATAGCCAACCTTTCGTGCTTATCAACAATAAGGCTAAAGGACAGCGGATCTGTAGGTTTATATAAACAGACTTCTTCAATAACTGTAGACAGCAGAGAGCGTGGTGTTGACAGATCCAAAGATAACGCACACTCGTTTCCGAAGCTCACACAACACAACTTTGGCCAGTATCGAAACATCAGAAATAAAGTTGTTTTCCGCACAGTTCAACCGATCCTCGGGATCAACATGGGTGAGTGAGCACAACTTTTCCTGTTGTAATTGTTGTAACTGGACACAGTCCATGGATTCTTCAGCAGCAAGGAGACTCGACCTACTGTCAGTATCCAATTTAGAAGTTCTCTCAGCAGCAGTCGCCCTACTGTTTGAATTGCTCTGGGTGATATCAACGGACCCATACCCCATTAGAGGAATTGTGCAATTTGGGGTAGCTCCATCTCCAAGAGGAGTGCGCACAGACAGCAGCAAGGCTGTAGGTTGCCTACTAGGCTTCGCACCGACCTTAGATAGTAAAGGGGCCGGCTTCATGGGGCACTTGCCATTCCTTAAACTACCATTGGCAATAAATATGCGCATACAACCCCCACACCAACTCAGATGTGTAAACACAGTTGAATACTCAAGATCGAGTAGGGGGGTTGAAAGGCACTAACCCGCAGACACCCCCAACATCTCATAACCTAGAGAGAGAGAGAACTCCCAAAATAATACAAGTGATATCTGGTGTTTAATTTCTAAGGCTAATTGGCAACAGTCACTCATACGCCTATAAAAGTTATTTAGTCCCATTAGTAGTCCGTTAATAGGCTGGTAACAGTTTTTGGTGTATAAAAAGCAGCAGACAAAGTGTCTAATTCAAAGACCAACACTCCCACGGAGCAAAATTCAAATCGGTCAACCGAAAGAAAATATGTAGATTATGGCAGAAAAACAAGAGGGCTATGAGTCCATCACCTCCGCCCCCGGTCCCAAGTTGACACAGAGCACCTATTGGCCAGTCCGCATACGGTTGTTGAGTCTTACCACGCAATAGGAGAAGGAAGGGCAGCAGCTCACAGACACCTGCACCGCAAACACAAAACACACTACGCTGCACACCGCGCGTGCTCTGTGGCATTGTGGTTGTTTTAAGCAATTGCACTTCCTGCAGTTAAGAAAGTGAAGAGAGTAGAAAGACTCTGGGAGTGCTGTCCACGTAGCTGCTCCAAAACTCCAGTAGCTCCAGTAAGACCTGCCGACACTGCCAGCCAACACACACTACGCAGCACACCGCGCCGTGCTGAGCACCGTTGTGGTTGTTTAAGCAATTGCACTTCCTGCAATGAAGAAAGTGAAGAGAGTAGAAAGACTCTGGGACTGCTGTCCACGTAGCTGCTCCAAATCTCCAGTAAGACTTGCTGACACTGCCAGCCAAAACACACTGCAGATGTCATAAGTTGAAAAGGTGTGTTTTCAGCTTTTTCCTGTACAGGGGGAAGGAAGGCTCTTCACGCAACACTGCATACTGGGAAGGTGCAGCCTGCTGCTCTTCTGCACTTAAATCTCAGTATGCTGAGGCAGTGGTTGTGTGAAGATGAGGTGGATCTGGTGGGCATGTGTCTTTTAATCCAACAGGTCAGGTAGGAAGGTGCATTGTTTGATAGACACCGTTGGCTGAGAGACAGGATTTTGAAAATGATTCTTTCACGCACAAGGAGCCAGTGAGCGGAACTTCTGGCGTCAGAGATGTGGTCATGCTTACCTAGGTCTAGCGCTGTACCGAGTGCATTATTTTGAATAACTTGTAGTTTAAGTTTTTCTCGGAGGTGCCGCAGAGAAATGCGTTGCAGTAGTCCATCTTTGACAAGATGATGGCCCATGCGATCGCGACTCGGTTTTCGGTGGAGAGGAAGGGTGTGCTTGCTGTGATGTGTTTTGTAGCATAGACTATGGTAGAGGCAATATGATTGATCTGTCGAGTCGTTGAGAGATAAGTGTACCTGGCCAAGGTTTTCACTGCAGTGACAACTGAGATAAGATGGCCATTGATGCTGAAATGGCTGAAGTCGGTATCCTGTTTGGTGGGACCAGCAGGCGAACCGATGAGGAGAATGTTTTCTCATCAATTAGACAGAGGCTGTGTGTGTGGCCATCCACAGTTTGATTTTTTCATAAATGGTATTTGCTTTGAGGGTGTCTTGTGTGGGGGTGCCTGAGAGTGGGATGAGGTTTTGGGTCTTGTCAGCATAGTTGTCTGCATAGTTCATGTAGGAGATACCCAAGGAGTCAAGATGGTCAAATGGGGGCTTGGTGTACACATTATAGAGAGTGGGTGAGAGACAGGAGCCTTGAGGGACGCCGTAGGCCATCGGGTTGTGTGGGTGCTGCAGAGGCATCTACTGGGGGAGAAGTGGGCAGAAGTGAGGTTGTGGCAGAGAATCTGATGGTCGACAAGATCAACTCTTAGATCAAGGGAATCTCTTACATGGCCGTTCCAAAGTGAAGGGCAGACAAAGAAAAGGGCAATTCCAGTTTGGACCTGTTTGGACCGGGAGGATCCAGGACCAGAACCCCTGCTCCTCTAACATCAGGTAAACTCCATCAAATATCAGTTTCATCCATCTGTCCCAACAGCTCTTCCCTACCATCACCACTCATGGACCACCACGCAGCTCACCAGCAACATCATGGACACCACATCATAAAAGGCTCACTCACGTCACCATAAACTCATAAGCACTTCATCATCTACAAATACAAGACCTGGATGACATCCACCTAGATGTCCTCATTCCCAAAAGCTACAGAAGTCTACACCGAAACCATTCAAACAAGGCTGGCGGAGTCCTCGCCATCATTCACAAGCCATCATGGCCTCCACCCAACTGGAGCCACCATCGGCTCTTTAGAAAAAAGTCTTTCCTGCCACTTCCCACTCTCCCCAACGGCAGACAGTGTCACTTTTCACCTCATCTACAGACCACCCAAACCCAACACCTCCTTCATCGAAGACTTCATGGTCTTGGTCATCATCATGTGTCTCTCACATGCCAACATCATCTTCCTCAGTAACTTCAACATCGCTGGCAACCCAGCAACCAGGTCAATGAAAGAAGATCTCCACTGCATACTGAACATTCTGAACCTCACGCAGCACACGAAAGACCCAACTCACAGGAAGGGTAATATCCTCAACCTCATCATCACTACCCTGCCCACCGTCCATCGCAGCTCTCCAATCCCTCTCAACTGGTCAGACCATCTGGCAATCTCCTTTGGCATTAGTCACACCACACCAGTAAAGCAAACACATTGGAAACCCTGCAAACATGCCTTCCGATCATTCAAGAACTTCCCACTGGAGGCTCTAATGGAAGACCTCACCAAACTCCATTTCACATGGGCTGATTTACTTCTGATGAACCAGGACTGCGACTCACTCCTCCAAGAGCTCAACACCACCCTCACAACCAACATTGATCACCATGCCCCAATGAAACAACGCACCCCAAGCCTAATCCTTCTGCACCCAGGTACACTCAAGAATTCAACTTCAACAAACAAACTATCAAAAAACAAGAGAACACTTGGCACAAATCCTGCAGTGTATCCAACCTCGCCCTGGTCAAGGAACTCTGTGCTACCCGGAGATGATTGATCACCACTGCCAAAGAAAACTATTATCAAATCACCATAGCCAAGGCCAAAAATGAAAGAAGAGCCCTTTTCAAAGCCATCACACACTTATTCAACCCTCTGCACAACCCTCCCATACAGCACTTGATTGAGAAAGCCACCTCCATCAACTCTCTATTCATAATAAGATCAGCATGATCTGCCAACACATAAACACCAACGCTCCTACTGACAGCACACTACACATCCCATCTCGCAAAACCACAACCACCTGGACAACCTTCAATGCACTTACTATGGAAGACCTTACTACCATTCCAGCATCACTCAAGGCCATATCCTATGCGGACGACATCCTCCATGCCTCCGTACTAAAGACATTTCCCACTAAAGCACTCCTCCCCTACCTTGCAATCCTCTACAGCTCCCTATTTCAAGGCACCTTCCAATCGACACTCAAGAACAGCCAAATCCCTCCGCTTCTCAAGAAACCAGCACTGAACCCTGACGATGTTGGCAACTACCGCCCCATCACCTATCTTTCCTTCCTAGGTAAGATCCTTGAGAGAGCACTAGCCATGCAACTCCTCCAGCACATCAAAGCCAACAGCCTCCTTGAGTCCTACAAATCTGGGTTTAGAACCAGAAGCAGCACAAACAGATTTGATCAAGGTGATCAACAATGCCCTTAGAATTCTTGATGACCATCCCTGCCACCTGGTCCTCCTTGACTTCTCTGCAGCTTTTGACACAGTAGACCACCGGACACTCACTGACAATCTAAATCTCTGCATGGGGATCAGTGAGATCTTCTTCAGCTGGTTCAGATCGTACCTTGCTAATCACCACCAGCTTGTACAAATGGATTCCTCCAGATCACCAACTCTACCCATCTCCTGTGGAGTCCTACAAGGATCCATCCTCTCCCCCGTAATCTTCAATCTTTCAATGGAACCACTTGGAAACCTCCTTTCTCCATACAACATCCATGCTGCAGCACAACTCATCAAAAGACTACACAAATTCGACCACATCACCCCAACCCTCATCTAACTGCACCAGCTCCTGCTGCAAGCCCATATCATTTTCAAATCCTGGTGCGTCATCTACAAGTCACCCTGAAATCAGCATCTCCGACGGCCTACAATCCACCAGAAATAAAGTTATGTGCACCCTTGAACTCTGCCAGTGCAAAAAGGAAGAGAAACACAAGACTGGCCTTCTATGTCTACGCCCGAAGACTCTGGAACCTCCTCCCCATCAACATCTGACTCGCCTCTTCGCTTCTAGAGTTCAGGAAGGCGCTCAAGACTAACCTTTTCATACACTGTCCACACAGCTGCCTTACCAGAGCTTGGATGATAGTATCCCCTCTGTTCCCTATCCTGGTTACTTGGAGATCTATTGCTGGGTATTGCCATCCCTCCCCTGTTAGATTCCCACTCCCTTGTTTATATGCTCCCTAACTTTATTAATTCCCCTATGATTGTAAGCGCTCCGTTGCTACCTGAAGCTTGGTCTGTGCTCAAACAATACCATAATAACAATACCCTAATAATAAAATGTAGTTCTTGTTTGTGTATCTATAAAACATGCTTTATTGGTGTACAGAGGATTGACAGCCTTCTACATTGACTATTCAACAGCATGTGGATCTATGAAAAATGATGGAGAACCATAGTTGTAGGTAATTAACTTTTTCTTTTACCTTTATGGCAACATGTACAGACTGACTCCATAATCTAGGACAAGGTGCTCTGTGTATTCTTTGTATTACCCCAGTGTGTCCCTGGACAGATTTTTCAATTGGATTTAAACTGTTACCCTGATCGGTCTTTTTAGGGTTTGTGGCAAGTATTCCTGTTAAATATGCCTCACGCTGCATCCTTTCTTTTGATGAGGTTCCTTGCTGTTTTTTTCATGCTTTTGATGAATAAGAGACAATCCCATGCTGAAGAAGAATGTTACTTTTTTTTTTACTTTCTTTATTATTTCAAGATAACAAACACTCGGATGAGTAAACAAATCACCCAACTCCCACCCCACCCTCAAATACCAACTGAAGACTCACAACTTTGCCATCCCAGTACGTATCCCTTTCAGTGTCCATTCTTATACAACCTTAAGCAACCTTTGTAATGTCCCAAGTTGTAAATCATATGCACAGGTCACGCCACCCCATAGGTGCACGTATTCCTCCTTCATCTTAACTGCCCGGTGTGGGTTCAGGGGATTGAACTGCCTGCCTTGTCCATCTGGTATTGTCTATACGGGGGCTATTCATCAAATGGTTTACTGCCACTTTGGAGCGTTGAAGCGAACATGGTTTCGAGTTGTTCACATAAGTCCATAAGGTCCAGCCACTTAGCGAAAGTAGGGGGGTTCGCTTTCCCTCATGCTCTAGCCACAAGATATCTATCAATCACAGATGCCATACCCAGTAGTTATTTTTCAGTACGGTTACCACCCTCAATCAATGCCAGAAGCCACATTTCAGGTAAATATACTTGTACCGATGGCAACATTAGCAACATGGCCTCTTCAATTTTCCCCAGAAAGTACTAATTTTAGGGCTGCTCCAACACACATGATAAAAGTCTGCTCATTCTACCCCGCATCGTTTACATGTCGATGATCGATTCAGGAAGCATCTATTGAGAGTGAGCGGGCTGTGGTAGGCTTAATGAATATACTTGTAGTGGATCAGCCTATAACGGGAGTTCAGCGAGATATGTCGCGTTTGTGTGCAAACGTGCTTCCATTGCTCTTCACCAATGCTTTCCCAAGAGAGGCCTCCCAATCGGCCTTAATTCAGCGCTCTCGCATTACTTTCCCATCTCTTACCAGCTTATAAATGGTGGATACTACCTTTACGCAGGATGTGGGGCGGACTATAGAGCACAAGGCTGATTGGAGGGGTGGGGCTGGTGGGCCTTGTGGGAAACCCGGCCATTTTACCCTGAGGATACTCCGCAGCCTATAGTACTGAAGCAAGGTCACTGCGTCCATGTCATCTCTGACCTTTAGCTCGTCCCATTGTATAAACCGCCCATCCTGCACTAAATCCCCCAGGGTTTGTATTCCGAGCGCCTGGAACTGGTCCTTAAAGGATCTCACAAATGTAAGTGGAATCCCTATTACATTATACACTGGCAGTTCTGTCACACAATGTGGTACGGATTGTAATAACTGGTTGGCCCTTTCCCAGGCTCTACATGTTAACTCCACCGGCTGAATCTCATCCTTCGGCACTGTGTCCCTGTTACCCCATAGCATACCCAGCAGAGCGGAGGGATGAGTGAGAGCCTTGGCTAGTGTAGCATGCGGGGACGCAGTGTCTGGAGGGTCCCAAGCTGATATGTATTGTACCTGAGCAGCTAGATAATAAAGATATACATCAGGGTATTCCAAGACCCCTCCCCCGTACAGCCTAATGAGAGTATCATGCACGATCCTGGTTTGCTTGCCCGCCCACACCAATTTCGTCATTCATTTCCTTATACGAGCCCAATAGCTGGCAGGGGGCCATATCGGTACATTATTATACACATAAAGAAGTTTAGGCAGTATCACCATTTTCGCCAAAGCAATTTGGGCGTCCTGAGACAAAGGAAGCCGTATCCACGCCTCCAATTTCTGCTCCAAGCTCTCTAACGGATGGAGATAGTTATCTTTATATAGCTTATCCTTGACCGTGGATACCATAATACCAAGGTAACGGATACCATCCGGACACCACCGAAATTCCTCACCCACATCCGCCCTCTGAACTAGGGAGCACCTCTGACTTCTCCCAGTTAATCCTGAGCCCAGACAGTTCCCCAAACCTAACCACCTCCCGCATTAATGGGGGCAAGTTCTGGCGCGGGTACTTAACATATTGGTGGACGTCGTCGGTATACAAGGATATAATGTGCAGGTGTGTGTATGCATATATATACCGCTGTGCATGTGATTCTCTAACATGGCACGCCAGAGGTTCCATTGCCAGAGCAAACAAAACTGGGGAAAAAGGGCACCACTGCCTCGTGAGGGATATATCTGCGCTGAGACGAGGCTATTAGTGTATATCGCTGCCCTGGGCGCCGAGTATAGGAGTTTAATCCATTTGATATACGTGAGACCCAGGCCAGACCGCCAGAGGACTTCAAACAGAAAGGGCCATTCTACCGAATGAAACGCCTTTTCGGCGTCTGAGGCCGCAGCCACCATTGGTATGTCTGGGTTAACGTTATGCAAAAGGGTAACTAGGCACCGTAGATTGTTTTGAGTAGAGCGCCCAGGAATGAATCCCGCCTGATCCGGCAATACCAAGGCAGGCATATGGGGAAGTAACCGCTTAACAAGAACCTTGGCCAGGATTTTATTATCTGTGTTTATAAGCAAAAGTGGCCTGTACAATAATAAACACTGGGGGTCCTTCCCTGGCTTCAACAGCACAGTGATCAGGGCAGTGCTAGTGGACTAAGGGAGAGTACCATTGGCCATAGCACTATCATACATAGCTAGGAGGTGGGGAGTGACCAAGACTATGTAGGCCTTATAGAATTCGTCCGTAATGCCATCTACACCCGGGGCCTTCCCATTGGGTAGCGATTTTATAGCCTCATGAATCTCCTCTTCCGTAATTGGCTCATTAAGGGCACCGCCCTGTTCTGATCGAGCCAGCCTAGGGCCACCTCGTCTAAATACTGCATCAATGCATCATGCCTGGACGTGGGCTGCGACATATATAGCTGTTCCTAATACTGCCGGAACCTTTCATGTATCCCCTCTAGATCACGTATACAAACCCCATCATCCCCCTATATTTCATTTATGCTGGTAGAGGGTCGCTCTGTACGAATAGCCCAAGCCAGCGTCTTGCTAAGTATCACCTTCCCCATAATAATAATAATAATAATAATAATTTTGCATTTATATAGCGCTACGATCCCTCAGGTATCTGAGCTCTGCTTATTATTACCCACGGTGTGTGGTGCTCATATTTTACTGCTTGTATTGGATCTCCCAGATATCTATCCTCACCAATCGCCAACTCCTGCAGTTTCTCCCTAAGCATCTTCAGTTCTTTGCGAAGTTCAGGAGTATCCTGGGTACCCTGCTTCATTTCTCCCTCTCTGATGTCGCCCTCTAGCTTTCTCATGGACCTTCTAATGGCTTTCAACACTCCACCTTCCTTGGAGATGCAGCACCCCCGTATATAGACTTTAAATGTTTCCCACACTATGCCTGGGTCAGGAACCGACCCTACATTAGACTGAAAAAATATGTCTACATCATTTTCTATCTCGGACCGAAATGCCCAATCCTCAAACGCAGCCACCCAAAATCGCCAACGCAATAAATTGGGTGAGCGTGACGTAAAGTTGAACCTGACCACCACTGGAGAGTGGTCAGACAAGGTTCAGGGTAGGATACTCACTTCAGTGGCCGCACCCACCATAGGGCCAGAAGTCATCACATAATCTATTCTAGACGACCTCCCATGTACTCCCGAATAAAATGTGGAATCCTTAACAGTGGGATGCAACTTGCGCCATGCATCATGTAAGTCATGGGTCAATGCAATACTATTCCAGGCTCTAGCCGCATGCGGCAGGCTCCGCTGCATCGACATGGCTCTATCCATATCCAATGTGAGCGCCACATTAAAGTCACCGGCCCATATCGTTTCCTACCCAGGAAATGTATCGAGATGGCTTGCACATGTATGAAAAAACTCTGGAGAATCCACGTTTAGGGCATACACATTCACAACCAGGCACCTCAATCCCAATACTTCCCCTGCCAGTATTAAAAATCTGCCCTTCTCATCCAGTGTCTGATCATGAAGTCTGTACTGTAGCGACCTGTGTATATACGTGGCAACTCCCCTGGAGTGAGAAGAATAGGACGAGGAGTACCTATGAGAGCCCCATCCCGCCAAGCTGGGAGGAGCGATGCCCTCTAGCAAGATGAGTCTCCTGAAGACACAATATATTCACCCCATGATTCCTACAGTAATTGGCCATTAACCATTTCTTCTGGTTGGTTAGGCCTCGGATGTTCCAGGACATCATCGCCACACTCTTTCCGGAACTACTACCTGTTGAGGTCAGAGCCATACACCCAATATATAGGAAGCAAACCACTCTTTCCCATGCTGATGACAATCAACCTGGATACAGCATCCCCTTCACCAATTACTTTCCTCAGGCGTTTAACCAGTACCTGGTTAACCTCATGATTAACCCCCTCTAGATGGTGAGCTCCTGCAAGCTCAGCATCCCCACCAGACGATACATATCTACAAATCACAGCACTCATCTGGTACAAAGTTGGAGTCCCCCCCTCACCCTCCCAAAGCCAACATAACAATTAACCCGCAACAAGACTCCCCTCCCCCCCGTCCCACCCACACCAGAAACAAGAACCTACCAGCACCCCAACCCCTCCCCCCTAACCCCCAACCAAAACAATCTTACACTGCAGGATCTACGGTAACTGGGGCTCTGAGGGCAACCCAAGCGCTCCTTGTGGCAACGACCCGTGTGTAACACACCACCCTTGCGTCCCCCGCCACTCCAAGTTATGTCACTCAATAACCTCCCCACACATATGCAATTCCCATACTACAGGATATCAATTGCATGTCAGGCCAGGTGCTGCGGCGACCCCTTAGGCTCCGGCAGGTTTCTCGCAAATTGTTCTGCAGCATCCGGTGCACCAAAAAATACCACTGACCCATTATGCTGCACTCGCAACTTGGCCGGGTACATCATAGAGTACTTTATTCCCTTACGCCTCAGGATACCCTTGGCCACTTGGAAGGACTGTCTTTGATCTTGGACTGCTGGACTAAAGTCTGGGAACAGCCGTATTGGGGGAACCCTCCCAACACAGTTCTCCCTTCTCTCGGGCTGCTCGTAATATAGCGTCTGTCGTGGTAAGAAAAGATCCTCGCAATGATGGGGCGTTCTGGAGCGCCCGGGGGCGGTCTAGTTGCTACTGAACGTTGAGCCCGCTCCACCATATACATACTGGACAGCAAGGGGTTATCAAGTATATTCAGCAACAGTTGTTCCACAAATTTCTCCATATTATCAATATTTGTAGATTCCGAAACCTCAGTAACCCTAATATTGTTCCTCCTCGAGCGCCCCTCCAATTCCTCATTCTTGGCCGCAATATTTTTCATTGCTTGTTGTAGACAGGAGACCTCGCGCTGGAGGACCGCAACATTATCTTCCGTGGTCCCAATTCTCTGCTCTGCCTCCTCCATTCGTCCGCATAGTTTCTCTGTAACGCAGAGATATCTACATTATAAGTGAGGGCGTCTATCTTGACCTGCGCGTTTCTGTGCGCCCCTTAAGTGCCAGCAGGGTCTGATTCAGGGCGGCCATATCCACTTGTTCAGGAGTCAGCGTCTCCGGAGTGGCAGTTGGGGCATGGGGCTGATCTGCGCGGGCGAACTGATCCATCCTCGCTTGTTTCTTCTGATTGCCCATATCTCCTGTGTAGGGTCTAGCAGGCAGCCCCCACAATCCCAACTCTCACCGTTGTTCCTGTATCCAGACAATCACCTTGTTGGGGCTGTGCCTAAGCGTACTCGCGCTGTGGCGCTAGTGTATGGCTTAAGGCGCGAACACTGCGCCTCCCCTGCCCCAAACGAGGATGACCACCACTGTCAAGTCCTCCCACTGGCACTCCAAATTATTCTGCTCTGCTCTTCCCGCTGACCAAGGGTTACACCAAACTGGAAATGGAGCACCCACTAGGGCCCGCCTCAATTCTTAGGGCAGTTGATCCCTTTCCAATAGAGGCCGCTATATGGGTGCCAACCCCGCCACCAGCAACCAACTCAGTGGCCCACCGCCAGTTGCCTGTCCATGCTATGCGGCGGCCCGCAGCGCCGCCGTCCCCCCTCAGGCTTCCTTCTCTGCTCCAAGTCAATTATGGGTGCCCCCCCACCGGCCTTCCATGGAACACTGAATATTCTGAGGAGCCGTTCCATGCTACGTGATCCCACGGCGCTCTAGCGCCAAGTTGCAGAGCTCCACTGTGTATGGAGAGCCCACCTCCAGCAGCTCGCCGCCCGTGGAGGCGTTCGATGGTCCACCGCCGTCTGGGGGAGCAACGCTGGCAGCGCCGCCACCCCCCACGCAAGCAGCAACCAGTATCTGCCAGCAGGCGGGGCCGGAGCCCAATGGGGCCCTCCCAGGTCTTCACCCGCAGTAGCCGTTGCACGCTCCTCACCGGCACTGCCGCTACTGCTGTCCTTTGTGCCGCCGAGCTCCCCTCATCCTCTCCAGCCGCCTCCCGACACACGGATAAGCACCCGTCACCGCGCTCACCGTGGCCCACCGCAGCTGGGAAGACAGCCCTTCCCCCACACACCTTCACCTGAGGCCGCAGCTCCACTCCCTTCAGCCACGGCCACCGAGGGGGGAAATCTCATCGGCACATCAACAGCAGCCTGCCCGGGAGGTTAACGAACACTTCCCTGTTGTGCCTGAGTGACGGGGACAAAGGGGGATAGGATATTAAATAAGGACGTATGTTTGTCGTTGCCGGAGCTTTTCACGCAGCAGCCATCTTGGTAAGATGCGCAACAGCGCCCCCCAGAATACATTACTTAGGTTAATCCTGTTTCTCTTCGGATTTCTCTTCAATCTGGGTCTCTTCCTTATAATCCTAACCAATCCCCCCTCCTATTTCGATTGTTAATGAGGGGTGATAATTGGGAAATCAGTCGGACTCTTTAACATCATCCTTTTACCAAGGCGAGCGCTTTTTGCCCTACTAGTCGATGTAATGTTTTCAGTAGCCTACTCACGCGGGTGAATATGTACGTTTATGGTTAGGATGAAGGTACCCATGATGCGCAGTACCAGGGCTACAAGTGAATACCCTTTTCAACTCACTAGAGATACAAGTTTCTGCCATGGTGAAAACGGCAATTTATTATCTGCGATTGAACATTTTTCCATGCATTTGCTGTCCCCCATGCATCAAGCAGTTAAGGCATATCGGGGACTTGACAAATACCTCTCTTAAACCACAGGCAGAGAGTATGGTGATGTGAAATGTTCTGTAAAACCCTCCTGACCTTTTTTATCATGCGTTTTAAACTGTAAAGTTAACACCACTGCCAATGGGCCAATTTAATTAGCAGATCTTGCTGTTTCCACGTAAGATGTATTGTTAGATTGTTATACAGCATTATTTTTCATGTATATGCTTTACATTAATTTAGTGTGCTTTTTGTTAGAATAAAGGTGTTGTAAGTTCTGCAGTCTCTGCAGCTGTCCAGGCAGCACGAGGTCGAGGAAGAGCAGCACTTACAAGAGGAGCATTTCTTGGGGCAGCGGCAGCGGCAGCAGCAGCAGCTCCTGGATATATAACAGCAGGTAGGATTGTTTTCTAAGATAATGACACCTATACAGCTGGGCTCTCCAAGCCACAAATGTATCATAGGACAACTTTACATTAAAGCACTTGTGGCAACAGATCTTAGACTGGAAAATGTTAGACTTTCACCTTCATTAGACATTACTATTGTTGAAAATTTTGCAAAATGTCTTGGTTCATATTCTTGAAAAATAGAATAACATTTGTTGCTGAAATGCTGCTTCATTGAGTAATACATTTGCGTAAAAGAATGTGTTCCTTTCTCCCACACATCTCCTGTTTCTTGAAATTGTTCCACTGGGGGCGGGGGGGGGGGAGGGGGGTGTGTGTGTGTGTGTGTGTGTGTGTGTGTGTGTGTGTGTGTGTGTGTGTGTGTGTGTGTGTGTGTGTGTGTGTGTGTGTGTGTGTGTGTGTGTGTGTGTGTACACGTGTGTACACGTGTGTACACGTGTGTACACGTGTGTACACGTACGTACGTACGTACGTACGTACGTACGTACGTACGTACGTACACACATGAGACAGCCAAAAATGGCATTTGGTGGGATCAGCTCTCCACCAGTCATAGGTGTTGCTGTGGGGGGTGCTATAGCCCCGGGTCTTTTGGTTGTAGCCCCCAATAGAAGCTCAGGGGCGACAACCAAAAGGCTACCTAGCCCCAAGTCCTGACATTAGCGTAGCCCTGGATCTTTTCCAGCCCTAGCAACACCCCTGCCACGATGCTGTTTGGGTCCTGGTGTTGGGGCATGATAACGACATCTGCATGTCTTGTCAGACCAAGCACTCTAGTGCCTTTTAATGGGACATTTGGGGGGGGAAGATGTTTACCCCACTTTTTAGGCATGTAATCCTGGGTAGCGATTCGATTCTCCTGTTTACTGCATAAGTCTCCTCCCAAAACTGACTGAAAAGAAGAGATCCTATTCAGTCATCCAAGAAAGGCATAGATCTCCTTGAAGAATGTACACACGAAATCAAGTTCAAAGAGCCGACAGGAACACAAGAAGACATCAAACTCTAATCAAGCGTTCGCATCAGATCATAGTAAAGAGACGTCCGCCCGTCCGAGGCAAATGTCACAAAAAGAAGAGCCCTTGAAATCTGAGTCGTTCAGAAACCCAGGGAGGGGGGAACAAAGAGCGGAGGAGGACACTTTAGGTCCGGAGGGAAACTCATATATGGACCCGTTAAACATTGGATGCTACCCGAAAGGACCCCTTCAGAAGCTTACAATTATAATCGCTAAAGAAGTCTCAGACACGGAAAATGAGGAATTGAGACCGAAAACGCCCAGGAACAACGAAAAAGGCGACCACTCTAGATTGATGTGGATCTCGAAGGCCTTAGCAAAAAAAAAGCTAGCCATGCTTAGTCCGGACTGACGTTGAAGATGATGTTGTGAGAGCTGCAGCCAAGGTTCCCGGGAAAGACACCATTGTATTGGGCTTCTGGAATACCAGAGGATTCAGCCACCTTTTGGCACCTAGCGACGTCAACTTGGGGGACTTTGACATTCTATGTCTCCAAGAGACGTGTTTGACTAAAAAGCCATTCTTGGACGGTTATGAAACTTAACTCTACCCTGTGGTTCAGTGTTCAAGAGGCTGTCCATCATCAGGCCTGCTGACCGCTATTAGATCAGGATTGGTACTTCAATATACAAGAACATTTGACAACAAATACTAATTTTCAAGTCTCCCTTCTGAGCTGGACCCCGCAAACTATGGCAAAAGACAAAGTTGAAGATAAGGGTGACGATGTGGTTCTGATAAATACGTATTGGAACCCTGCAGTAATAACGAATGAAGACTACCTAGAAATGGCAGACAACATTCTGGAAAAAATACATGCAGAATGTACTCCGAAATGTATCATAATATGTGGAGACCTCAACGCGGTGTGCCCTAAAACTAAAGTCTTTAATGGCACGAAGAAAAAGGTCCCCTTGAACATAGTACGTGGCCATTTATGGGTTTCAAGGATGGCTTCATAGGATCTACAAAGCCTAGAAACATCAATATCTAAATCTAGTCCTATAATTACGACATGGGAAAGAAATGGTTATAGTGCAAATCTGGACCACATATTTGCATCGAGAGAAATGATGAAGATCGTTACTGACTTTGAGGTCGTCAGAACAATCAACAGCGATCACAATCTCCTGAAGGCAAAATGGTCATGCACACGAAACTTCAGACCTAAAATGGAGGCAGAGGTTTAGGCGTGCAAGGGAGGAACAAGGCTAAGACTGTCTGCAAATGAAATTGTAGAATTGACTGGAACTTACAGCAAAATCTGTAAGTCAAAGCAGCAAGCAGGCACAAAATGTACCATTGACTACCGGCCCCTCTTAAAAATATACGAAACAAAAGAAAAAATCTGGCAAAATAGTGAGACAAAAACTTGCACGAATTTAAGAAACGCATAGTGGCAGAGAGAAAAAAACAGAGAAAAATAAAACGTCAGGCGAAGACATGTCCATGGATCAGGTAAAAGCAGCAATAAAGGCATGTAAGAGCTGGCTATGATTACAAAGATACACTATATATCAGGCTGACGCGGCCACAATGCTAAAAACAGTGTGCAGCAGAAAATCGAGAAATTTTTGGACCTTAATTAGAAAAACATCAGGGTCTCAAACCAGAATAACTTTGTGGGAGAGAAAGCCTGGACGGATTACTTCGAAAATCTATTCCAGAAACCTGGATATGGGACTTCAACAAACCAGACCAGCTCAATAACCTGGGGCCTGGAAGACATCAAGAAAAAACTCTCTTGTTTGAATAGCTCTAGAGCCCTAGGTGAATGAAGCCCGAAAATCTATATCACCTTTGTTGACCTGGTTCAGGCTTTCGACCAGGTCAACCGTGAAACTTTGTGGGAAAAACTTAACAGCTAGACGCTGCCCGGAAAGTGTTCTAGGACCAATCAGAGCCCTCCACCAAGAAACTTCAGTCAGGGTCTGTTTGAACCGAGAGGGGACGTCATCAGAGCTAATTCCAACAGCTAGAGGAGTCAAGCAAGGGTGTCCTCTCGCACCAACCTTGTTTAACTCTTACCTCTAGGACATCAAAGAGTGTGAAGCAAAGGTCCGTTCATTTCCCCCAACAGTAGGCAAGACAAGGATTACAAGACTTCTTTATGCTGACGATCTCATCCTATTGGATGACACTCTAATCGCCTTGCAGCGCCAATTAAACGAACTGGTGACCTACATAAAAAAAAACAACTTGGAAATCAATAAGGCCAAAACAAAGGTTATGATTATGGAGAAACAAAGCAACCGAAAGAGTCCTTTAGCGGTACCTAGGAAGGGGAGAAGATCGAACAGGTTAAAGAATTTAAATATCTGGGGGTGATCCTAAGCAACAATAAACAAAAGACCCTGGTGCAAAATCACCTGCTGGAAAGAGCAAAGAAACTGGCACGACAGGCCAGAGAAATAGACATAAAGTTCTGTCGATTTACAACAACCCTGCTCGTTCAATCGTATAAGGGAAAGGTGGTTCCCTCCCTAATTTACAGAGCAGACGCCAATCCCGACGATACCACCAGTATTTTGGCAACGTCTGGAAGGTCTCTTTTGGAGAAAAACTTTGAACTTGCCAGCATCAACACCGGCAACAACGATACGCCAGGGACTGTGTCTACAATCATTACACTCGATGGTTGCCAGAAACATAATGATGCACTACAGGAAGACAATCATCAGCAGTCAAACCAAGTGTAACGAGCATCATTCACACGGAAATCAACAAAAAAAAAAACAACCTGCTCGTGATTTTGGTGCTGAAAAATCAGAAAATCCTAGAAGAAATAGACAGTTCAGAAGAAGAACTCATTCAAAATCCAAACAAAGTCAGGGGTTTAAATGATCTACCAACGTACTTGACTAAGTTCCCCAACAAGACCCTGAGAAACCTCTTCTTACGAGTTCGAATGAATCATCTGCCAACCAATGAGATCAGAGCCATAAGGAAGTTAACAACGGTCATCGGTTGCCGTTTTTGTAAAAGAGAGGAACAACAGGAGACAATCGGACATCTCCTGCTCTCGTGCCCAGGATTGACGACGTTAAGAACCATGTAAATGGGACACATATATTTAGAGAGACGAGAACGTGTGGGGAGGAGGAGTGGTGGTGCTGCCTCATCGAGGGGAACAATACTTTCTACGTGATAGCGTTCTCCCAATTCTTCATGAACATGAAGCTCCAGGACTGTAACTAATACTTATTTGGTAGATGGGGACTAGGTCTTTCGGAAAAAAAAAAATTCTAGAGAACTTTTCCAGGCAAAGAACGGAGGAGGAAAAAGCTCTTTTTTGTTTTTTTCTTTTTCTTTCTTTTTTGTAAACATTTCTTGTAAATTGAATCAAGTAAATAAAAAATAAATAAAAAAAATAGATCAAGGGTTTTGGGAAAGATGTTTCTTTTTGCTGCTTTCCCTCCATACATATCAATGTGACACCATCCTTTTTGTTGCTGTGTTGAACCTGAGTTTCGGAGGTAAGTGTGGGCTGGTGGCAGCGGATACGTTATCTTTTTTCTAGTTCTTGCATGGTACTGCTTTATGCAGATTAGATTACCATATCCTCTAAAATGGTCGTGTATGAGATTTTGACCAGTCCTTTGTTTTGTTATATTAAAGCATTTGTTAAGCGCGGCATACAACATCTAGGGCCTCATTGCGCTGTGGGAACTAAAAAAAGAAAAGACTTGATAGCATGGTGGAAGGACAGATGGTCCAGAGTGTCCCAAAGTGGAAAGGTCAGAGAATTGCAAAGCAGCGAAGCGGCAACGGAGAAGGAGCGGCCATCAAGGCAGCATTTCTTAAAGCGAGGGACAGATATGCGACAAGCAGCCGAAGACTGGAGGCAACGAGTGGGCACGTATGGACAAAATTTCACCTGAAAGTACTCAGGCCAGATTTATAAAAGGCCCGGTGGAGAATGTATAGGGACTTAAAGTTAACCTGCTTGGCCACAGGTAACCAATGGAGAGAAGCCAGGAGAGAAGTTGTATAAGCAAGGCGCGAGGGGCCCACAGGGCCATCATGGCAGCAGCATTCTGCATAACCTGCAGACGTTGAAGAAGATATGCTGGCTGGGTGAGGTAAATCGAATTACAGTAGTCCAGCGAGCCAGTTGTCAAGGATGAAACTACCAAAGGGCAAAGATGGCAGGTGGGGTAAGGGAGAACCTGCTGAAGAATCTGTAGTTTAAAATAAACGGCCTGGGAGACTGCACTCACCTGAGCTTCCATGGAAAGCAAAGCAGAGCGCTTCACCCGCAGGTCTTTAACGACCAAGCCTGGAACAGTCTAGGGTGCCAACTCCAGAGGCATGAAATCAGCAGACCAAAGGGCGGTGTCAGTGGCTAACCCAATCCGAAGAACCTCTGTTTTTCCGACATTAAGGCAAAGCCAGTTGCTTAAACATTCAAGCATGGACGGCAGACAAGCACAAGTGACAGATGTGCACAGTGAAAGGAAGAGAAAGATCGAGGTGCGCCAGGATCTGAGTGTTGTCCGCATACGAGTAGCACTGAAACCCGAAAGAGTGAATGAATTTAGCGAAAGGCTGAATATATCCATTTATTCTGACTTTCGTTCTACCTTGAGTGGCTGGATTTTTGATATATAGTAAGCCCTTTCTCAGGGAAAGCTCCAGCTTTCGCAGGCAAATTGGTGGTGTGTGTGCACAACTCGATGTTTGGGGCTATGTCTGTCTATACTCAATCCACATCCAAACCAGGTGTGTCTGACAGCCTCTGCCAGTTTTGTGCAGATCCTTGCTATTGGTGTGCAGGGGGCAACTCCATCCTGGATAGGAAGGGGACACTCCTTCAACCGTTCTTGAATTTGTTGGAGCCAAGACCCCTACGAAGGAGAACACGTTGGAAAATCGCCAGCAGCCCTTTCTTCCCTTGCCCGGTGAAGCCTGAGTCTCTGTAGATCTCCTGAAGACCTTCACCAGTGATTCAACCCCTGGACTGGTGGGAAAAACCAGTCCCTACCTCTACTTGAAGATCCAGCCACTGAGCACCAATTGTTAAAATGGATTTTCAGAATCACCCCTGTGGACAGATTCAGCGTGGCCACCCTGTTCTAATGGACAGGGACAGACACTAATGTCTAGCCAAACTATCTGTGTAGTTTGACTGAAAAGGAGGGCATGAGAGTGGTGAAGGATACAGTTAAGCACACATAGAGCATTCTTAGTAATACAATGTAGGGAGAATGTATAGAAACATAGTTCATTATGTAGGCATTAGACAACTCTTCTCAATGGAAAACCCACAGGTAAGTAACACACTAGGACATGCACTACTAAAACGTACACACTCGCATTGGTGTGCTCAGCTAAGAATACTAACACTTCCCTTTAAACATAGAATCACTTAGTAACATACTGTAAGTGTAGAAAATCCAGTGAATAAAGAAGTAGAACCAAGTAATCAGTACTTTACCGGTTAGGATAAGGTGATTGGTTCTCAGTGAAGGCTCACTGAATTGATCTTATAGTACTTTATATACTAGTGCTTTATACACAGAACCCTTAACTTTTAAAAACATAGGCCTGTAAATGACTACTGCTGGCATCATATATCTTTGCATAAAGTTGATTTCCTAAAGAAAATGTGTGGTGAAAAAGGTTTTCCCACCTCTGGTAATAAGAGTGAATTACTGCAGAGAATCGTAAAACACCATACATCTAGGAAAAGTGCCTTACCCGACGAGTAATGTTGATGCTGGTGCAGGACCCAGTGGTAGCCAAATGGAAGCAATTTTGTTTTTGTTGCAAAAACAAAAGAAGCATAAACTTGTTGAGAACAGACACATACACAAACTGCTAATATTCCTGCTGCAATTATAAATGTCAACCCAAATTCATGCTGTCTCCATATTTGCCACAAACCTCGACCCTTTACTTGGTGGCTCTCGAGGTATTTGAAAAATTACTTTTCTGAACAATCCTGCCAGAAAGATTCACCCCATATTAAAGCCGAATACGCTATTGATAGTGCTGATGCATCCCCTCCGTACCCCCCACACCCCCCATTTGATGCCGGCCATTGGGCAGACCTCAAGTATGTGACCTGGAGGAATGCTTTTTCTAGATACAATCATGTTGGCATGGCAAGTGGGAGCAATGCAAATTTTTGCTGTCAACGATCTTGACCTTATGTTTTTCAGCGACAGGTTTGCTTGTGGCACAGACCTGAAATTCTTTGATACCACACCTATCCTCCCCTCCGCAGAGGCTTTAATTATAAGGTTTCGCCCACAAATGACACAAGAGTAAGTATATTATTGACCTCTTGGCCATCGATGTAAAAAAAAGACTTGATCTTTCAGCTGATTTTGCAGCCAAGGTTCTTTTGACTAACCACTACCCGGTAGTGCTTGGCTATTTTAACTTCTGGTTTGTTTCTGATCAGAGTTCCATTCAGTTACTAGAAACTCCATATAAATTATGCCTCACTGGTATGTTAACTTATCAGGCAGAACTAGATCTTTTCCTTTCCAAAGATTAGTATTTAAGATTCTTTGCAATTTTCGAGGTATGACCATTTTGGTGTTCCTTTTCCAGTACCTTCAGTGAAAGGTGTTTCAATTCTTATAGCTAAGAAGCATGTTATGGATCAACCTTGAAGGAGGAAGTGAAAAAGGAAATTAGCACTGTTTCCTTCTAGCCCTTACTCATCAGATCCCGATACCGTCAGTCCCTTTTAAAATCATTTGACCCCTAGGCTTCTTGAATCTCACCCCACCCGAACAAATAAGACCGGAATTGAACACATAGACACAATTAGTTCAGAGAACAATTCAGTCTTTCAAAAAAGGTAGCAGAAAGAACATGGCATGATAACCTGTTCTGAGATGAGTTTGCAGCACATGCTTTTTGCTCACTGTACCTTTCACAGATGGAAAATATCCAGTTGCATGTCAGTCTTTGTCCCACCCACATGGGCAGTCCAGCACCAAAATGCTATGGCAATTCCTCTCTGAACAAGAGTGCCAACAGCAACCCCATACAGGTGTTTCAGCCTTGTTGGGCCTCATCAGTGAGGTGAAGCTGTGCCTCTATGAGCACAGTGAGCAGGAAGTCCACGTCTGGTTGCCCCCAGGTAACTCAGGGTGACCAACCCGAAGTTCCTTGCAAATATTTCAAAAAAGGTAGCAGACGCTCCTCTCCAGAAAGAACATGGCATGATAACCTGTTCTGAGAAGAGTTTGCAGCACACACTTTTTGCTCACTGTACCTTTCACAGATGGGAACAATTAAATCAATATGGGTTTCCTTAGGAAATTGTTAAAGAAAATGGAGACGTTTGTGCAATCCTATACTCAAAAAAACTAAAAAGACAATTTTGTGCACAGGAGACTGATACTCAAAGCAAAAAGGGAGTATGTGGGCAAGTAGCGAGGGAGCACTCACTGTTTACAGTGGGCTGGCACGGTGCTTCCATAATGGGTGACAATTGGCGGGTGGACTCCCCATCTGCAACTATGGATAAGCTGCGCGATTTGCTGTCTGGAGATATAGTAAGGAAGGCTGCAGCTCTAGCACCAGCAGTGGCAGCTTGCGTAACTAGGTGAACGGTGGGAGGTAAGGAGAAGATGGTTACCGGGGTCAACCCTATGCTTTTGCGCAAGGTCTTAATACACGGATTCTGTCTTAAACATCTCAACTGAGCTGTTTGTAGTTATTAAAGATCTCCACACTTATCAAGCCTTAGCCATGATTGTTACTCCATCGCAACTGCTAGTTGATAACAGCCATAATTACGATTATCTTAATAAAATTACAAACTAACTTAGTTGCACCACACTTCCTTTGGAACTCACTTGTCTTGCCAACACTCCTGAAAATAGCAAGCCTAGTCCAAAGCTTGAGTTTATCTAACATATCATTAGAATAGAACAAACACATTCTGGTGTATTCTGGTTACTCTGGCTACCCACCTGATAATCCTGCCCCAAAAGTAGCAAAGTACATATTCCCCCTTTTTAATAATGTATCCAGCATGGGATCTTACGTGGATTGCCATGTTCATGAATATTCCCGGTCAGGCTGGGAATACTTGGTAATAATTGCTTTAAAGTCATAAACTTCTTGTTACTCATACCCTGTTGCTGTTGTTTTGGGTCATACTGCCTAAGCCAATGGCATTTGTCTCCTAGGCTCAACCCCAGAAGTTCTCCTCACACTTTTACAGCACACTATCCTCCGATTTCGCTCCTTGAAAATCTTGTTTCTTGTCCTATTTGTGTGCACATTTTTCCATTGTTTTCATCACCGGTCCTCTTGTGACCTCCAGCGGCGGGGACCCGTTGGCGGTAAACATTAATTCCATCGTTGTATCTTTTTTCTTCGAGTGAAGCCTTCTCCTTGGATTTGGGCCTTCAACATGCAGTTTGGTGGATGCCAGCAAGAAAAGTCTCTTCAGGGCCTGCTCTAAGAGCAACCTCAAGAATGTCTTTGTCGATGATCGACATGACTTTTTTTTTATATATATATATATGTTTTATCGGTTATTACATTTCAAATCTTTAACATTACTCCAATTAGTACTTTGAAGTACTATTCCATCCAATCACGATAAATAGTCTGTTCCAGTGCTGTTGCTTGTCATGGATCTTAGTCCTTTAATGCTGACTCCAATTTTAGGGCTCCAATTGTTAACTCCAATTTTCTCAGCCGTTATCATCCCCTGCCACCATCTTTCTTCAGTCATTGAGTCATGCAGATCTGCATACTCGCCCAGGAAGTTTGCTGTAATTTCGATAAGTCCTGGACAATTTAATATTAGATGCTTTATTGACTCTATTTTCTCCTGGTGTTTACAGAAACGACAGACTGTCTCATGGGGTTTAATCTGTTTTCTTAATAGCAAGACCTCTTTTGTGGGTATTATGTTCAGTCTGCATCTCATAAGTAGGTCTCGGTAATGGGGCGATGGGAATCTTTTTAGATATTTCAGTGGCTGATTTAGTTTCTTCGGTTCCCAAATGATATCAAAGCCATGTTTGTTATTATGGTTCAGCTCGAAAGTTTCTATCCAATCCTTTCCTGCAGGATCTTCTTTACTTTAGTAGGGTTCCTTGATAATATTTCGGCCTCAATGTTATTTGCCATCAGAAATTTGCTGCATCGATTGCCCCAGTGCTTGAGATATTTGTCTTTCGGCTCCTTCTGGTTGTTCAAGATCTCAAAACGCACCGTTGGGGAGATTGTTACACATTTCCCATATAGAAAGCTAGTTTTCCACATGTTTATTGATGTCAGGGCTTGAGGTCTTAGCTCATGTCTTATCATGTATCCTAGTAGAGAATTTGGTAGTCTCAAAACCTTTCTCCAGAAGAAGCCCGCACAGACTCCCCAAGTCTACCAACTTTTGCTTAGAAAAAGTCAGAATGAGGATCATAGAGAATTTTCCATATCGAGTCTGAAGGGCTCTCCCCTGGTTTGTCAATTTTGTGAGTTTATCTTTGATCAGCTGATATTGGCCTAGTTCATTAATATTTGTATTGATCTTGACACCCAGGTATATTATAGAGTCTACCTTCTCCAAATTCTGGCCATAGATAGACCAAGCAAAGATTTTTCCCTTTTTTTTGAGCCTCGAGCTGACAATCATTATCATGAATTTTTATTTCTTCTCATTCACCTTCGTCTCATTCTCATCTAAGAAAACTTTGAAGGCGACCAGTGGTCTTTGCAAACCGATTGCCGTCTGGTCTACAAAAAACAGATTGTCTGCATATAGGATCCATGGGATCACCCACTCATTCATTTTTGGGGAAATGCTTGGATGTTGATTTGTGATTCGTCCATATCTGTCATATACATATAAAGGACAAACAAAAATGGGCCCAATGCACACCCTTGTTTTATGCCTTTATGAGTATGGATCTTTCTCGAGTGGGAGCCTTCTCTTGTAAGGCGCACCTATATCGCTGTATCAGCGTAAAGCCATTTGAATAGCCTCTATCAAATCCTTTGGGCAATTCCACCGTTTCAATTTCATCCACAAGCGTTCGCGACAGACTCCGTTGAACGCTTGTTCTAAGTCAATGAACCCAAGGTCAGTTTTGGTGTTTGTTGCAAGCACACGTTGTTTTAGGAAGTTCAGGATGAAAAGGTTTAATGAAGTACCCACTCCAATTATAAATGCTGCCTGTCTTGGATCCAATACCCCTGCCTTTGTTGCCCATTGTTTTGTTTTAAGACCCTCAATAGTAATGAAGCAAATAGTTTCCCAATCGTGTCCAAAAGGGCTATCGGTTGATAATTAGATGGATTCCCACGGTCTCCTTTTTTTTATAAATGGGAACTACTATTGCTTCTTTCCATGATGCAGGTAAAGTCTTGTTCTTAATATTTGTGTGAATAGTAAGACCATCAAATCCCCCCAGCTCTCCTCATTGGTCTTCAAGGCATAGTTTGAAATGCCTTCAGGGCCGGCCGCCCTTGATGAGCTGAGATTTTGGATCATCCTTAGTATATCAACGCGATCGAAGTCCAATTTCCATGCGCTTTGATCTTTACTACGCTCTTCATATTTAATTATACTTTTCCTCTTAAATAGAGCCGTATAATGCTCTACCCAGCGTTCTTCCGACACCTGGGCTACGGCAATGGCTGCTTGGAAATAGTCTCCCTTGTTGATGATATCCCATAGATTTCTGGTATCATTTGCACACACTGCCGCTAGCATTTTCTCTGCATTGAATTGGGCTTGTTTCTCTCAGGTGGCTCTAAGACAGTTCTTGTAACTTTATTTACATTTCCTGATCTTTTCCTGCTTATTCTGACATTCAGATGTACGTAATGTTCTAAGTTCTGCTCTATATTTTTTCCTTTTTATCACTAAATCCTTATCATGGGCATGCTTCCTTTCCATTATTGTCTCTTTCAATTTCAAATTCTTTTTAATAGCCACCTGTACTCCACACCCTCAGGTTTTCCCACACATGATTTTCATATCTCTTTGCAAGTTTCGGTAGTTCTTTCGGCTTTATCCTCAATTTATTCATCCCCCAGGAAACATCCACAGGGTCCAATTTCCAAGTCTTCTGGTATTGCAAGGGTATTTCCATTTCAATCCTCAGCAGATCGTGATCACTTGCTCTTTGCTTTATTACTTCGAGTGATTTAATCCATTGTACTGTCTTTTCGGACCCAAAACAATAGTCCAAGCAAGCTCGGCTTGTGCCCGTGGACCAGGTGTCGGCTCCATGGAGATCCCCATTAGTTTGCCCATTTAACATCCTCATGTCCTGGATTTCCATTTCATTTGTCCATCGTAGAGCTCTCCCCCTCAGCTCTGACTCAGTTATCAGCGTTCCTTTTTTTGTTAGTAGTTTGATATTTAGGTCGCTGCATATCATACTTAGTTTGTTTTATTCTTCTAACATTGATTTCCCACCTCTCGCATTATATCCTCAAGGTAGGTCTCTATTTGGGGCATGTTTTTGCTCCAATATGTGTTAATTATTAGTAGTTTAAGTTCCGTCTTATCTAGTTGTTTACTTCTCCAGCATGGGTTCTGGCATGGATTCACATGCTCATGAATATTCCCCGTCGTCAGGCTGGGAATCCTCGGTAAAGAAAAAAATCAGTATCAGTTTTGTTTCTGATCTGTCTTTTTTAGTAGTAACCAATCACTGGTCTCTGGGTCATACTGTCCTGGCAGCCATCCTCATATTTTTACCGCACGTTCAAGTGTTGGGAGTCCTCGTGCTATAGCTCTCAAGCCTTTACTGCGTTTTGTGCTTTTTCAAAGAGATTAATCTCATTTTTCAGTTTAATCGAGCCTCAAGCTCCACCGTTTCTACTTCCGATCAACGGGGACCTGTTTCGGATTTATCTACGCCCCCTCAAGGGTAAAGTTTTCATCGAGTTACACTTCTTGGAGTATTCCAGAAGTTTCTGAGGCCTACCTCACGGACGAGAAGAACATGGCCCAGGAGAAGGGAAGCTCGACTCCCGGGAAACTGTTCAGGATCTGCCCTGGATGCAACCTACAAAATGTGTTCAAGGAGGACAAGCATTGGAAATGCCTTTACTGCCTCCACGAGGACAAAATGCACGTGGAGAAGGACTGTGCGTTTGCTTTAACATGTCGGATCGGACGATGAGGGATTGCCGGACCAGTCTTTCCAACTGGCTGGAACGCAAGAGTCCAGCAGGTGAGAAGAAGTCAGAGCGGTCTTCTAAGTCCTGTGAGGGCGCCCCGGCGACGGGGGCCCAACAGAAGGCAAAAGCACTGCAAGTCCGCGGGCACCGGGAGCACCGAACGGTCAGGCTCCTCGGCTGCCAGGCAGGGCGCACCTTCACCGATGCCATCAACCGCGAGGCAACGCTCTGGCTCGGGGAAGAGAAAATCCGAGAATCCGGCTAAGCTTCTGGAGAGGCCCCGGTCGATCTCGGAGGAACCGGCCGAGGGGGAGCGAGGCGGTGACTCTCCCCCTAAGGTGAATGCCTCATGCGCGCCCAAGGTGGTGAAGGCCTTGATTCATCCGGCTAAGGCCTCTATCGAGGGAGTCGCTGCGGCTCTGGCGAAGTCTGTGAAGGCTATCCCAGTGGAGGCGACCTCGGAGCCCATAGTTTCCCTGCCTCCGCGGAGGGAATCTTCTTTTAAACCCATCGACAAGACCCCGGTCGAAAAAGAGGGGGGGGCGGTGGTCGTTACGGACATGGACACAACCTCCGAGGAGGAACTGACCGAGAATTTGGAAGAGGCCCGGTCCCACGGAAGGGATCCCGACGAGGGGGGACGATGAGAGCGAGGGTGGCAACGATGACGCGGTTCCCGTGAAGGAGAAACAACCGTCGCTCCCAGCACGCCCGTCGCAACCCGAGCCGCAGGACAACTCGGCGGCCATTTTGACGGCAATCCAAGGCTTGTGCACGGAGATAAGGACGAGACTGCCCCTACCCCCAACGGACGACCCAGCTGTACCGGGTCCGTCGGGAAGACCTCCAAACAAGAGGAGGAGAATTCATCCAGTGCCCCTTCAGCCCTCACGGCCTTCTCAGCCTTTGTCGCCTTCCCCGGTCCCGTGGGACGACACGGGAACAGACACAACGGGGACGGATGACGGCGGCGGTGACGACGGGACTGGCCTCCCGTGTCAGATTCCTCGGTCGTCCCAGCCCGAAGAGATTGGCTCCTTCCATACCATGATTGCCAGGGCAGCCAAGCTTTTTCAGCTCTGCCCCGAAGAGAAGGAGGAAGGCTTCCTCTACCAACGGCGCGAGGCCAAGAGGAAGACGGTCCTCGCGGTGCCGTTGCTGGATGACATCTGGGATGAGGGACTTGCCCTCCTCAAGAACCCGTCCACGACACCTGTCAAGAGGGACCGGTACGAGAAGTAGTACCGGGTCCCGGACGCCACCCCGTTGTGCCTTAGGGCACAGCCAACCCTGGATTCGGTCGTCTCAGCAGCAGCCAAGAAGAAAGCAGGGGGGGCATCCGAAGCTGGACGCCGTGGGATGAGTTATCTCGTCGGCGGCGACGACGATTAAGGCGGCCAACGCCCTAGCGATTGTGGCCCGCCACGACAGGGAATTGTGGTACAAGATCGCCCCCCTGTTGGACTTCCTCCTGGACGACAAGAGGGCAGAGGCCCTGGCGATCCTACAGGAGGGTGAGGTGGCGTCGGACCACGCCATAGCTGTGGCCACGGACATTGCCGACACCGGTTTCCGCCAGTTGGGCAACAGCGTTTGCCTTCGACGGCGGGGGTGGCTCAAGGCGACGGATTTCCACCAGGACGTGCAAGCCAAGGTTTTAGACATGCCCTTCGACGGGAACAATCTGTTTGGAAAGACAGTGGATGAGTCGCTGCAGGCCATCAAGACCGACACGGAGACGGCTCGTGCCTTGGGAGTTCTGCCCTTTCGGAAATCTGGAGGCAAGCAAGGTGCCTCCAAAGGATTCTCCTCGACCTACCGTCGACCCGCTCCTCGCCGCAAGAAGCCTAAATGGGACGAGGCAAGTCAGGTGTATCTCGCCGTCGTTGCGAGGGAGGCCAAGGAGGCAAGGCTGCTTCCAAGCAAGACTGAACCGCCCGTTGCGTCGGGCCCCCACCGAAGCACCCCGGTGGGAGGCCGGCTGGCGAATTTTGTCAGCGCGTGGGAGTCCATCTCCACCGACCGTTGTGGTGCTGGATGCCCTGGCCCACGGGCACACTCTGGAATTTCTAAAGAAGTGCCCCCTAATTCCTCCAGTGTCCAGGAAGGAAAACCACACCCCTCAACTGCTGTTAGAGGTAAGAGCGATGCGCAAGAAAGGAGCCATTGAGCTCGTCCCAAAGAGGCTCCGGGGCACATGAGTATACTCAAGATACTTGCTCGTCAGGAAGAAGACAGGAGGTTGGCGGCCCATCCTGGACTTGCGTCGGCTAAACAAATACATCAAGGCACAGAAGTTCCGGATGGTCACCCTCCAGCACGTGCTGGGCCAGCTGGAGGAAGGCGATTTCCTATCGTCGTTGGATTTGGAGGATGCGTACTTTCACATCCCCATCTTAAAAGGACACCAAAAGTTTCTCAGGTTTGCAGTCCAAGGGCGGCACAACCAGTTCAAGGCCCTCCCATTCGGATTGAAGTCAGCACCCGGGGTGTTCACCAAGTGCCTGGCACCAGTGGTGGCGCGGCTGCGCCTGCAGGGGATCCATGTCTACCCCTAACTGGACGACTGGCTCATCCGAGCAGGGACAAGGGAACTCGCCTTGGAACACACAGCAAAGACCGTCCGGCTGCTCACGGACCTTGGATTCTCCATCAACTTCCCCAAATCCCATCTGGTTCCGTCGCAGGTCGCGCTGTTTCTGGGAGCCAAGCTCGATACAGTGGCGCAATTGGCCTCGCCGTCGGAGGAAAGAACACAGGCCATCCTGGGCAAGGTACAGCGTCTGCTGGCCACGTCCGTGGCCAGAGTGAGGTCCATCAAGTCCCTTCTCGGGATGATGTCCTCTTGCATCTATCTGGTGCGCCTGTGCAGGCTTCGGATGCGCCCTCTGCAGGAGTTCCTCGACGCCCGTTGGATGCAAGCGACGGGCAGCTTCGAGGACAAGATATCGCTCAACGAAGTATTCCGCCAAGCAATTCGATGGTGGGGCACCCGCGCGCATCTCATGGCGGGCATGCACTTTCAGACCCAGCATACCAGGTGACGGTGACGACGGATGCCTCCCTGGAGGGGTGGGGAGCGCACACCAGAGATCTTCACACGAGAGGCCTGTGGCTCCCGGAGGAAAGGCTGCTCCACATCAACATACTGGAGCTACGAGCAGTGTTCTGGGCCCTCAAGTCATTCCTCTCATCCCTCAAGGGCAAGGTGGTGAGGATCTTCACCGACAACACCACCACGATGTTCTACATCCGGAATCAGGGAGGAACCAGATCCCCAGCCCTGTCCAAGGAAGCCCAGGATCTGTGGCACTGGATGTTGCCCATGGGATGTTTCTGGTACCTTTTCATCTAGCAGGGATAAAAAACACCATCGCCAACTCACTCAGCAGGGAGCTGCGCTCGTGCCACGAGTGGGAACTACGCCAGGATCAAGTGGATCAACTCTTCTGGCGATGGGGCAAGACCCAAATCAACCTGTTCGCAACAGCGACAAACTGAGTGCCAAAGGTTCGTCAGCAGGTTCCCCCAGCCGAGGAGCATGGGCGATGCTTTCTCGTTCTCCTGGGACGGCATGTTCCTTTATGCGTTCCCTCCGTTGCCGTTGCTGCTCAGGCTCATCAACCAACTCAAGAGGTCCCGATGCAGGATGATCCTCGTCGCACCGAGGTGGCCAAGGCAGATATGGTTCCCGGACCTTCTGTACTTGTCGGCGTTCCCACCAGTCAAACTGCCGACGGATGCAGATCTTCTCTCCATAGAAGGAGGCCCCATTCTTCATCACGAACCGGGGTCACTGAACTTGCAGGCCTGGCTCCTGCAGCACTAGAGTTTGGATGGTACGATATCCCGGCTGACTGCAGAGAGGTTCTTGCAAAGGCCAGGGCGTCTTCAACTCTCAAGTGCTACGGACACAAGTGGAAGAGGTTCTCTGTCTGGTGCCGTGCACAGAAGATTAACCCTCTACAGATTACAGCCCCTCAAGTGCTACCATACTTACTGTCGCTGGCCAAAGCTGGACTAGCTCGTGCTTCCATCAAGATACATCTGGCAGCGATTTCCCGATACACCAGAACTGCAGGACAGTCGTCCCTGTGGTCTCATCGCCTGGTGAAGGAGTTTATGAAAGGACTGTTTTGATAGTTCCCGCCGGTGAAGGCTCCAGCCCCGGCGTTGGAGCTCAACGTGGTGCTGACCAGGCTCATGGGCCCGCCATTCGAGCCCTTGCATTCGGCTCTGTTGAAGTTCCTGTCGTGGAAGACAGTGTTTCTTGTGGCCATCACCTCTGCACGACGCGTGGGAGAGATTCAGGCCCTATCCTGCAAGCCTCCATACTTGACTTTCCACGAGACGAGGGTAGTGCTGAGGACGCACCCCTCCTTCATGCCCAAGGTGCCGGCGGACTTCGATCTCAACAAGCCCTTGGTGTTACCAGTCTTTTTCCCGTCGCCTTTGTCGCCGGCCGAGAGGACTATGCACTCGCTGGATGTAGCTAGAGCGCTGAAGTTCTACATGGACCGAATAAAGAGTTTTCGGAAGACATCACAGCTGTTTGTGAACTTTGGACCTGTGAACCAAGGGAGGGCTCTCTCGAAGGCTTCCATTTCCAGATGGCTCTCCGGCTGCATCATGCACTGTCATCGGTTGGCAAACCGACCGTTGCCCGGCCGTCCGAGAGCCCATTCGACCAGAGCGATCGCTGCTACCACGGTGTTCTTGTCTGGTGTGCCCCTGCTGGACATCTGCAGGGCTGCTACGTGGAGGTCGATACACACCCTCACAAGATTCTACTGCGTCGACCAGGATTCCAGGGGGGAGTCCAGGGTCGGCCAGGCAGTGCTGCGCAACCTGTTCGCTTAAGGTGAGCCTGGTGAGGATGTAAGAGAGGCTTAATATTGAGCTTTGCCACCTCCCGTGGTTGTGCATGTGTGTACTATGTATTCTTATATTCATGAGCATGTGAATCCATGCCAGACCCCATGCTGGAGAAGGAACAAGTTACTTACCTATAACTGTTGTTCTCCAGCATGGGTCTGGCATGGATTCACATGCTCATGAGTATTCTGAACTTCGACCGCCCTGTTTCCTGTGGCCTGGGCTTGATTTGGGTAACAGTGGGGGGAGGGGGGGGGGACAGAAGGGCCCATCAAGTCAGTGTTCTTTAACTGCCCTTGATGAAGGTGGCTCCCCCCAAAGGGATTTACATCCATTCCCTCTCTCTCTACTTCGTGATCCGCCCTTATTACTCGCTCCTGCTGGGAGGTTTCACTTGAGAGTTCAGTTGGGATTTCGTTCGGGTTTGGAAAATTAACTAACTCCTGGTTCTTCGTCGGGTCGCCTCCTTTCTCAGTGGCTCCCAAAGTGTTTTCGAAGGGGGCAGTGGACTTTTCTCCCCCGGCTGGCCTCCTCCCCCACTCCCCCCCTAGTCCCCCCCCCCCATTTTCAACTCATGCCTACTGTTCGGAAATATCAGAGTCTTCAAAAATGGGGGTGTGTCTAAGAATATTTTTTGCATAATTGCTCTCAAACTTTCCAAGGCTTTCTCCATTCGGAGATCTTGATCTCGCCCTTCTGGTCCCCCATTCGATTCCTGCCCACATAAATCATTTACTTGTTGCTGGGAAACTAGATTGTGACTGTGCCAAACTTGCTATTTATTTCGCGGTGGGGACACCTTGTTATCTGGTCTACGCTCCTATATTCCTTTCATATTCTCCATTTCAGGCAGAGTTTTAGCATGGGTTAACCGCAAGGAGGGATCCAAGATGGGTGTTAGTAACCGCTCTTGTTTTTGCATTGCTATGTCTGTCCGGGGTGAAAGCCAAGTCGGCAGGGATGTTAAAAACTGTCTCACCTGCATTCTGGTTCTGTTACCCATCTGCCCGCTAGAGGGTCCGATTTGTTTTACCTCTGCCGCCAGTCTTTTCATTGTTGTGCAGCTCCTCTTAACATTGCGAACTCCGGACAACACCACTTTGCACTACTTGGCTCTGCTTTCGCGGTAGGAGTGGTTTTAAGCTGTCGCAGCCCACAGTCACACGGTCAGCAGCGGCTCTACCTCCAACAGCTTAAAGGCCCAGAAGGATGTCCTTACACCGGACAACACCACTTTGAACCACTTTGACAAATGCCTCTACTGCCTGTACCCCGGACCACAATGAGGACAACTGTTCCATCTGCCAGTCCTCCTCAAAACTCGGCGGTCTCGTCTCAGAAGGTTGGTGACTTGGCTAGAGGAAGGGGCCAAGGCCTCTGATACGGCCTTGTTGCGTAGTCATGCCTCTACCCGGGTCAGCAGATCCATTGAGTGTACTCCCTCTACTAAAAGGTCAAGATCAGTTGAGGGGACTACCCTGGGGAAGAGACCTAAAAAGGGCAAGAAGTACTGCGTCTGCAACTTTATCTCAGTCAACAACTCCCAAGGATCAGTCTACGATGGCAAGGTCCACGGCTACAACTTCAGCTGCTCATCGAAAAAAAGAGGCACAGCGGCAACCTCTCCGCTGATGGGTGGAGTGCCATCACAAGCAGCCATCGCAAGGGTCATGTCCACCTTCGCATTCCATCATAGAAGCCCAAGTTTTCAACATAATTACTGACCCGGACATCGACACTGGCCCATCGACCAGAATCTTCACCTACCACCTCATCGACGGCTCCTCAGTCTACTATCTCGTTGACAGCCCCCAATACGTCGACTGTCTTGTTGACGACCTTGATGACGATATAGTCGACGACTACAGTAACTGTCCACAAAGTTGTTCTGCCTCCATGGCCGCCTTCAGCCAGCCCATATTTGGGTCTGTTGATATCACCACAGGCCCATGTCATCCCCTTCTTCCCTGGGGTTGAGAGTGGGGACAAGGGTATGTCGCCAGCTCTCTACTGTCTCCCAAAGCCAACCAAAGCAAAACCACTCTTCACCCTGTCATCAGTGAGTTCACCCAGAGCATTACCACCTGCTCAACAGTTGCATGCTGGCACTCTTTCGAACAACGAGCCTCCAGAGTCTTTCTCCTCTGATCTGGAAGAGATTGAGGATTCTCTTGATCGCATTCTTCCTAGGCCAAGTCTCTCTCCACATTCACAGCCGCCTCGAAGCTCTCCGCAGCCACGGCCCACCCTACCAGCTGTGCCGTTGGTCGCTGCTCCTCAAACAGCTCTACCAACTGGGTGCTTGCCCGCGGCACTCCCAGGAACAGCACCTAGACACTTGTCCTTGGACTTCCTCTCTACCCTACATGCCTTGTGTCCGAGCTGCAACAGATCCTGCTGCTAACAGCTACCTGGGCTACATCCTCTAGGAGTCCACCTTTGCCCTAATCGCCAACTCCCTCTAGGAGTCCACAATTGCCCTCAGGACCGAGGACACATTTAGTGCCACCTCCTCCACCTACACCTCTGCTTTGGCTGTTTTCTGCCCTTGTGGGTACCCTCAAGGACACGTACACTGACACCTCACAAGGTACCCAGGGTACAGTAAGTTTTATGACCGGATTCCAGCTGACGGCCAGTCCCCTGATGTGGATCTACCCTCCAAAAACTCTCCCCCAAATGGGATTGGTTTGGTTGATGCATGGAGTAAAAAAGTTCAATCTGGTTCCTGAAGAGGAGGGGGGGGGTCCTTTTCCAAAGGAGAGAGTCATCTCAGAAATCAGTTGTTTCCATCCCTCTGCTTGACAACGTATGAGAGGATGACTTATTGGTCCTGACAACTCCTCCAAAGAAGAATCGCCTCTAAATAAAATACAGAAACCCAAATTCTGCCCCGAAAGTGTCTGCGTTCCCAACCTTCACCCGACTGGGGTTTCTGCTACTGCGAGGAAAAGGTCCACTAACCCCACCTCTCCATGCATGGTCCCTCCAGACCACGTGGGTAATAAGTTGAATGCATTTGGAAAACTCATCATTACCACTGCTGTCTCCACCATTAAAGTGACTAAAGCTTTAGCTATACTTTTCAGCTATGATGGGGAACTTTGGTGTAAGTTAGGACCTATCTTAGACTTACTCCCTGAGGACGAGAAATGAGAAGCATTGGCTTTATTTCATGACAACGAGGTGGCCTCGATCACATGATTAGTACCGCTCTGGACTTTGCGGATTCCAGTTCCGAACAAATGGGCAATGGGCCAGTACTCTGCAGGCAAGGCTGGTTGAAAGCCACTAACATTCACCCTGAGGTCCAATCAAAAGTTATTGATATGCCTTTTGAGGGTGTAGACCTTTTTGGCAAGAATGTAGATGAGATCCTACAGTCCATAAAGGCAGAAACTGATACAGCACACTCCCTGGGTACTCTTCAGCAACAGAGGCAATCCTTTCGTTCATCCAAAGGCTGTTTCCCCAGGTCTGTCAAAGACTAGAGGCTAGCATACTGCCAACCTTGGCGCTCTCGCTCACACCAGGCATACAGAGGACGTTCACAGTCCTACATTGGGGGAACCCAACATCGGTGTGGAACTTCTTCTAGAACACAGACGACCAAACAGGCCTAACCAGAGCCAGTCTCCCCACTTCAGCACCCCAGTGGGAGGGCATCTATCACAGTTTGTCGAGTGGCGCAACATCTCCGACAAGTGGGTGCTCAGAATTCTCGAGCAGGCATACACCCTCAAAATCCTAGACCAGGTGCCCCTCCATTCATCCCATCATGAGGAAGGAGCGGCACCTGCCTCTACTCTTGCAAGAGTTCAGGCTCTGCTACGAAAAGGGCCGAAAGAGGCAGTCCCAAAACATCTCTGGGACTCCATAGTGTACTCCAGAGACTTCTTAGTGAGAATGAAGTGGAGGGTTGTAGGCCCATCCTAGACATGAAACTACTCACCAAATTTCTCAAGTCTCCAAAATTCTGGATTGTCACGTTGCAACACGTGGCTGAGCAACCAACTGGAGCACAGAGATTTCCTGGCCTCCCTAGACCTAGAAGATGCCTACTTTCACATTACTTTTCATCGCAGGCACTGACGCTTCATCTGGTTTGTAAATGGCAGACATTACCAGTCCAAGGCTCTTCCATTCGGCCTCAGATCAGCTTTGAGGGTCTTCACAAAGTGTCTGGCTCCAGTGGCAGCCCATCTATGGCGTTCAGAGATCTACATCTACAAAACACTCTCTTTTAATGCTCACGTCTCAATGCACTGGCATGTCTTGCTTCCCCCTTGGAGGAGATGGTTGAGGCTATCCTGAGCAAGGTGCAACAGCTCTCAGCTCTTCGAGTGGCGACTGTCTGTTCATTCAAGTCTCTGTTAGGGATGATGTCTTCATTCATAAATCCCCGTAGTCCCTCATTGCCGGCTGCACATGAGGCCTCTACAATAGTTCCTGGAGGCCAGTTTGCAACAGATATCAGGCTTCTGGAATGACGAGATCGCCCTAATTCTATTGTTCAGGAAGTCCCTCCGGTGGTGGTCCTGGAAGGGTAGGGAGCGCTGTGAAGAATGCTATGGATCCCTCACTGAAACCCTGCCAAAAGTCTCCTCCCAGTTGGCCAGGGAAAGGCAGACGCTTCCTGGTCCTGACCCTGGGGTTGGTGTACTGCGGGAGGATCACCTGGGAGGAGACAGGGCTCAGGGTGGTGAGGAGATCCCGTGGGATGACACGCAGTATGTGTCCTCTGAAAGGAAGTGCCTTTCTGGGTTGCCAAAACAGGTAGGTGCATATTGTCATTATACTTCCCCTGACCCACATATACAATCTATGACCCGGTGTACAAGCTCTGTTAAATCTGAGCAAGCCTTGTCCAATGAAAGATCTTTTAAGAATATATTCCCTCCTTACTACCTAAGGTATAATGTAAACCAATCCAGAAAAAGTGCCTTAAATTAAATGTCTTCCTCTGGAAAAACCAATTCTAACAGTACATCTTTTAATGAGTTTAAGGAAAGTAAATCTACCCTTAAAATTAACTCAACTGTTGGAAGAACTATTTTTGAAGTAGAGCACTACACGTCCCATAAACCCACAAGTACTGGGACGAGGAAGAGGGCTGAAGAGGCATGCTGTAGCAGTAGTCAGGCAATTGAGCCTAACGGCCCACATATGAAGGAACCTGGGAGGCATACAAGGCCCACTCGGGTGCAGGCAATTGGAAGGAGCTGGAACTGTGACTGGAATGCAAGTTGGAGCAGTAGTAGCAGAAGGAAGAAGGAACAAGGCTGGCAAACCAAGCAGAAGTGAGCGAACAAGAGGGACGCTGGAACATGGAGACAGCAGATTTCACCTGCTTGTACTGCGAGAGTGCTGTTCCCCCAATCTCTGAAGTGCAGAGGCTCTGCAGGGGAAGACGTGAAGGAGAGCTGTCTTTTCCCATATGAGCCTGCTTGCTGTGATTGCTGCGCAGAGAACATGCTGGAGACCGTGAGGAGGAGCCATTGTCAAGCTGTGGGTCTTGGGAGCGAGAGGTGCTGAAGGAGAGCTGTCTTTCCCCATCTTAGACTGATTGCTGTGCAGAGAACATGCTGGAGACCGAGATGAGGAGCCATTGTAAAGCCGTTGGCCTCGGGAGCGAGAGGGGCTCCATACCGTGCGGCCAGACCACAGACGTGTTCACAGAGAGAGGATGTGGTTCCCTCAGAGGTCAGAAGCAGTAGAAGTTGTGGCAGAAGGTGTGGACGCAGCATTCTAACACCATGAGCGAGCATTGCCGGCAACAGTATCCAGTTCCCTGTTCAATCGTATAAGATTTGGAGCGAGTAGAAGTTGTTCTTAAAGCGAATAGAAGTTGTTAGCTGAAGCTGAAGTAACCCAACAATGGAAATGTAGCACTCGCATATAATGTGAAAGTCATTATACTTGCGTGAGAAGCTAACCCTTCTTAAATCCATTGTTCTGTTTATTTGTTGCTTAGTGTGAGGGCCAGTTATCCTGTGTTAAGAGTGTTTGCCCTTAGCTTTGGTTAGGCAGGGAAACCCTCAACAGAATAGGGATAGTGAGCCATTTTGATCATATTTCTTTTTAGAATAAAATGGTATGTGTTGATAAATCATCAAACAATTGTCGGCCTCACATTACTGACGCCTCGCAGCGTGCACATGTCAATTTCATCTATGAGCTCCTAAAGTGTGGACCAATTACCTATTAAAAAGTATTTCCGGAAGAGACGATCTGCAGCAGGAATACTGAAATTAAAGCTAGGTTTTGGGCCCTTAAACTGATGGTTCCTGGGCTCTACCCTCACTGGGCTTTGTGACAGACGAGAAGAAATGGACGATCAGAAATGCAGATGCAATGCTGTCCCACAATCCCATCAAGCCCCTATCCCTACCACGATGTTAGATCTGCAAAACATGTTAATTGCCATAACCTCTCAGACACTGATCCCCTTCACGAAAATGCAAGAAGCGAATGTCGACTCCATCAAAGACCAAACGACACTACTGGCCCTAATACACTCCAAACAGATATATATGGAGGCCTTCATGGTGAAAATACAGGAGCGCCTTGACATAGAAGCAGAAGCAAGTAAAATGTGGCAAGCCCACCTCTTTGACATCGCTGGAAATGACAGGTCTGACAAAACCCAACTGACCTCAGCGTTAATTGCCATGATCACTACCTTCAACGCCCAAGAAACTGACCCAAAACTATGGACACCAAATCCAGGCAATAGAAATCAGGATCCTCTCACCGATAGCATCCCAGCATTCCTCAGAATAAAGATACTCGTCCCCGTGCCCCCCTCCAATGTGCCAAATCTAGCCTCAACGCCAGTTGGAAACCTCATTGATCTAGGCGGCGACACAAACCCAAGGCCGCAACCTGTAACACTGCCAACATCTCCAAAAATGGTGATGGACCAAATCAATTCTACAAAAGACCCCAACGCTCTAGCGAACAATAACATATTTGCACAGCCATGTAAGAACCATACAACCAAAACAAACATAGACACTGCAAACAAACCAAAAAAAGACAAAACGGATCTCAAGCTTTTTTTGAGAAACCCTACAGCCCCCAAACCAGGTACCAAAAAACCTCAATAGAATAGAGACCAGCATCCTCCAACAAGAACTACACAGGAACCAGTACTCCGACAGAAACCAGCACCCCGACATATAATTGGTGCTCCCTCAACAGACCTCCAACAGACCCAAAAAAATGAGGAACAAATCCAGCTCCAAATAATGCTGAACCTGACACAACACTTGGAAGAAGAAATCAAAATCTCTGAAGAAACGCAAATCCACCTGAGCAACTGTTCACGGATTGTCATCTACCAATACGAAGAAAGCCACTTGATCAATTCAACACAAATCGCCCTCACATGTGAAGAAATCTCTGAAAATACCTTAGATCTAGAGAGCCAAGAACATATCTCAATATCTAGCATACCACAGCGAAACAACTCGCACAGGGACATCCAGAATAGCCTAACTCTGCAAACGCAAAAACTACTAAGAGCACAGCGGTCAGACTTCACATCTGTCGAGGCCCTAACATTGCCACTATTTGTTGACCCCGGAAGACCTCCAAGCGTTATCGGATTGAAACTTGTAAGAATTGATTCCTCTGCAGATGGACTAATACTTAACGGAACAAATGTAGTCCGGCTTTTCAATGCTATACCCAACCTAAAACGTATAACCTCACGAGACCTCCAGATGGTCGAATTCATAGATGAGTCAAAGCTAGACCGAATGCGGACACAACTCACTTCCTTAGCGACACTGAATCTGATTATAGACAACAAGACCCCATTGAAGCACCTGGGATTCAACATATTAACAGCTGACGAAAACAACAGAAAGCACCCACAAAAAAAGAACAAATGGACTAACAAATCAGAAAACCCCTCCTCTCCACAAAAAACAACTTACGACGACTTGATAAGGAGGCACACAAGATATAGTGGAAACAAAAACACCAAAGTCGCTACGAGGATAGAAGCATCTATCGACAACGCACAGCCTACAAATGACCGGAGCCAACCAGCAAGAGATAGAAAATGTACAGTCATAACCACTAAACAAACCTGAAAATTCCCCGTTATCGCTATCTTTCATGGAAAAAAGATCAGATCTGGCCCGATACCACATAATCTGCTTACAAGAATCATGGATCTCCAAACAACCGATCTGTGAATGCTACACCACTCTGATGAATCCAGCAATAAAGAGAACGAAAGGACGCCCTTCAGCTGGACTACTGATGCTAATCAAAGCCGGAGTGAATCTGGAACTACTCGAATCGACCAACATACAATTCTTGGATACAAATAACCGTAGTTCGACAGATACGGTTACAAAAGGAAGGGGTAACCCAGAAAGACTTAACACATACAAAGGAGATACTCGGAATAGTAAATCTGTACTGGAACCCTGCCGCAATCACAGACGAAGCCTTCATAGATTTGCGTTACTTCAGCAATAGACAGAGCCACCGAAAAATTCATAAGTATATAATTTATAGTATGCAGTGACCTAAACCTACTTTTGTTCGACCGAGCCGGCTCCCTACACGAAGATTCCATGTTCTTTCCCCAGAGCCCTATGCTGGAACAAGAAATGGCAGCCAGAGCCCTATTGAGAGTCGACACCAAAGACAGAAACACAGGCCTTCCAACGCTGACATGGGCACGCGGCTCCACTACAGCAACAATTGATTACATCTTCATCTCGGATCGAATCCACTCTAAAATCACTAACACTGAAAATATGAAATCCATAAACAGCAACCACTTTATCATGAGCATATCCTGGATGACAGAAAATCCCCCAGAACGAAAAACTTAACCTACCGGTGCTGGAAATCATCAATGGGATGAACCGGCTCAGAATAAGTCAAAGGGAATTGGAAAAACTGCCAGAAAGATTTTAGGCAAGAAAACTTGATGACCTGAAGAAACTGAATTATTAATGGCTGCTCTGCCCTTTTAGACAAACCATGAAACAACAAAAAAACACCAACCAGATACATGCCCATGATTATAACCACAAATTGTTGCAAAAAAGAAAGAACTATGAAGGACCCTAAAGCACATAAAACAGACTGACCCGGATAACTACCAGATGATAAGACAGGCTAAACAACATCACAAAAACTGGCTGAAAAACACCAGAATTATATAAAGCCAATATGATGTGGAAATGATGCTACAAACTCTAAATAATCACAACACGGGACATGTGGAAGCTCATAAATCCCCAAACCTCAAGACAACAGATGATGATCACCGACGTACCAGAGGCCAGCTGGATGGCTCACTTCATGGAGCTATACAAATTCAGACCAGGTACTGATCAGCAAATAGAAGCAGCCCACACTAACAGCTGGGTCTTTGCCTGGGACATCGAAGACCTTAAGAGAGCAATCTATAAACTCAACCCCTCAAGGGCCCCCGGCCCGACGGCCTATCCAATGACCTCATCAAACGTAACCCCGAGATCTGGACAGAAATATGTGGCAAAATCTTCACACTAATCACCAGGACAAAGACCATCCCTCCCTCCTGGCAACACGCGGTCCTTATCCCGATTTTCAAACAGGGGTCGACGAAAGAACCACAGAACTACAGACCAATAGCCCTCCTCGTCCCTCTAGGCAAGGTATTCTCCACTTTTCTCCTAGGCAAACTACAGCTGGGCAAAAAAAGAAAATAGACATGCCACTAGACAAACTGCCTTCGTGAAACAGCTTGGAGCGAATATCAACCTACTCCTACTTAAAGGATAGTTCCGGGACTTTTTTTTTATTGTCCCTACAGTTCGGCCATGTGTTTTTAAGCATAAATCGGTAGATCGTAGAAAACTTTCCTATGGACCTTACCTGACTTTTCGTCCATTAACGCACTCGAAATCAGCCGCCATTTTCTGATAATCCTATCATTTCCCCCCATCGACCTGGCTCACCTGCTTTTGCGGCACTAAATCAAATCCCCCGCCCCTGAAACAGACTTTATCAAAACATTCATATTCCCCGCCTCTATCCGTGACGTGACTGTGCTGCGTAGGCAAACGCGCCCAGGCGTCTTCTACGCGACTCCACACAGAACCCGGAAACCAACACAGATCAGCTCACAACACAGCGCGCCACAATTTGGAATATGAAACTGTACTTTTAAATCAAACCGCAAGATTGTAAATTTGGTAAAGTACATTTATTTGACATCAAATGTTTAGAGAATATTCAGCATTTTTCTTTGCTCTCGATCCAAAATAGTTCGTCTTGAGGCAAGCGATGTTCCTTTGCTGTACACAGGGTCTTAGATCATCTCACAATACAGCGCCACAATTCGGAATATGAAACTGTGGTTTAAAAGCAAACGGCAAGATTGTACATTTGGCAAAGTACATTTATTGGACATCAAATGTTTAGAGAATATTCAGCGATTTGCATTTTTCTTTGCTCTCGATCCAAAATAGTTCGTCTTGAGGCAAGCGATGTTCGTGTGCAGTACACAGGGTGTTGGTTTACGATAAAATAAGCTCTTCGGTCGCACTGATAATCGCATGGCTGTTCCAACAGCGAGGCACTAGGCCACCACAACGGTCTGTATGTTGCATCTAGCCGTTAGTACCGCGTAAGGGCATACTTGTACTTGGCGATCGTCCCATAAAATGGTCAGGGTGGTAACGTTGTTCACGCGGAGAAGCAACTGGCGGTTGAAAAAGCCATCCGCCGATGTCTGGTACTCGTGACACATACAATATTGAAGGATGTACCTGTTTTAAAAACATAAAAAATGAAATTAGTCTCACCATCAGATCTTTATAAAAATTATTCATTTTATATATCAGGTCGGGAAATTATTTCATAGCTAGGACAGTGCAACTGGGTATTATACGTCAAGGGGGGGCTGTAGGATACTGAGACAGTCCCCCAGTGCATGGGTTGACAGGGAGGCAGTGCAGGTGGAGAGTGGAAGGGCCAAGGACCGAGGTCACAGACAGTGGACCAGTTGTAGCAGGGGAGAGGGAGAGAGAAAGCAGAAGCAAAGAGGAAGGTTTTGAGGTGCTTCCGTAAAAGGAGATGGTTCTCCTCAAGATAGTGCGCGGTACAAAACAATATGCCACATAGAACGAACAAGTACAACTTAACCCGTCTTTAAAGCTACTGTATAGTGATTAAATTGCGGTATAAACTCATCTAAAGAGTTACTTACATTATATTTGCATTTTCCATTGTGTCTGTGCGTAGGGCAGCCCCGAAATACCACTCCTTCTATGCCGACGTTATTTCTTCTAATGAACGAACATTAAATGGCTTTCGTTTCTGAAATTATATTAATTATCGTTTCTTACGTTATTGCCCCACACCCCCAAAAAGAAGTCTTTCGGGATGGTCCCGGCCTGTCAAGGTCAAATAACAATAGAACCTTATACTGAGTCGTGGGCCATTCCGGCACCCGAGCAAAAAATCAAAGCAGCTGACCTTCACTTTGAACGAGCACACATTCCTAGTTAGCTACATTCAGTGTAAGGCCATCTCACAGGACTTGAAATTTACACTCCATCTTTGCATTTTGTCTGCGTGCATTTGCAGCCCCAGCGAACCATAAATACGGAGACATTCTATATTTTTTGAAAAATGATTTATATTACTGTTTGGTTTAATTTAATGCGCAAATGAACAAGGGTGGAGAGACACATTGCATGTACACTGAGCAATCACTTTTATTTACACAATACATAGCTACACATATTCAATGGGCCTGCGACATGAGGAGACTCGAGAGAACAGACAATCAAATTACAATCATTTAAACCGTGATGTGTATTTCTCAATGAGCTCTGCTTTAGGTGGACATGGAACAGAGGCAATGTTGGGTGGCAATGCAGTTGTCCCCTGCACAGGTTCGTTCACAACTCCATGTATGTGCCTATCTAGGACATCAACAATAAGTCTCTCAATAAACTCATATTGCATATCCTCAAACACTGGTTTGATCACCCATTGTTTACTTCTTTTAGTGAAGGCCTTATTGTAGCGAAGCGTCCCTAAAGTTCCGGTCGTCCTACTTTGACTGCCAACATTATGGTTATATGCCAAGACCGCTAGAAGAGTCCGATTTATCATGCCCTCCATGCCAAAATGCAATCGTTTTGGCCTGTACTTTAGGCACATATTGTGGAACACCTCCAAATCTCCTGTGTGGCAGAATTCCGTGAGTCCCCTCAAATCTCTTGTTATAGTTTTATCAAATACAATCTTTTCAATGGTTTTGTGAGTGGGTGATGAAGGAATCAACCACTTCTTCTTCCGTGCCTCCTCTGTGGACAAATGGCCATGTTCACAATTGTGGAAATGTTGGTTTGTGGTCCAGCGGTGAACGTTGCTACAGTGTAGCATTACTGACCGCCATTTTTCCAGTAGAATTTCCAACGACCCTCCACATGTTTTTGAGCTCCACCAAAGATGGTTGCTGATTGACTTGGACCACTGTGAAATACCTTGCATATCTTTTTTTTTACCTGCAGCCGACATTTTTTTATTGATTGTTTTTGCAAGATGCCAAACGTCAAATTGGTGATTTATATTTTTGTACTCTTCTCTCATTGTCTTGGCAATTGAAACGTGTCTGTCCGTGGCTATCAGGTCGATCACCATTCCCCGCGATTGTAGTTCTTGCAATGATGCTACAAAGCCAACTTTCTCCATGGCCACTGAGGATGTACTTTGTGACACCTGCACGACCACCGAACTCAAAATTTTCTTACTTTCCATGTCCTGAAAGTGGTAGGTGCAGTACTTGGCTGAAAATCCTGGGCTGTCGCACTGTCCATCACCGGCTAGCCTGAACCGTTTGCCCGCAAATGTACTATCAATAGACATTTTTTCCATTCTCCAAGCTTCGCTAATGGCTGGAAATAGATAATCAGTTTGGTATTTGTAGAACTGAGTTTTCGCAATGAAATGGATTCCCACAAACTGAAAGAAAGACTCTAACTTTTTAAAACTTGAACCACTAAAAAGTGCAGCCGCTGCACAAAGTAGATTGCCTGCTGGCAGTTGCCCCAGCATGGGTTGTGCAGACCATGAGAAAGGATGATATTTTGTACAGGTGGCATGTATTTTAAGGTTAGTGCCTCGAATTGCACGAGTCACATTAATCAATGCCTCCCCACATACTTCCCCACCAACCGAATGCCCACATTTCATCCGAATAATAATATCAATCAAACAACTATCGAATTCAATGAATTTGGCCTCTTTCCTTATACTGTCACTCTGCATCCCAGCTGGTTCGGCCTGTAACGTTGAGGACATGTCACTCACATGAAAGGTAGAATCTCTGATATCGTCTTCCGCTATGTTCAGTGATATTGATGGTGTTTCATTGTCGTCCACTTCATTCTCTTCCATTGCAACATCTGTTCCTTCTCCGGCGATGGGTGAATACAACTATTTCTTCAACTTTCTCGCGGTCTTAGTTTTTGCGGGTGTGGATTCTGTGAATTGATCTCCGACTGCATCCGAACTACCAGGAGGACATTCACTATCAATGGCTGGTGGTGGTATAGCTCCGTTGTCAATCACTTCATATTCTTCCCATTGGCACGATGCATCTCCAGTCTCAAGTCCCTGCCAAAAGGTTTGACAAGCAACATCTCTCGTTCGCTTCACTGTCTGTGTAGATCTAGTTCGTACACCCACTCGCAACTAGAGGACAGATTGGAAAAGGGATGTTCAGTTTAAACACAACTTACAGTATTGAACTATTAACCGTGAAAAACAACATAATATAGTGACCAGGACACTAACCTTCTTTTGCTTTCTTTTCTTTGAAACTTTCTTGCCTCGAACTTCAACATCAGGACGCTGTTGCTCCGACTCGTGTGTGCATGTCTCCACTTCCTCTTGTGCTGCAACGACTATATTTTCATGATAAGCACATCCATCACGCACTGACGCTCCATCGACTCCCTGAAACATAGAACTTTCATTAGTATGTATAATAATATTGAAAACACAAAATGTACTTGGGGACCAATACCCACGTACATCTCAATAGCAAAACACGAATGAACGCTTTGTGTAGAACATTCAAACGACAATTATTCACGCATTGTTGATCTAGTTAGATGGAACTGTCAAGATCCATACCTCGGGCTCCTCATAGACTTCCATTGATGATATTATTGAAGATGATGCTTCAGTAACTCCCTGAAACACAGTAATTGCATTAGTATGGTTTTCTATTTTGTTAAAAAGAACATAAACTTTGTGCAGGCGTCAACGGCTCATCTAAATAGACCTGCACAAATGATCAGTTGTCTAAAATAAATAATGGATATGTAAATATGATTCCATTTGCTCGATCGTTGGAAGTGTCACCACCCAGAGATCTGCATCAACTACTAGGGGTGATGTTCTTGTAGAAGAAGCTCCGTCATCTCCCTGAAACATAGTACTTGCGTTAATAAAGAAGGAAGTATAGCGGATGTAATCACGTCATATGATTTCGCTTGATCGAACTGTCAGTATCCATACCTCGAAATGCATAAGAACATCAAGGGACGATGTAACTGCGGTGCACACTTCTGCAAGCTGTTGCGCCGACCCGTAACTGCATGCTCCCCATTCTTCTTGGACTAATGCTCCATCGACTCCCTGAAACATAGGACTTTCATTAGTAATGAACACAATATTGAAAAAAGAAGACGCATATGAGGGCGACGACAGAAGGACATATCAATGGCTAAAAACGAAAGAAACATTGTGTTTAACAATCACGCTACAAGAATGCAAGATCTGATGATCTCCATCGATGGAACTGTCCGGAAACGTACCTCGAGCATCTGAGTGACATCAACGGTTGTCGTCAATACGTTGGACTCCTCAGCATCTCCCTGAAAGACAGTACTTGCATTATTTTGGATAACAATAATTATAACTGAAAACAAAGACTAGAGGACGAGTACAAGGGTGTACCATTAGGTAAAATAATTACACGATAAATTAAAACTATTGATTTACATGCCTAAAACAAGTCAGTGGCAGATAGGCGCTTGAAGTGGCTGATGGCTGCAATAACGACACGGATGGAGAATCTTCCGCCTTCATATTGAGTGGATACATAAATGGGGAAATTATTGTTAGCTAATGCTACACACTACCGCAAGGCCGAGAGATAAATACGTAAACTTGACTCACCAGTGGAGGGATGTGGACGAATAGAGTGGGAATAGCGGTTGAGAGCAATTTTCGCCTCGCTCGCGGTGTGTTCTTCTTTATTAGCAATGATGTGGAGTACATGTCTGAGCTAAAGTGCCTGCTGCAGATGCGGTATCGATCACCCCTCTTGTCCGCAAAGACTTCTAGGACTCTACTTTCAAGCTCAGACGGTGGATATCCGCAATATCGGACCCATTCTCTTATCTGATCTATTGTCTTAGGGAAAACATGCATTATAGTACCTTCAGACTTATTATGGGTCTTCGAAGGGCAACCGCCAATGGAACAGGCAGGCATTGTGGAAAGTTCTGAAAAGTAAAGATCAACAATTCTCTATGAAATGTGTAAAGAAATTAAATGACACATAAAAGGTTCAATGCAAGGTTCGTTTTGGTTCTTGGAACTATACACGTTATTCACATGCGGATAAGTATTATTTAAAAAAATAGAAAAATAATTTGACTAAACTCAGAACATGTGACTAGTTCCTTGCATGTACTGTCTTGAACGAAAAGAAATTGGACGCAAAATGATTATGGTACATGGCCTTACCTTGACGAACAAACAGTTAGATGCAGGGATCAGAGTAGTTTCTTGTCGTAGAACAGGGAGCAGTTCACAGGTTGCAAACTGACGAGTTTCCTCGAAGTGGTCACGGAAGTTCACAGAGACAAAGAGCAGATAACCAGCACCTTCACGGGTTGACTAGCAAAGCGCAAAGAAGTTCTCATTAGAAATATGAAGTGGGTTATAAAGAATTCGAAACAGGGGTGTGTTTGTGAATGAATGACGTGTATATGTCGTGGCATTATGCGGTTTGCAGGGGGCCGTCCAGCGTGAGGGGGGATGCTTGGCAGGAGACACGGGGTCTGGAGGTAGACATGGGAACAACAACCTATGCTCTATAGACCACTTTGAAGTGTACATGGTCTTTGGCACCTCTTGGCCTTTATCGCTCCCTGACAGCTCCACTTGCCAGCACAAGTACCCCGGTGCGAACTGCCTTTGATAGAGCGGGGGTGGATTGGGGCGGTGGTCGTGCAGACAAGACACAGGAAGACACAGGAAGACTCGTGAATGGAGACACACTTATGTGGATTGCAGGGGGCCGTCCAGCGTGAGGGGGGATGCTTGGCAGGAGACACGGGGTCTGGAGGTAGACATGGGAACAACAACCTATGCTCTATAGACCACTTTGAAGTGTACATGGTCTTTGGCACCTCTTGGCCTTTATCGCTCCCTGACAGCTCCACTTGCCAGCACAAGTACCCCGGTGCGAACTGCCTTTGATAGGGCGGGGGTGGATTGGGGCGGTGGTCGTGCAGACAAGACACAGGAAGACACAGGAAGACTCGTGAATGGAGACACACTTATGTGGATTGCAGGGGGCCGTCCAGCGTGAGGGGGGATGCTTGGCAGGAGACACGGGGTCTGGAGGTAGACATGGGAACAACAACCCATGCTCTATAGACCACTTTGAAGTGTACATGGTCTTTGGCACCTCTTGGCCTTTATCGCTCCCTGACAGCTCCACTTGCCAGCACAAGTACCCCAGTGCGAACTGCCTTTGATAGGGCGGGGGGTGGATTGGGGCGGTGGTCGTGCAGACAAGACACAGGAAGACTCGTGAATGTAGACACACTTATGTGGATTGCAGGGGGCCGTCCAGCGTGAGGGGGGATGCTTGGCAGAAGACACGGGGTCTGGAGGTAGACATGGGAACAACAACCCATGCTCTATAGACCACTTTGAAGTGTACATGGTCTTTGGCACCTCTTGGCCTTTATCGCTCCCTGACAGCTCCACTTGCCAGCACAAGTACCCCGGTGCGAACTGCCTTTGATAGGGCGGGGGGTGGATTGGGGCGGTGGTCGTGCAGACAAGACTCGTTTGCCGCAGGGCCTCACCAAGGAGAGGCCATCTAACTGCATGTAAGAGGCAGGCTGCAGGATCTAGTACATACCTCACCCTCCCAGGAGAATATATGGGTGCAGTTCACCCTGGAGACCCTGGATGCCTAGGCAGTTAGTCAGCAGCAGGCTGGCCTGTGGTGGCAAGGCGGCACGGGCCAGAGGGGGTCATCTCTGTACCCGGTGCCCAAAAGGATGATTTATTATGATCAACCATATTGATTATTTACCTATAACCATGTTTTGTATCAATAAAATCCAACGGCCTTTTATTGCCAATGCTTGAACAAAGTGGTGTGGTAAGTATTTTTGGGGGAGGAAGCAAGGCCGGGAGGCTTGATGCCAACCCGCAAAATAACATATGTATGTCTGCTGCATATGGGTTCAACGGTTATGTGGATTGAAGGTGGGCGGCCAGCATGAGGGAGGATGCTGGCCGGAGACATGTGGTGTGACAAGACAAGGCACAGGAAGACTATTCAATGGAGACACACTAGATTCATTTAAAAAATCAAAACAACCATTGTTAAAATATATGTTGGGTTTTATTTTAGATCTTAATTTCAATTGAACATAAATAATAAACATTACACATTGTAAAGTTCCGGTTGCAGCACATCCAGGGAAAATCCGCGGTATTGTCCACTGTCGCTGGGGAAATGTTGTCTAATGGCAAGTACCGCACAGGCAGGTATTACTCTCCGAACGCGGTGTCCGAGCCTCCCGTGAAGCCACCAAGTGAAGCAACGATAGGCCACCAGCCTGTACCACCTGTGAAAATGAAAGATGCAAACTGTATTAAAATGACAAAACTTTCTTATCACTGTCGATTCAGGTAAAAAATGTCATTCTGCTTTGAAAAAAATTCTATCTAGAAAATGCACAATATGGAACCAATTTGCATGCATTCGAATGATATGTAGATGTAATTTTATATGTGGGAGACGACCATGAAATAGTAGTGGCATCACTGACATCACAACCAGAGTATACTTACTCGTTACTCGGATTACGCGGACGAACAGTGCCGCGAAGTTCGTGCATAAGCACCATCATCATCCTCAACACGGTCCGTGAGAGGCAGGCTTCCCTGAACTCTGGCAGCTCGGTGATGCATTGCGGACTTGGCTCGCCTTCCGAAATGTAGGCCAAGCACCCGGAATTTTCACGGCGGCAGCAGCAGTTCTCCTCCTCAGTTGGCATTAGCTCGCACCGATTGCACGTGCACCAGGTGGAGACGCCGTCCATGCGACATGGTCCAGGCTCTTCATCCGTTGACTGGTCCTCCCAACTGCCGTCCGAATCCCCATCGTTTTCGCGTGCTTGCCTTTCCAGTAGTTCTTCCTCGGTGTACTCGGGCTCGTACATATACGGCATTATTGTAGCCATTGTGTATTAAAGAAAGTAAAATAATTTACAGAGATGGTACAGGTGTTCACAAGGCCTAGAAGCGGCGAAGGTAGCTGACCAGAGCACAGAAACGAGTCACAGAATACTCAAAGTAACACAGAGAGAGTAATGGAATCGAAAATCTGCTGCTGTGTGTTGTGAAACGGTGTGTTTATACTTATTGAGGAAAGAGGCGTCCTGCCATTTCCATGGCGACACTTCATTAGCTGAGGCGCAGCGATTGTTGACACGAAACGTGCTTTGGCGTTGGGAAATGGGCGGTACGCGTCTGCTGATGTCAGGCTCAGGGGCGGGAGATTTGATTTAGTGCCGCAAAAGCAGGTGAGCCAGGTCGATGGGGGGAAATGATAGGATTATCAGAAAATGGCGGCTGATTTCGAGTGCGTTAATGGACGAAAAGTCGGGTAAGGTCCATAGGAAAGTTTTCTACGATCTACCGATTTATGCTTAAAAACACATGGCCGAACCGTAGGGACAATAAAAAAAAAAAGTCCCGGAACTATCCTTTAACCTTGTAAAACAAGATGCAATAAAGAACAAAACGCAAATCTATGCAGCATTTGTCGACCTCCAGCTAGCGTTTTACCTGATAAACAGAAATATACTATTGAAAAAGCTGCACTCGTGGGCTGCCCTAATGACATTCTGGAACCCATAAAACAGCTTTACTCAAACGGGATAATCAGATTGTCAAAGGAAGGGGCACTAACGGACCCAATTAGGACATGGCCGGTCTGAAACAGGGCTGCCCTCTAGCCGCAACCCTTTTCAACCTTTTCACTGCAGATTTTGAGAAAAACATCTACATCCCACAGATGAATCCACCAAAATTGAACACAACAATCTTGCCTTGCCTAATGTATGCCGACAACATCATCCTACTAACAAAAACTCCACGAGGTCTTCAGAAAACATACTTGAAATATACATGGTAGCAAACATGCTCAAAATTAACACTAAAAAAACAAAAGTCATGGCCCTCATACAGCAACCTATGAAAAAGCAGAACAGTGATGTTTTCTTCCTGCACAATCAAAAACTGACGCAAGTGAAAACAATAAAGTACCTGGGCATATGGCTGAATCAATCCCCAGTAGAAAAAGACTGGGAGCACCACCTAAAATCAAAGGCACTTTCCCTAGCCCGCCAAGGGCGCATACTTCACCACAGATATGGGAAATTTTTCGTCCAGCCACTGATTACATTCTACAGACAGAAGGCCGCAGCTATTCTTACATACGGCAGAGAAACAATGATTAACATCGACCAGAGAATATGGCAACAATTAGAGGGGGTATTCTGGACGAAGGCATTATCCCTTCCTTCTTCTTTCCCGATGACCCGCTTACGATTTGAACTGGCCCTCCAATCTCTCGAATCGCTCATTATGTGGGAACAGCTAGACCTACACAGGAAAATAATCTCCAAAGAACATATCCCAGGGCTCAAAATCCTCCATATAAAACTCATCACATCCAACGCTTCAACACTAGTTGCATGGAAAGATCATGTCGAAACCAAAAGAATAGCAGCTGAGAGTACCCTGGGTACGTAATGACTGGATCAGTACAATTGAACTGAAATCTCGATACGAGCTAAACTTACACTGCGAATATGACAGAAGACCGCTAAACACCCTGCCAACCTATTTACAGATTTTCCCAGAACGCCAGGCAAGAGACACCTTCATGAGATTACTCCTGAATCTACTGCCAACACAAGAGATCCTGACAAAAAGAAAAAAGCTAACAAAGGACCTGGGGGAACTGTCGATTCTGCAGACAAAAAGATGTACCTGAAACGTTAAATCACATAATAATGACATGCCTAGCTCTAGCAGACAAAAGAAGCCAATTCCGAGACATGTTTATCAAGTCCTCAACACCGCTAGAACCAGTAGAGCTATGGGCTCATTCTTTTGGGAGAAAACAGAAAAAGATCTTCACCATTGTCAAATTTTGGAACGACATAGAAAATGCAGAAAAAATGTATCTGTGAACTCTAAATATTCCAACCCAACACACAGAGTAACAAACCAAGAAGGTTCGCTTCAGCAACAGCACCAGCATGTTTACGAAAAGAAACACAAAACCAAGCACTGAGACGGAGACAAAAAGATGAAAGGTTTACCAAATAAAGCGAACCATCAACAACAACAAAAAAGAAAATCCTGCCTTGGACTTATAGCAACCAGAGGAGAAGTAGATGCACATCAATGTCTTGGAAATGAGAGCGGTGTTCTGCCCCCCAAGTCATTCAAGCCCCAACTCCAGCTCTCCCATTCTATCCAAAGAAGTGCAGGCGATATGGAAATGTGCGATAGCTCCGAAGATGTTTGTCATTCCATTTGGCAGGAATTCTCAAAACGATAACAGATTCACTCAGCAGGGAACCATCCTGCCAGGACTGCAAGCTTCATCAGGCTCCAGTTCATCCTCAAATCGACCTATTTGCCACAGCAGCAAATGCAATGTGCCCCAACTTTCCTGGGCGGTACTCGCAACCAAGGAGTTTAGGGGATTTTTTTTAATGTATTTATTTTTGCATTTATTGAGCGCACTAAACCTGTAGGCATCAAGGCGCTTGTTACAAAGGTGAAGGCTGAAGGAAGCTTACGTAAGGTGCATAGATTTACAGTTCTTCATAAGCAGTATATTGTGTATGGTGATCATTCTTGCGAAGAGACACAGTTGTTATCGAGATGCTCATTGCAGGTGATTCACTAGTACCGGAGGCCCTAGGTTGCTCAGCGAAACTAGTTTGTGGTGAAAAGTAATGTTTTGCGCTGTTCTCGGAACGACCAGTAGGATTGCCCCGTCGTTGGGAATGGGGCAGGGCGTTTCAGCTCTTGGCAGTGATGACCGGGAAGCTGGCCCCACCAGCTCTAGATTTCCGGAATCTAGGTATGGTGAATAGGTGGGCGTCCAGGTAAACGCCCAAGTACCGGGTGGCGTCCAGGTAAACACCCAAGGTTTTGACGGTGCTGGACACCTGGATTGTGATACCATCAATTTTGAAAGAATTTCCATCTTTTCATCATTGAGACAGAGATGTTTAGATGCCATCCAAGCCTGGATCGTATGGTAGATTGAGAGTATGTTTTTGTGGTCTAGGGCATAGTTACCAGAGAGGGGGAGAAGGATCTGCGTGTCATCTGCGTAGTTTGTATAAGATATTCTTTTGTCAAGCCGGTCGAAAGGAGGTTTAGTGAATGTTATAAAGTGTCCAGGAGACAGACAAACCTTGTGGTACCCCGTGACAGGGGAAGCAGTGGATGCAGAGCTTGCAGAGAACACTCTTATGGTTCTCTCCAATACAAAGGAAGAAATCTAGGCTATGGCGTCAGACAAGAATCGACTGCTGAGGCTAGGTGCCGGCACAGGATTATGTGGTCCATAAGATCAAAGGCTGCCGATAAATCCAACAATAGGAGGCGGCTGGATTACCGTCATCCTTAAATTCATCCAGTTGATTTTATTAGATCGAGCAACACAGTTTCAGTCCCATGGACCGGCGGGAGCCTGATTGGCATAGGCCCAGGGGTTTTGTGGATTCAAGGTGGTGATGTATCTGTAGGTAAGCTGTGCAGTTGAAGATTGTTAGCAGAAAGTGGACGGTAGTGATGAGCCAGTAGTTGGTGGGGATATTGGTGTAAATGTTCGTTTCTTTTAGTAAGCGTAAGACCCATGCGTCCTTGAGGGGACTGAGCAGGAGACTAAAGAGGCGTTAATAAAAGAGGCAAGAAAGGGGGCCAGAGGTTCTGCACAGTCCTTAATGATTGCTGCCGGGCAGATATCGCCTTGGCAGAAGAGAGGAGGTTGAGGCCTTTAATGATCTCGGTACTTTCTGTTTCAGATATATGTTTGAATCTAAACACAAGGCAGTTATGTGCAATGGTTTGGGATTCCAAGGGAGAGGCAACAAGAGCAGATATGTCCAAGGATGTTTTTTTAATGGCTATAGTTTGTGGAGCAGGTACATTTTAAATAGTAGGTTGTTGTGTATATTAGTACACCAAGTTGTGTCTTGGGTGCAGTTGGTGGGCTGGGCCACCGGGGATTCAAGTTCACGCATAATGGTGACTAATTCTCTGGAACTAGATTTCTCATTCTCAATTCTAGCATTGTAGGTAATTGTTCTTGCTTGGAGAGTGGCCTTTTTATAGGCCAATGCTGTAGGGAGAAACGGGCTTTGTTGGGCTCAGTGGAGAGTGTTTCCATTTGGATTCAGCCTGACGTTTGAGTCAGTGGAGGGCTCCGAGATCTGGTGAGAACCAGGCATTGTGGTGCTGGGCTGCTTTGGCTTTATGCTGAGGGAGTGGTGAGCTGAGAGAGCCTGGGTTAGTGTGAGTTTGTATCGGTCTACCAAAGAGGCTGGGTCGTTAAGGGCGGTGGCAGGAGTGACCAGGTCCCCCAGCAGTAGCATAATGCTTGAGGTGGAGATATTTTTGAAGCTCTGAGTGGCTTTGGAGGGGAGATGGACGGTAGGCAAAGTAAATGTAATTAATGGGATGGTGGTCTGCCCAGGGGCATGGCTGATTTGAGGTTAAGGTGATGTTACAGATGAGATTAACCAACCAGTGCAGGATTCGGCCCTTGGTGTGTGTGGGTTCGGCGATGCGTTGCATGAAGCCAATGGGTTCTAACGATCTGGCTAAGGGGATTACATTAGAGTCCAATTTGTCATTCAAGCCAAGGGTAAGGCTTCTGGAATCCTCTCTCTTTTTGAAAGATGGTATAGTTGGGAGGGATTGCAAGGGATAGGGCTGGGCCTGAGGCAGCGTGAAGCTAATTTTCAGAGATGTGTCTGGTTTGAGTAGGGTATAACTGTGTGTTGGCGCACTATGGCCCTTATATTAGTTGTTGACTAGCTGCATCCGCTGCACTGAGAGGTATTACCCTAACCTCTCACAGTTAATGTTCGAGCGAATGGTATTGTGCTGGTGATTCACGTTTTGCCCAAAGAGAAGTAGTCTCTCTCATATAGTACACTATTTTCCAAAGTCTGTTTAGTTGTGCTTGTAATTTATTTTCTTATGGTCAGCCGACGCGTGTTTCGACACTTGGTCGCTCTCAAGGCTGTACATTTTTATCCACTGACACACGATATAGTCATCCAGTTTACCTTATTAGGCTGAGTCAGTCCTTCGGGATCAATCCCAGGCACCGCGCGTATGGTAGCACGCCAGCGCCATGTTACTTCTTTGTTTATACATTTAGAACTATGCGTGACATCACATCGACGTGACATGCTCAACCCCGCAATTCAACAGATCTTGTGACTAGTTATTGGTACTCTTTACCTTGTTTCATTGTTTAAGCAAAGAGTGCATAGTAAATAGTTAAACTATGATTAGTTACAATCTTGTGGCTAGTTATTGATGACTATGGGCCTCATTACACGGTAGGTGGTAAGGGTTTACCGGTACTGGTATTTTACCGGTACCGGTAAATCCTTACCGCCTTACTACGAGGTCCCTTTGCGGGTTGGGGAATTTAACACCTGCTTTTTGCAGGCATTAAAAACCAACCCGCAAAGGGAGCAGTGGAGCTAATTACGGTACCACAATTTGCGGTACCGTAATTAGCGCCTTCCCCATTCCCATAGAGCCCTATGGGGCAAAAATGGGAATGAGGAAGGGCAATGGTGGAAGGGGGAATAACCGCCCCGCCAACCTTGGAATGGGGCGGTAATTCCCCTTTCCACCAAGGCGGTACCGGTAAATTACCGGCATGAACCATGGCGCTAATAGCGCCACGGTTTACCGCCTACCGTGTAATGAGGCCCTATATCTTGTCACAGTGCATAGAGGATTAGCCAAAGGGAGGAAGGAAAGGGGAGGGAGGATTAATACATTTCGTTGTATTTCACAGGGTACAGACAAGTTGCAAGTAGTACGTGGCAGGCAAATATCACAGTACCTCAACAGCAACGTCAGGAAAAAACAGCCTCCCTTGGCCGGACAAGGCCAGACAGAGAAGTCTGGATGAGGCCTTGAGAGGTGATCATTGGAGGGGGCCGGAATCGCCTGCCGGCTCCCTGGAAGAAGTAGAATTTCTGTGGCCATCAACCTATCGGCAGTGAGGGGGAGGCAGGCATACGTGCAGGCAGTCAGCAAGGTAATTGTGATGTCGCTGCCATTTTTAAATGGTTCGCTTCATCTGGAAAACAAAGCCCAATGGGGCTTACCTCTATTCCAAATCCGCCGTTCTGAGGATTTGTGGAGCACTCCTGTGCTAGTTGTGATATCCTGCAGGGCCAGACTGGGAAGTTCCCGTTCCTGTTCCCCAGGGAACGCCGATTTATCTACGTGTTCCTCCAGTTGCCCCGATTCTACGAGTGATCAGGGTGCCCAAACAGACCCACTGCAAGATGATACTCATTTTGCCGGCCTGGTCCAGGCAGATCTGGTACTCAGATCTTCTACACCTGTCTGTGGCTCCTTGCATCAAGCTGCCTCCTCTTCCAGACCTACTCTCCATAGAGGGATGGTCGGTCCTCCACTATGACCCAGCATCCTTGTAACTGGCGGCTTGGCTCCTGCAAACCTACATTTTGTCAGTCACTCATTGCCAGCAGAATGCAAGGATAGTCTGGCTAAAGCCAGGGCACCTTCTACCCTAGCATGCTATACGCACAAATGGAAGCGCTTCTCTGTGTGGTGTGCTTCACAGGGGCTTCCTCCCCTTCGCATAACAGCTTCTCATATCCTACCTTACCTGCTCTCTCCCTTGCAAAGGTAGGCTTTGTTCACGCTTCCATCAAGGTACACCTGGGAGCTATCTCCCGATACACTCAGACACCTAACGGCCCTTTGTCGTGGTCTCACAGACTTGTTAAGAATTCCTAAACGGTCTGTTCAGAGTATCTGACGAAGGCTCCAGCCCTTGAATGGGAGCTCAATGTTCTTCAAGATTAATAAATCCTCCTTTTGAACCTCTTCACAGTGTTTCTCTAAGGTTTTTGTCTTGGAAGACTGCTTTTCTGGTGGCAATCACTTCGACCCAGTGTGTCAGAGAGTTGCAGGCCCTCTCTTGCAAACCCCCTTATTTGTCCTTCCAGAAGTCCAAGGTAGTGCTATGTACTCATCCATCTTTCATGCCAAAGGTTCCATCCAACTTTTCATTTGAACGTGCCTTTTAGTTATGCCTGTCCTCATCCCCACACCTGCTTCTCCTGCTGCGCGGGCTTGGCATTCGCGGGACGTGGCACGTGCTCTGAAGTTCATTGTTGCACGCACTAAAGGTTTTCGCACAACTTCACAGTTTGTGACATTTGCGCCTGGGGGCAGGGCAAAACCTCTTTTTAAGGCTTCAATTTCCAGGTGGCTCTCTGGTTGCATCACGTATTGCCACCGGCTTGCAAACAGGCCACTGCCATGAAGACCGAGAGCCCATTCCACCAGAGTTGTGGCCTCTATTGCAGCCTGTCTGTCTGGTGTTCCCCTGTTGGACATTTGAAGGGCTGCTACATGGAGGTCGGCTCATACCTTCACGAGGTTCTACTGCATTGACAGGGATTCTAGGGTTGAGTCCTGTGTCGGCCAGGCAGTGCTTCACAACCTGTTTAATTGAGTGGAGTGTGTTGCAGAGGTGAGCTATTGTATTGCTTTTATTGGGCATGTACCACCTCCCGTGGTTGTGTAGGTACTGCTGTATATTTGTTTTCATGAGCATGTGAATCCATGTAAGATCCTATGCTTGAGAAGGAACAAGTTATTTACCTGTAACTCCCGCTCTCCACCATGGGTATTTTACATGGATTCATATGCGACACTCCCTCTTACCCCTCTATGGCTCCTCTTGGTTCCTATTGCCACTTTGTGCGTTTCTAAATCTGAAGAGTAGCTCTAGGGGGTGGAGCCTAGGAGGGCGAATGTCTTTGGCTCGGGCAAGAGACCCAAAACGACCGCAATAGACTATCAGCGACAAGTTTTTGACTTTAAAGCAAAACTCCTATTAATATTACTGAGGATTCGCAGCCTTAAGATGGGGAATATTCATGAGCATGTGAAGCCATGTAATATACCCATGCTGGAGAACAGATGTTGCAGGTAAGTAACTTGTTCCGTCTGTGATCAATTCAGTTCCTTCTTAAACTCAGGAATAATTCCAAATCTCTGGAAAAAGGCTGTTGTTCTTACACTCCTGAAAAAGACTTTCTGGAACCCAGAGTATCCAGACCGTGTCAGCACTATTTCTCACCTTCCACATCTGGGGACGCAGTTGGAGCATTTGGTGGTTAAACAGCTTGTGGAAATTGTTGAACAAAAGTCGCTACCTGTTCCTGCCAAATCTGGGTTCAGGCAGGCTTACATTACTAAAGTAGTTGCTGAACCGATTTTAGATCCACTGAGACAAAAAGCTGATCATGGAGGACTTCGATCCCTTTCGATCTCTTTGCAGCTTTCATCTTTTTGGCCAGTCTGAAACAGATGAGGTTTCAAGATACACTGTTGAAATGAATCAACTCATCTGCATAAAATCTAAGTCTGTATGGAAAATGTAGCCTTATGTTTTTAATTTATGCCGGTGACACTCAGATTTTAAGAAAGCTGTTGGGCAATAGGGGTGCTTCGTCTCTTATAGCAAGACCATGTTTGTCATCAATTAAACTTGGAATGAACAACACCTCTCTCAAACTCCACACTAATAAAGCAGAAGTACTAGCAGTCAGTGCAAGCCTTGACCCTTGGAGTACCAACGAGGGAGTGCTCCTAAACTAGCTTAAACTATTAAAGGAAAACCTAGCTTGCCATTGAATGGACCATACAAGGCCCAGGTGTTTTGCTTCCCCAGCCTTGAATGACACATTGGTGTTGTAGGCTGGGGAACTTCACCTCTTAATAGGATTAGGGGGCACTGCTGCGCCTCCACCCACAGTCTGATGTCTTGGGGTGCTGACTTTAGAGCGCTCCAGCTTCAACGTACATGTGCAAGACCCAGGAGGGTTCCTAGTTCCTGCCCGTGCGACAGGGGAGCCGAAAGCAGTGATAAGGAGGCACCCGACTTAAGGTAAGATTCACTTCTAACTTTAATGTATATTATGTATGCATATCTGCGTGTGTGAATAAGTGAGTGTATGGGTGGCTGGGTGCATGTGTGAGCGAATATGTGAGTGTGCCTCTGACGGAGCGAGTGGATGCAGTGTGTGAATCAGCGAGCGACTGTTGCCTAACAGTGTGTGTGCTTGTGATTGTGCTGGAGTGTGGACTTCGGCAGGGAAAGTGAGTGGGAGGCAGGTACTAAGTCATGCCATTTTTAATGGGTATCTATGATAAGTAAGCATGATAAGTGTTTTTACGTGGCTAGACTGGCTTTTTGGTGCAGCCAGTCTAGCTGTAGGTTCTTACTGTGGCTTGGCATTTTTTTATGGGGCATCTATGAACAAGCAAAAATAAGTGTTAAGTGGCTACACTGGCACATTTTCGTGCAGCTAGCGTGGCTATAAGTGGTTACTGTGCCATGGCATTTTATACTGGGCATCTTTATTTATAAAGCTGAATGTATGTATGTATGTGTGTATATTTGTCCGGCTATACAAATCTACACCGTTGAACCCACGTCTACCAAATTTAGCATGTATTCCTCTTTTGTCTGGGGCAAATTTAGCATGTATTCCTCTTTTGTCTGTAGTCTGTCTGGATGCAAAAAATTCTCTCCGTAGACACCCTCATTTACTGATGCTCACCCCGATACACTAATGTAGGTACTAGAAAGAGGCAAAATTTGTAATAGTGACTGAAGCAAAATGTTCGATGTGTTGGTTATTCCTTTGAAATGTATTACTAGTGTATGCAGTTTGAAACTATTTATTAAAGCATGTTTAAAGGGAATTTAAAAAAAATATTAGTTCTTTTTTTATCACGCCACTCCAAATATGGGGAATGGCAAGGTTACAGTTTACTTGGGTTCATTCACAAGAAGCAAGCACAATCAATCAATCTTTCTTGGACATTTTCGCAAATGTGCTGAAGCCATTGAGTGACTGAAATATTTTTTTTTAACATTTTTTATTATTTTCACAGTCTACAAACACCGCAACACACCCGACAGTGAAAGTTATAAGCATCCAAACATCATATGAATTAACTTGAATTTACCACTGCCATCCCCTTTCCCTCCCCCCTTAGCTCGAGCTTACTCCATTGCACGTTCAATTATGTTTCCTCCAGGGGCGCCCCTGGTCTGTGCTCCCAGAGGTGTCATGTTCGCTTGGACTGGCCTCGGTGGACTCAGATAATGTGGCCACTAGCTGTCTCCAGGCCATCAGCATTCCCACTTCATCATACTCCCTCCCCCCCCCGTTGGCCGCGTCATACCATGCTGCCGTTTCCGCTTCAGCCCATTTCAGAAGATCATGCCACCACACCTCTATCCTGGGTCTCTGGCACTCTTTCCACCCTATAGCTATTCTACGTTTGGCCAGAATGTAAGCCAAGTCCTTAAGTTTGCACACATGTTTCATGTTACGTGGTCTAGCAAATCCTCCCACCATGCATGCCCACACAGATTCCACATCTAGCTTAATACCTTTCTCAGTGAAGCGGTAGGTAACCTCCCCCCAGAATTTCCAAATCTCTGGGCATGCCCAAAACATGTGTATCATCCCCACGTTCACTTCCCCACATTTGGGGCATGTTTGCATCTCTGTGCTCTTAAAACGGGATATCCTTTGAGGAGTCATGTATGCCCTATGGGTTACATATAGCTGAATCTGTTGTAGTCTTGCGTTCCTGGACACCTTCTTATGGTACCTCTGTACTCTTTCCCATTGCCCGTCTTGCATAGGTTCCCCAGTGTCCTCTTCCCACTCCCGTCTCAGCTGGGTCACCTCCTTCCCCACCCTGGACATTACCAGTTCATAAATCCGGGATACCTCATGCCCTCCTTCCGAGATATCATATATTGTCTCTATGGCCGAGTCTGTTTGGTCTTCTAGCTCTTTTCCAGACCATGAGGGTCTTATCTGCCTTACCAGTCTAGTGTAGGTAATATATTGCCCCGGGTGTACTCCAGTTCCTTCCATTAGTGTGTTAAATTCCAATGTCTTCCCATCACGCCACACATCTCCCAGTGTTGCTATGCCCACCGGTTCCTAGTGTCTACGTATCGTCTTTCTTAGTTGCTCGTCCACTCCCCCCAACGCCACTAGCGGCACTTGGGAGGAGCACAGAGTCAGGGTTCTCCATGACATGACTTGCGCCATGTTTCCATCCCAATTCTAGCAGCTTAGATCGCCCTTTTAACTCCGATTTGGCAGCTATATCAATTCTTTCAGAAAAAAAGGTGCACATTCAGACCTCAGCACTCTGGACTCTGCTGTTGGGTCTTCAGTTAGCCATTTAGCCACTTACTGTAGTTGCCTGGCCAGATGGTATATCTCAAAGTTTGTATGCCCCCTCTCTCATACGCATTTTGTAACTTCCATAAGGCAATCCTATTCCTGGTGTTGTGACAGATACGACCTCTCCATAAGCTCTGTAGTTTACCAAAGAAGTGTTTGGGCAACTATATGGGATATTCACAAAAAAGTGCCACAGCCTAGGCAATACAACTATTTTCGACAATGCCACCCTTCCCATCATAGCCAGGGGGAGTTTAGGCCAGAACTTCATGCTGTTTTCAATGTTAGCTACTGCGTTCTCTGTGTTATGTTTGTGTTCATCTTCTACCTCATGATAAATATCGATACCCAAGTATCTAAACATTCTAGTCTCCCAGGGTATTTGTAGAACTGGCAGGTTTTCTTGCGCAATTCCTTTGTATCTCCCTAGGGGAAATATGCACGACTTCTTGGGGTTGACCGCTATGCCGGAGAATGATGCAAATCGTTCCATTACTGCTAGGATATATTGCAGGTTTTCTTCTGGGTAACTCAGATACAGCAGCATATCGTCTGCATACAGTGATATTAGGTGCAGCCCCTCCTTGGTGTGGACCCCAACCCCTTCATATTGTTGCCTCAAATATATCGCTAGAGGTTCCAGTGCGAGGATATACAGCATAGGAGACCATGGGAAGCCTGGTCTGGTACCCCTTCTGAGCTGCCATTTGTCAGAGATGATCGCTCCCGTTTTGACTCTGGCAAGTGGCGAGCTATACAACAGTTTCACCCACCTAAAGTACCCAGGCCCCATTCCATATTCCTTCAGGGCCGCCATTAGCCAGGGCCACCTTACAGAATCAAAGGCTTTCACTGCGTCTAGTGAGACAATTGCTACTTCGTTTGCGTCTCCTTCTGTCTGTTCCATGATGCGGTGGTGGAGCCTTCTATGATTATCAACTATAATTCTAGACGGAACATATCCAGTCTGATCATGATGTATGAGTTTGCTTACGACCAGTCTAAGTCTGTTTGCCAGCACCAGTTTGGCTTGTCAAGACAGTATAAAATACTGCTATTAACACAGTCTCCTTTAGTTTTTACATATATTGGTGACCCAGTCCATAATATCAGATGTCAGGTTTTATCTGTTTTTTTGTTGGTCCAGATTGCACACAGCAAGTCGTCGACACGTGTTTCGGTCAAAAAAGACCTTCAGGACGTTGGGCACAGAATAACTACTCTGCCCTTTTCGGAAACGTATAGGCCAATGTTCATTCTAAAAAAGACATACATAAACATTCATCAGAATTGTGTCATCCCTATTTCTTTTAAGCGGTGACTAATAATGTCACAAAAGTGTTTCTAAACAATAGAATCACCAGGGCCTAATCAGCAAGTAGAACGTCGGAATCAATCCTCCACAGGAATCTATTGCTATATAGGTATCCTGTGAATTAAACAAAGACACCACTAAGTCTTCCAATATTCAGCATAGGTGGGTAGCAGTAAATTAACCATCCACGCTAAGTTCCGTTTAAAAACCTGTAAAACCTGATGTACACTCAGTCACTGCCGATTCGTGTATGATAGGCAATTCAAGCACCTTCTGCGCAGTCCGCCATCCCTTGTTTTGATCAGGTTTTGGTGTATCCAGTTCATCCAACTGTAGACCCAAACAGCGACCTTAGAAAGGTCTATGACACTAAAAATAGAGGAAACATAGTTGGCAATGTCTAATTCGGCCATTCTCCTTTCTACCCATAGAACAGTCATTGCTGGTAACATAATGCCAGCCAAATGATATATAAGATCATAGACTACGGTGGATAACACCATCTCTAGGCGCGTGGGAATACCTATGTCCCTCTGCACATTCTGAAGTGTATTGCTAAAATCAGTGAAGCGGTCAGCCAAACGTGCTACAGCATTTCTGGGGGCAGAATAGTTGCTATGTCACTCTGCGCATTCTACAGTATACTTATATTGCAAGTGAAGTGCTTGGTCCCGCGTGTTCATAAATGCCCAAATCAGCCGGTTCAACGCACCAAACGACATACACTCACGTCCAGACACTAAATGTACGTGATTAATTGCATTCCAGCCCAAATGTACATAAAGTGGCAACAACCATGGACTCACCGGCGGCAGCCCGTGAGGTACCGTAACCCCTTCACACAGAAGTATTCTAGCGGCACGTCTCTACCCATATTTCCATTAGACATAAAAAAGAGACGTTGTCTCTTATACGCGGACTTCATGGATTCCGCAATAAACACAAACAAGGGACACAAATGCATCGGAGATGCGGTCGGGTGTGTGTCCATTAGATATGTAATTGGACATAGGGGTGTCTACAGCCTCTTACTCACCCGCAACCCAATATTCAATATAGCAACCACTTTGCTATATACATTTTTACGGCGGCATATTTCCCCTGATCCTGCAAATCGACATAGAAGAGAGAGTCAATCTTTTACCATACTTCAAAACACTGTGTTCTTCAATAAACACCAAGAGGGGACAGGGTGCTATGGCACCATTCACAAATATGTCCATCGGGTATCCAGTCATAACACCATAATGGGAAGCCCTATGCATACCCCAAAGTGGACCTAAACACCAGACTGTATCCCTATTTTTCACTATGAGCACCATGGGCATTGGAAAAACATTAACAGCCTTAAAAACACAACTGAAGCACTTAAAGGATTACGTGTTTATCTCATGTTACTCATAGACTATCAGTAGACACCCATCCTGCAAAACCAGTGTTGTTGCAATGTACCCCATCAAGGGCATAACAGCACAATGCCTGCCCCTCCGGGCTCCCTATATATAGACCCCCCTGATGATAGGAACGGGGTCATCAACATGTCAATACAATTTTTTGGGTGGTACACTTTTTTGTATGGCCAATGGCTACTTCAATTTACGAAAGAACTCTTCATCATAGTTTCAAAAGCCTTATGCATATATGCAAATCCATGAATTAATTAGACATCTGCTTTTGGTTCAATATAACAGAGATCCCGTGGTTATTTGAAAAAACATTATGTCAGTGTTTATGTTAATGCAGACATTAGTTTCTACTATATTGCATTGCACATTAATAGTGAAGGAGTGGGGAAGGACAATATTATAAAATGGGATATCATTCCACTTTCTAGTGTCCGTATTCTGTCTTTCAATTTTTTACAATCAACATGTTCCATTCTACGGAAACATTGAATCCCTTCCGGACCGTGTCCAGAGTGTGACTCTATTTCTGTTCAATACGGTGTAATGTTGTCCCCATATCGCCTCCTCTCGCGTTGTTTTTTATGTGCTGAAGTACAAACCAACGCAAGTCTGTGTCTTTGTATTGTAATTTAACAAAGTGCTCAACGAGAGGTTTATCTGCCACTTTGTTCCTTATGCAGCTTCTAAGTTCTGAGATTCGTTGTCTGACCTCCCGTGTCCTTTTCCCAACATACAGGAGTTGGCACAGACACTTGATAACATAAATGACATTTTTTGTCAAACAATTGGTATGACACTTCATTTTCCAAATTTTTTGGCCATACTGAAATTCCCATGTAGTTTCGGTAAGTGGACAAGCCACACATTTACCACACCTATAGTGACCAAGAATAGGGGGCAATCCCCACTCGTTATTGATGGTTTGTTCTTTCATTGGTTCTCTATAGGTGTGCATAGTATTGGGTATTTTACTATCCTGGTTTAGCATGGATAGCGGTCTATACGACCCACAATCTGTGCTTGGCCTATTTGGTTTGAGAAGCAGGATAATTATTGCCTCTCTCAGGGATTCCGGTAGTCTACCTGTCTTGCAGGCCTCATTCAACATCGCCAATATCGGGGGGAGCACCTGCGACCTGTATGTTTTATAAAACTCACTAGGGAGCCTGGCCGCCCCTGGGACTTTGCTAGTGGGTAATTGTCTGACCACTATTTCTAACTCCTCTAATGTAATAGGGGTGTCTAGGTTATCTTTCTCTTCTACACTCAGTTTAGGTAACCTGATGTCCTCTAATATATCTCTCATCTCGTTCTCCTCTGCCCCTCCAGTGTCTTCGTATAGGTGTTGGTAGAATTTAAGAAATCCCCCGTTTACGCTCTCTTGGGTATCCAATATGTGGCTAGTCTCTCCCTTTATCTCTCTTATCGCTGGTCTAGGTGTCTCGTGTTTGTATAGCCACGCCAACAGCCTCCCCGGCTTATCACCACCTGCATGTTGCCTTTCTATGTATTTCTTATAGTTTAAGTTGCATAGTCTCTCCCAATGCCCTCCACATTCTCGTTGTAATTAGCTCATGGCTTCGGTATCCTCCAGTGAGGTGTCCCCTTTATTCATGATTGCTTCTAGTTTTCGTTCTGTTTCTTGCAACTTTTATTATGTCCCCTTGGAGCCCTTTGGATTTTGATATAGCTGCACCCCTCACCACCACCTTAAATGCATCCCACAGAGTGCTTTCTGATGCTACTCTTCCAGTGTTATTTTCAAAATATTCTATTTCCTCCCTCAGGTCCTCCCTGAACTCTATATCTTTCAGTGCTTCGGCTCTGAGCCGCCACATTGGGATCTTGGCTATGGGGGGCTGATGTTCGCACGTTAAGATCAAGGGTGAGTGGTCCGATAGGACCCTTGCTTTGTATTCCGACCTCAGCATCTCCCCGGTGAGTTCCAGGTTGGCGAACATATAATCTAATTGTGTGTACAGATTTTGTGGGGCTGAGTAATGTGAATAGTGTCTTATCATGTGGGTGGTGCAGTCTCCAAATATCTTCAAGCTGGAAGTCGCCTAGCAGGGTCTTCAGGGTTTTCGCTGCAGGGGTAGACTTTTCTAGTTTCTTGTCTGATCTGTCCACCCTGGGGTCCAGCGTGCAATTAAAATCTCCTCCCCATATGACCGCGCCTCCCAGGTACGGGCTGACTTTGCCATGCAGGGCCTTAAAGTAGGCCACTGTATCATGATTCGGGGCATATGTGTTAATGATACACAGCTCCTTGTTTTCCAACATTCCCTGTATCGTCACCATTCTCCCATCCGACTTGACTGCAGACTGCAATAACTGAAAGGGTACATGTGGCGCGATCCAAGTGATTACCCCCCTGGCATATGCAGAATAAGTTGCACCAATAGTGGTCCCCTTCCATTTTCTCTGTATCACCTCTTGTTTTTCTTTTGTGAGGTTGGTTTCTTGTAGTAAGGCTATGTCTATTTTCTGCCTCCTCAGGTACATCATGATATTGTGTCTTTTCAAATAGCTATGGAGTCCCCTGACATTCCAGGTTGCTATCTTAAGGTCTCCCATCCCTCATCCATATCCCGTCCTGCCACTGTCCTCTCTTGTCTTCCGACTAACGCGCAGCAGCGTGTGGATATAAGCTTGTTCCCTAGCAAACTCCACTGCAAACTCCCCAACGCCCTGGCCGCCCCCCACCTTCCCTAACTCCAACTGTTGCCCAGCTCCATCCCTGGATCTCAGGCTATCCTGCATTTAGTCCTACCCGAGTTACGCCGGTGCTAGGAACACAGCAGGGGGTTGCCGCACTACTGGCAACCCAACTATTCTATCTAATGGGGTGCGATTTGGATCCTCTGTGACTCCCGCATTTATACTACTTTGTGCCCTACCCGCCCCGTGTACACTGCCCTTCTTCTCGCTACCATTTGTGGGTCTATATTCAAGTCCCACTGTCATTGTTTACACAGCACCTCAGTCTTCGTGATCGCAGCTTTACTTGTCCATTCCGCCATCCCGCTGATCGTTCGTCCCCGACGGGCCATTTTGTGCATCCAACCAATTCATAGCTTCTTCCGGAGTCTCAAAGAACAATGCCCTGTTTTTATGAAATACTTTCAGTTTCACCGGGTACATCAGCATGTATTTGTAGCCTACTTTGCGTAATCTTCTCTTAACTGCTCCGAAACTTAGTCTGCGTCTCTGCACCTGGAGAGTGTAGTCAGGATATACCGCTATTGACGCAGATGCCCTCCGTATTGTGCCCCCTTTTTGGAAGTATTCCAGGATTTTTTCCCTGCCTCGATTTCTTGGCGATGATCGGTCTCAGGGGGTGGGAGAGAACCACCTGGCGCCGGTTTCCTTGTTAGTGCCCGGTGTGCTATCTCCACCGCAAATCCTTGGGTGAGTGCCCCTCCTTCGATTTCTTGCAGCAGCATGGTTTCAATGTAGTCTGTGCGGTTCGATCCCTCTTTGCCTTCTGGGAGCCCTCCTATGCATATGTTATTCCTACGGAACCGTCCTTGGGCCTCCTCAGCTCTGTTTTCCAGGTTGCTCACTTGTTGACGCTGTGTGTGGATCTCAGAAGCATTAGCCGCGCAGGCAGTTGTATTCGATTTGACTTCTTTCTCCATCTCGCCTGTGCGTTCCGCTATCGCTCTTACATCTTGTCGCAATAGGTTAACGTTCACTTGTACTGCATCGATCTTGATTTCAAGGGACGTTTTAAGGTTATTCATGGCTGTTTCTAGTTTGGTTTCCCATGCAACCTTTAGGTCTGCTATCGCTTCTAAGATCTGCTGATCACTATGCGCTGGTACTGTCTGTCTGCGAGTTTCTCTCATTGTTTCTGGCTCCTTCAATTGATTGTGGTGTTTTAAGTATAATCCTCCATGGTGGGTTGTTTCCCTTTCGTTTTAGGCAGTGTGAATGCCATCTCGGTATCTCCGGGTGTCCTCACCTCGGGTTGTAGGGGTCTGAGTTTCCATTGTGCAGACTTGCGCCGGCTTGTTAGCATGTGGTTTTGTTTTGGGGGCGCCCAGTTGCGCCAGCCTGGGCCAGAATGCCTCCCCATTTATTGCTTCCTTTTTAGTGTTAGGTGGCTATGTACACATCAATGGAATTGGTCCTCTCTTGCGATGGCACCAGTTCTTGAGGCACCCTGCTGGTTCCCAAACTATTGCACCTTTGCCTTGGCCTGTGCGGGCATGGAGCAAAAATGTCCATGGTTGGCTTTTTACCTTTAGTCTTGCCACCCTTGAGACACAGGATCAGCCTGTCCACCGCTTGAGGTTTGTGGCTACAAGCACCGCACCAGATTCTACCCTGGGTATCGGCTACACATAGTGGGTGATCGGGGTTCCCAATGGCACACTGTCTCACTTGCTTCTCCCCCTCAGAGGGCAGGTCCAGAACAGGTAGGATCCACCTCACTCGCACACCGGTTCACTACAGTTCAGGCCGATGGGCAGAGCCTTGTCTACTATCCTGGATTTGCATTGTGTAGCTGCTCAGCTCTCTCTGGCACTCAGCTCCTCCCTTACTTCCCCTACATGCCTTGCAGCTCTATGTGCCACTGTGTATCCTATACGGCGGAGTGCGTCTCCCATCTATCACAAAAGTCAAACCTCCTAGTGCACCTCCTCAGAGGTATTCTTCCTTTCCTCTCATTCCCTCAGAAGCTCACTGTCTTCCCAAGCTCTGGTTCTCTCTAAGCTGGACTATTGCAACAGCCTCTTTCTTAATCTACCTGCCTCTACTCTCCGCCGTTTACAACTTATCCAGAAGTGGACTGCGAGACTTGTCCTTGGCCTCAAGCCCTGGGATCGTATCTCTCCAGCTCTGAAATCTCTCCATTGGCTCCCAGTGGATGCAAGGATTAAATTCAAATCCCTCTGCATTGTCCACAAGGCTTTCTGGGGCCTGGATCCAAATACCTTCAGCTATCCCTCTGCAAATACCTCCCATCTCGAGCACTCCGCTCCTCTACCTCTAACTCAATCAGGGTCAGTTGTTTCTCAAAGAAACAAGGTGGGGGTAGATCTCTGTCTTCGGCTGGGGCCTCCCTCTGGAACAGCCTCCCTTCCACTCTAAAACTTGAGGAGAACCATCTCCGGTTCCGGAAGCACCTCAAAACCTTCCTCTTTGCTTCTGCCTTCTCCTCCCCTCTCCCCTGTTGATTCTACTCTCCCTCGGCACCATGCACCTGGCCACCCTCTGTCCTCTGGGCCCAGGTACCTGCTCATCTTGCCACCCTCACGCACTGCCTCCGGGCCACCCCCTGCACTGGGGTCTGTATCTGTACCCATACAGCCCTCCCATTTTCTTCATGCACTTTCAGACCTACATGGCCTGCTGCCATAAACCCAGCAATTGCCACTTGCTGGCTGCACTCCCATTGTTTGTTGCCTTTTTTAAAATTATTTTATTATTATTTTAGTTTTTTTCCTTCTCGCTCCGCACTCTCCTTTTGTTCCCCCTTCCATGCACTTCTCCCCCTTCTCCCTCTACCCTGCACTTGCACGTTCTCAATGTCACTGGGCCTAGTAAGATCGTTGTTTTTGTTCTCCCCTGTTCCCTTTCCCTGCCTGGTCGCGCTCTGAAACACTTGTGTATGACGCGATAGAAATAAAATATCAATCAATCATCTGTTCTGTCAGGTTCACAAATCCGGACCGTCTCAGTTCTCCAAGCTCCAGTGCTTGAGTTACTTTGTGGCCCACACTGTAATCTGTTTCACCGAGGCCCATCCACCCCCTGGTGTTCTCAATCTGGGCACTGACACTGCGCCTCAATCACCTGGGGCCCTGGGGTTGCCCAAACATGTGTGGGTTGCTGCACCACCCTCGGCATGTTATGCATGCATAACCCGTCCAGGGTAACTGTTCACTTGTTTATTCCGGCTACCTGCGCACCACCACTTGTTTCCAGCTGATTCCCGTCGGGGTATTCAGTCCGCCTTCATTCCTTCTCCCTATCCTTTGTCTCACACTGGACGGGCGCCATCTTTATTTCACCGTCCATCACACACAGGGCTTCAATGTGTGTAAATGTTTGGTACCCCTAGGAACTCACCAGCTGCAGCCGCGGTGCTTCATTCCAAACGTTTACCACTGTATGAGCGACGGCTCCTCTCCCCAGTTCCAGTCAGCGCCCTTGCGCACCTCCTCCTTCTCCGTGGGCTGCACAGACCTCTGTACGTTTGCGTGTCTCGAGCGGACACATTGTATCCACGTCCCTTCTGTGCAGCCCATTCACACCAGCTGCCTCAATGTGTTCCGCTGTAGTGTTGCGCTGGTAGGTCTCAGCCGTGTCCACTCCAGTATGTCTCTCACTGCGAGCTTCTTCGTGACAGCCCAGCTACAACTTCTTGTCAGATTTCACTCATGTATGAGCGCCATCGGCGCCATCTTCACTTTCTGCATGCATCGGGCTCTCATCTTCATCTGTAGAATGCCGTCTTGGGGAAGCATTTCATTTCAGCAATCACCGCCTTGCACATGCACCGGGTATTCATACGTCCGCGGTTACAAGGCAATCCGTCAACAGCTTCTATTTCATCTCATATTAGTGAGGATTTGTGCCGGATCACAGGAGCAACCTAGTCCATGGCGCTGTAGCCACGCCCCCAAAGACTGAAACATGGCGCACAAAAAATTGGAAAAGCTCCATCTGATGCAAAGCGAAAATCAATGTCAAGAGTTTCTGAAACACAACAACACACAGCAGCACGACTTGCCGAACAGAGGACAAGACACCTTTCTCCACGGCAAAACAGATGCCCAAGCAAACTGAAGCAAGACTTGCTGACATCAAGACAAGAGCAACGTCATCCGGGGCACATGAGACACCACTCGATCAGGACACGGCAATGCTGGATACCCAGCTAGTCCATGATAAAGCAAACGTTATACGTTTTATTACGTGCCTAGACTGGCCTAGATTGGTGCAGCAAGTTTTGGCATGTTTTCTTATTGTTGCATGGCATGTTTAATGGAAAAGCCAACTGGAGTATGTTCTTACATTGGGCTACTGCCATATATTGGCAGAGCCAGCATGGACATTTGTTTCCTATGACTTTTTACTTTTTATCTGAGCCCAATGAGCAGTGCGCTAGCTATACTGGTTTCAACTTTCTTTATTTGTAGAAAACCGTAACCACCTATACATTTCAATTTGCTTTTTATTTTTTTAATGAGTCATCAATTGTATCTTCATTGATTAATCACCATACAGCATGTTAATTGATTTCCAAATTTTCATGAAGTATTGGTTAGTTCACAGAGTACCATACATCCATAATTGTCTTTCATCCTTCTTGTTATTTCATCATTGTCATCAATTGTGTCTTCATTGATTAATGTTGGTTAATGTTTCCTTTTAATACCTTAGTTTACACCCATTGGTTGTAATTGCATTGGTAGTTTAGTTCTTTTTAGTACTTTCCTTTATTGCTTTAGGTACTGGAACCACCCATCACTTATATATGCATTGATAGGTTTTTTTATAAACATCCTTGGTGCCACCCATCAATTATGTTCTCAAAGATTGTTTAATTTACTTAATTTTCTCTCATCTTAGTGCCCTTCTCTCAACACGTGTTTCTCCATGGATTTATTTCCATGGTTCCTCAGGAGAGAAGAGCCTGCTTGCTTGTCTTGTTAAATTCTTCTTAGGGTTAATTTAGTGTTGTGATTCTAGTCAGTTAAATTCTTCTTTGCAGTTGGTTGGTTCCCTTAGAAGAAGGGCTTTGCAGGATGCGGTTGTCCTCCGCGTCTTATCCACTGCTCATTGGGCTCAGATAAAAAGTAAAAAGTCACTATATTTATTGTTACAGTCACAATATACTGAACCCTTGCGTGCAGACAGCTAGGCCAAAGTTTGGACTCATAAGACTCGCCCTGGAACAAATCCGGACTTGACGGAACTCTCTTCTAAAAAAAAATGTGTTTCCTATGGTATCATTACTGACATTATGATAAAGCAAACATGAGTATTGACATGTTGTTTAGACTAAGCTTGTTCATGCAAAGGTACACTTTACCTTAAATTGCATCAATCTAGAAATACATTAAAATATATTTGACTAAAATTACATCTGTAAAAAGCTTTCGAGGGGATTGGGTCCTCCGACGTATTCCATATCTATGACATGTAATCACCACAGCTGTGCTGCTTCGGAAACTTTTTCGGCCTCTGCGTCCTGCGTCGATGACGTCGATGCGCCGTCGTCGAGGACCTCCTCCGACGTCCGACGTCATCCGATGTGATAAGTAGGACGCACGACGCCCATAGCCTCAGTTCCGTTTTTTCCGCGAACGTGTTGCTTTGTGTTTCTCGGTTTAAACGCCTCGACTCTTTTGGAGTTCTGTTCTTCTCGGTTCTTCGAACCTGTTCGTTTGTGAAAATCCTTCTGAAGATGTCTACTTCGTCTTCGACCCCGCGTCCGGGTTTCAAGAAGTGCGGGGAGTGTGGGTCCAAGATGTCGGTGACGGACTCGCACGACGCCTGCCTCTGGTGCCTCGGGGAGGCCCACGACACGGATGACTGTATCGACTGCCAGTCGCTCACGTCCAAAGCCTTACGCGAACGTAAGAAGAAGTTGTCGGTAGGTCGGGTGTCCAAGCCCCGGAAGTCGAAGTCTGCGGGGCTTTCGACGGATGATTCGAGGGGTGACTCTCCGTGTCATCGCCGGAAGTCTCGTGGGTCTCCTTCTAGGAGTCGGTCTCGCCACTCCTCTGCCTCTTTGAGGCATTCTCGGAAGCGCCGACATCGGTCGTCTTCCAGGTCCTCTTCGGAGGGCTCTGCCCGGCACGTCGCTTACCCCTCGGGCCGTGCGACGCCGGAGGAATGGGCTTCCTTTGGGAAGAAGATGTTGGCAATTCTTGAGTCGCAGGGTACTCAGCCGTCCGCGCCCCCGAGTGGGGTCGGTCGTGTGAGGTCGAGAGACACCGCTCGCAAGAGTGGTCGGCACGAGTCACGGGAGAGGTCCCGTTCGGACAAGGGGACTCGTTCTCGACGTACCCGTTCCAGGTCCCGGTCCTCGACGCGTTCGAGACCGTGTGCTCCTGTGAGGTCTTCGAAGAAGGCTTCGACGTCTGTGGCGTCGAGGGTGTCAACAGGCTTTCTCGAGGCTCTGGCTCCGAGGAAGTCGTCGATGCCGTCGACGCTCGGGTCGTCGAGGGACACGCTCGGGCCTCGAGGGCTGTGTCGACGGCGCCGATTCTGGAGGCGCTGCATCTGACGTCGACGCCGATTTCCTCGACGCCGATCCTCTCGGCGCCGATGCCGGTTCTCTCGACGCTGGCGCCGATTCGCTCGACGCCATCGACGCCTTTCATGTCGGGGGTACCCCAGGGCACGGGTGGACCCCCTAGGAAGGCTCTGGTTAAGAGCAAGCACTCTTGAGTGCCTTCTTTTCGCCACCTGGACTATATTTCAGAGGCGGATGAGGATTCTGATGGCCTGGTTCCTATTCAGGTTCCGGATGACATTGTCTCGGGCCATAGTCAGTTTGACGAGTTGAGACAGTCACTGCATGATGCCAGTGGACTGGACACCTCTCCGGAGGTGGAGTTTTGTAGGCCTGAGCCTGGCTCTCATGCTGATTCCTCGTACCGGCGCCTTATGGCTAGGGTTTCTGGGTACTTGGGATGGTCTGCTCCCCCAGGGGAGTTTGTGCAGGATGATCTGACAGACATTCTTGATGTTGGTCCCCCAACTGACCCGGTTCTGCCGTTCCATATGGCTTTACAGAGAAGGGTGGCGGCGGCTTGGACTGCTCCGGAGAGTCTCCCGGCGGTGGGCAGATCCTTGTCGCGGAAATACCCTCCAGCCAGTGGCGACCCCTGCTACTTGACCAGGCACCCCACTCCGGAGAGTTTGGTGGTGCAGGCGGCCACGGCCCCGGCGAAGCAGGCGTCGTACCCTACCATCCCTCCTGATAGGGACGACAAACGTTTTGATGGCTGGGCGAAGAAAGTGTTTTCTTCTGGTGGTATGGCGCTTCAGGCGGCCAACTCCATTTGTGCCTTGTCACGTTTCACGCACACTCTGTGGAACTGTGTTGCGTTAGCGGCTGAACATGTTCCCGAAGGGGATGAACGGGATGGTTTCCTTGCTATGGCCCAGGATGGTAAGGATGCCATGTGTGAGTCCGTTCAGTCGGGTTTGGACTTAGCTGAATGCGTCAGTAGGTCCATGGCGGCGAGCACCGTGATACGCAGGTTTGCGTGGTTGCGGAAGTCGGGGTTTGCGCCTGATGTGCAGTCCCGGCTCCTCAACATGCCCTTTGATGGTGAACACCTTTTGGCAGCAAGGCTGACGAGAGCCTTGAGAGGTTGCAGACCTCAAAAGCTGCAGCGAAGTCGTTGGGCGCTGCAGTTCGCCAACCTCCGCCTTTTCGTCCTAGGGGACAGCAGTGGAGGGGTGGTTCCTTTCGCTATTACTCATCCTTCAGTAAAGCGAGAGGAGCTGGATGTCAAAGAGGCCAACGCAGGGGTACCAGAGGTGGACGACAGGGTACCCGTGGTGCCAAGGCCGCTCGGGCAGTTGCCTCTTTGCCCTCAGGTAACGCCGCAGCCGCTCCCACTCTGTCGTGAGGCCATGTCCCATGGTTCGCCGGTTGGGGGAAGGCTGGCGCAGCATCTTGTAGAGTGGCAAGCCATTACTTCAGATGTGTGGGTTCTGGAGATCATAACCCACGGCTACTGTCTTCCTTTTCGGCACAGGCCTCGCGACAATCCACCGGGGATCCTCTCTTTGCAGAGTCCGGATCCGCTCCTTGCGCAGGAAATTCAAGCCCTGCTGGAGAAAGGCGCCATAGAACTGGTGCCTGTAGCGGAGAGGAACAAGGGATGGTATTCCCCTTATTTTTTGATTTCGAAGAAAGACGGGGGATTGAGACCCATCATGGACATGCGCGGTTTGAACAAACTCCTCAGGAAGGACAAGTTCAAGATGGTTACTCTCTCTCAAGTCCTCCAGGCCCTTCAGCTTCAGGACTGGTTGGTGTCACTCGACCTCAAGGATGCTTACTTCCATGTGCCGATCCATCCCAAGCACAAGAAGTACCTGAGGTTCGCGGTTGGCGACTCGCACTTTCAGTTTCGGGTCCTGCCGTTCGGATTGACCTCCGCCCCGAGGGTTTTCACCAAGCTCAGGGTGGTGGTGGCAGCGCATCTCAGGCAAGGGGGGATTCACGTCTACCCCTACCTGGACGATTGGTTGATCAGGGGGAGCTCTCCCGAGCAAGTCCTGGATCATCTATCGGTCACCTGTCGCTCCCTTCACAGGCTGGGCTTCTCCCTCAATTTAAAGAAGTCCCATTTGACGCCAACACAGCGGCTCCAGTACATCGGAGCAGTGCTCGACACTTCCCTGGGGCAGTGTTTTCCTCCCCAGGTGAGGGCTCTTCACATTCAGCAGATGGTGCACAAGTTTCAGCATGCCCAGACGCTCCCAGCGTTCGAGTTCTTGAGGTTGCTCGGCCTCATGGCATCCTGCATTCTTCTGGTGCCAGAGGCTCGCCTGCGGATGAGATCTTTGCAGTGGGCACTCAAGACGCAATGGTCGCAGTCCTCCGGCAGGATGTCGGACTCGATTCAGGTGCCGTCCTCGGTCGCCCGGGACCTTCTGTGGTGGGCCGTCGAAGGCAACTTGATGAAGGGGGCTCCATTTTGGCTTCCCTGGCCGGAGGTGACGATCGTGACGGATGCATCCCTCACGGGATGGGGAGCTCATGCCAACGGGCTGACAGTCAGCGGTCGTTGGTCTCCGTCGGAGTCCAGACTCCATATCAATCTGTTGGAGCTGAGGGCCGTCAGGCTAGCCCTGAAGGCTTTTCTGCCGTCTGTGCGAGGGAAGACTGTCCTGATCCTGACGGACAACACAGTGGCCATGCACTACCTCAACAAGAAGGGAGGGCAGGGTCACTTCCTCTGTGCAGGGAGGCGATGCAGCTCGAGTTCTGGGCCATCCAGCAGGAAGTTTCGATCTCTGCAGTTCATCTGGCCGGAGCCGAAAACGTGACGGCGGACGCTCTGAGCAGACAGAGCGCGATCTCTCACGAGTGGGAGTTGGCTCAGGAGATTCTCCTGGAGATCTTCGCCCTTTGGGGGACCCCTCAAGTGGATCTCTTCGCCTCCGCTGCTGTACGCGTTTCCTCCAGTCCCCGTCATCCCGCAAGTGCTGCGAAGGTTACGGAAGTTCGGTTCCAGGATGATCCTCATTGCCCCGGCGTGGGCTCGGAGAACGTGGTACCCGGACCTTCTCGACTTATCCATCTGCCCTCCACGTCGTCTTCCCTACCGAGACGATCTGCTCTCACGGGAGGGGGGTCAGGTTCTCCATCCAGAGGTCAGATCCCTCAACCTTCACGCTTGGCTTCTGAAAGGTTGAGGTATAAGGATTGGGACCTCCCTGAGGACGTGATGGAGGTGTTGCTTTCGGCCCGAAGGCCAGCAACAAAGTCTCTGTACCGTTGCCATTGGCGTAAGTTCTGCGACTGGTGCAGAGTTCAGAATGTGGATCCTTTTGCATATGACATCCCCATGGTTCTGTCCTTTTTACTTTCTTTGGCCCACAGGGGCTTGCAAGTGGGTACCGTTAAGGGTTACCTGGCGGCGCTGTCCATCTTTAAGCGCTCGTCTGAAGAATGTTCTTACTTTAAAATCCCTTTGATTTCACAGTTCCTGAAAGGGCTCACTAATGTGTTCCCTCCGTCACCTTTCCTGGTGCCAGGTTGGGATTTAAACCTTGTTCTTAAGTTTCTTATGGGTGCTCCGTTTGAGCCTTTACATTCTTGCCCTTTGAGGCTGTTAACTCTGAAAACTGTGTTTTTAGTTGCGGTTACTTCCGCTCGCAGAGTGAGTGAGTTACAGGCACTTTCAGTTAAGCCTCCCTTCACTGTATTTCACAAGGACAGGGTTGTCCTTAGAATTCGTCCTTCTTTTCTTCCAAAGGTAGTGACGGAATTTCATTTGGCCCAGAAGGTTGTTCTTCCAGCATTCTATCCTCCTCCGCATCCTGGTAAGGAAGAGGAGAGGCTCCATAGGCTTGATCCTAGGAGAGCTTTGAGCTTTTATGTTTCACGCATGTCCCGGGTCCGAGTGGATGATCAACTCTTTATTGGTTACGCTGGGAAGCGTTTGGGACAAGCTGTGACGAAACAGACTTTGTCTCGCTGGATTATTTTGGCCATCTCGGAGTGCTACCGCTTGGCGGGTAAGGACCCACCGGCTGGCTTGCGGGCCCATTCTACCAGGGGTATGGCTGCGTCTACTGCCCTGCAGAGGGGTGTTCCTATTCGCAACATCTGTGATGCAGCCACCTGGGCTTCAGTACATACATTTGTACGTCACTATTCCCTCGATTCCATCCGAGCACAGGATCTGGCCTTTGGCAAGGCGGTCCTTTGCTCTGCTATTTGATTGGCTATTCTAAATTTTGATTGTAAATTCTTTCCCTCCTCCTTGCTTTTGGTACTGCTTTGGGAGTCTGTCATAGATATGGAATACGTCGGAGGACCCAATCCCCTCGAAGAACAAGTTACTTTCTTACCTGATAACGTTCTTTCGATGGGATGGTCCGACGACGTATTCCATATCGCTCCCGCCCTGCCTTCCCCGCTGCAGAATTTCTTTTGCGATTGCAGCTTACGTTCCGCAAGGCTTTGTGTCTGACTGGCAGTTGACTTATGTCACACGTTCTGGGGGAAAAAACTGCAACTGAGGCTATGGGCGTCGTGCGTCCTACTTATCACATCGGATGACGTCGGACGTCGGAGGAGGTCCTCGACGACGGCGCATCGACGTCATCGACGCAGGACGCAGACGCCGAAAAAGTTTCCGAAGCAGCACAGCTGTGGTGATTACATGTCATAGATATGGAATACGTCGTCGGACCATCCCATCGAAAGAACGTTACCAGGTAAGAAAGTAACTTGTTCATCTTTCACACTCGCTGCCTTGGATGTGGCCATTGCTCCCCCTACAAAATATCAGTGATCGCATTGACTGATCACTGCAGGACACTTTCAACTGTGAGAGACAACATGCTCCTGTTACAAAATTGTCTGTATGAAAAATATGTGAACTCTGAAGTTCAATAATACTGTTTTGAAATTGGCTAATTTAGTTTTTTGCAATGATATTTTCACCTTATTTACATCTGCCATTCTTTTATTTCTCTTTCCATCATTGTTTCTTTTTGCTTATTCTTTTTTGTCTTTTTCTTCTATTGCTTTCTTGATCATCTGTTCTCCTTACTTTAGTTCTTTTTTTAACCAAAATGGTTTTATTGTATTGGTTTATAAAAAGCTTATACAAGAAATGCACAGCATAAAAAAGAAGAAACAATATACAAATCCTCAGAATACATTTCCTTAAAATGAATAACAAACAATCCAGAAAAATAAAAATTCCATCCCCATTAGAATTCATCCATCAATTTCAAAGTTTTTGAAAAGGAGACAGTAGTAATTGAGAGCTGCCAAGTAACTATTAAAAGCCCTGTGCCAGAAAGGCAGTTAATTTAAGTAGGTAACATCATGTACAAACTGTGTTTAAATAAAAAAAATAACTGTTTTCTCTGCGGTTGCACTAGAGAGCAGTAAATACAAATATGTTTCAATGTCTCGATTGCCAAATGACAGAATCTACAATTATTGTCCACACTGAGACCCCTAGCATGTAATATATTGCAAGTGTGTATTACATTAAGGAAAAAATAGAACTAATGGTTGTAGGTACGGAAAAGAGTGATCAAATTAGGACCTGAATACAAGTCCTTTATGCTAGCAGGCTGTGAAATTGAATCTAAGACTAAAGTGAATACAGTCGAGATTCACTTAGATCGAAATTTTAACATGCATGCCCAAGTGAGCAGTCTGGTCTCTTCCACAGCCTACTATATTAAGCTGCTAGCCCGACTTCGCCCCTATATCTCAAGGACCAACTGCTAAACTGCGGTTAGAGCTATTATCTGCTCAAAAGTTGATTATTGTAGCAGCCTCTTGGTAGGACTCAATAAATCATAATGTTCTAGGCTACATGTTCTACAGAACAGCGCAATTAGGGTTATTACCAGCGTTGGTAGGAGAGACCATATATCTAATGCCAGGCGTGACCTACATTGGCTCCCCATCGAGGCCAGGATTGAATTCCGCCTTATGGTGATCACACATAATTGCATGGTGGGCTCAAGTCCTGTATACTCTGATTGATAAATCCAACATGAGGAACCTTCGATCTAATAACGGCCAAACAACTCAAAATCCCTAAATGCACTCTGACTCAGACCTCCAAATGTGCTTTCTATATGGCAGCTCCCAGGACCTGGAATGTCATTCCTCCTGACATTAGAGAACTGAGCTCCGCAGCCGTGTTCAAGAAAAGGTTAAAATCCTTACTATTCAGATAATTTTCCTGATGTTTATCTTAGACTGGTTGGCCTGGTTTTCTGTATCTGTCTCGACTGTATGTTTGTATGTAGCACCCGGATACCCAGGTGCACGTTACAAATATATTAACGTAAAGAACTGGGTTAGCAGGTTTTCCTTACCTCTTTCTCTTTGGGCTTCTGTGCTCAATGCCTAGGATTATCCTGTGTGTTTGGTATTGTAGTGTGTCGGCCTAGTTGGCAGGCCGGTTGAGGAGTGGCAGTTTCCCTCTGTGTTCCTCTAGTTGTATGCGTGCCTGGCTTATGCCGGGGTGTTCCATGTAAAGAATAACCCTGTGTCGTGCCCCACTTCTACAGTTATGTAATTCTTTTTATCCCTGGCTGCTTCAGGGCTGCAAATAGGCCCAATTGAAGGCGGTTTGGCTGCCTTGTTCTCATTTAAGAGGTCCCCTGAACAGGGTTCCTTTTTCTCCATCCTGGTGATGTCCTCATTTTTGATGGGCCTTGTGAATGTTTCCTCCAACAACCTTCATTGTCCCAGTTTGGGATTTGAATGTAGTTCTTTCTTTTTTGAGGTTGGCTCCTTTTGAGCCTTTACATGTTGTATCTGGCCATCAGTTCAGCAAGCCGCTTTAGTGAGCTTTAGGTGCTTTAATGCTAGCCGCAGTTGCTAAACATTTTCAAGGAGAAGTTCTCGCAAAATGTTTGACCAAAGTTTCTTTGCGAAGGGGCCTTCGGATTGACACATTTCTCAAAGTGTCGAGTTACCAGTTTTCTTCCCTCTGTCTCACCAGTCCAAGGATGAAGAGAGGCACCGTAGGTTGGACCCTAGGAGGACTAGGAGTTTTAATTGGTCTAGGACAGCTTTCTTTAGACTGGATGATCAGCTATTTGGTGCGTTCTCCCAGTACTGGATGATACAAGCAGTAACGAAGCAAACTATTGTTGAATTTTTCTATGCATTACAGAATGCTATGAGAAGGCAAGCAAAAAGGTGCCACTGAGCATACATACCCATTCTACTATGTGTTGAAGCTTCCTCTGCATTTCAAAGGGAAATCTGCCAAGCTGTGACATGGTCGTCTCTTCACACCTTTTCTAGGCTCTATAGCCTGGGTAAACCTTGGGGCAGAGATGCCTGCTTTGGAAGGGCGGTGTTACAGAGCTTCTTGGTTTAAGATTTCATCCCACAGCCTAAAATTGGTACTGCTTTGGGAGCCTATTAAAATGAGGAATTTGTGGGAGAATGCTCTTTCTATGGATTCTTCTTCCACAGATTCCTCATTGCCCTCCCTAACGACCCATCTATGGATACTTGCTTAATTTGCATCATTCTGATGGAGCTTCTCCCTCTTTTTGCAGGAGAGCCTTAGAGGAAGTGTTTATGCTTTGTGTCATTTAAAACAAAATGTTATTGAGAGTTGTGATCGATTGTTCAAGCCAGCTCTTCACCAAAAAAGTTGTTGAATGTTCCCTCCTAATTTCATGCATGGGATTGGAATCCCTGGGCTGCTGAGCACAGCAGGAATCAAGTGGGGAACTGAGGCATGGCAGCATAGTGACGCTTTAAATGTACCGCAGACGTCGCGTCCGGTGTCTAGGAGTGGCATGGTTGAGGAGATTACACCAAGCTGCATTACGCCACCTGTCCAATTTTTACAAGCAGCTTCTACTGAGAGGATGATCTATCAAGGCATCTGTGGGAGAAGACTCCACAGAAGGAACGTAACTGATGAGTAATTTTTCCATTTATATGCATGTAAAAACATTTTCTTCAAAGAATGGAACGTTCTTGGAACACAATTAAACAGAAATGTACTTGCTTTTTTCTATTTCCAGGGTATGGAGCACCGTATGGATACAGCACTGCTGCGCCAGCCTTTGGTATGAACTTTATTTCAGTTAAATGTCAATTTATGCTTTATCTTTTTGGTTAGGGAATTTTTAAGCCTTTCTTGTAAGCACTGTTTCTTTTAATTTGCAAAGAAATAAAGTACATTGTTTTAGTTATGAAAAAAAGGTTTTCTTGAAACTCATCCAGAAACCTTCAACACCCTCACGCCACTTGTTAACCTTTCATTTACTTCCTGTTTTTGCAATGTTTTAATATGCAATGAACTAAGCCTGGATATGCCACACCCGTCTCGCAGATTTCAGCCATTTAAAAAATCCTCTGAAGTTGATTGAGTTAGGGGGACCACTTCATAACTGTCACAAAAGCAGTACTGCAACTACCTGTGGGCTTCATCAGAACATGCTTCTAACCTTTGCTAGCTTCTCTCTGCGCCATCAAAATAGAGGCATTTTGAACATGGTTATTGTAAATATAACATACTCTTACATATGGACACTTTACCTCTTTGTGAACATTTAAGGAAGCCTTTGGTGCAGTGGGCCTGGCCAGAAAACTGCTCTAAAGATTTTAGACATTGCAGCTGTTGAACTAAGAACTTTGAAATACATGGAGCCTATCACATGCCTCATTAGCCAACTCTGCTAATCGACATTTCCTGTTTTTCTGCATAGCAGTCGAGCCTGTGAACTTGTGATCTGGTTGTGTTTGCTTCCAATATTTTGAAGATCCCTCTTCTTTAAAATATCCTCCGGGCACCGGTCTGATTGCAGAAACATTTTCTGCCATCAGAGCTGCACTGCAGCTCTCCATCAGTTCCGCTTTGTTGGCACCCAGGACTCATGAGATGACGTCATGGATGGTATATATTGAACCTGCTGCACCCCATGGCTACAATTCTGTTTCTCTGTGTGCTCAACATGCGCTTTTGAAACACTGCTCTGCTTTCTAGCTAACTTTATCAAGTCTTGCCAGAAAGTCTTTGGTTTCAAGCCCTCTGAATGTTGCAGAAAGTCCTAGTCAGTCTCTGGCCTGCATAAGTGGTGTGTCTGATGATTGAGTCTCTACTTTGACACTTAGCAGTCTGGCTTCTGTCAGTCTATGCAACCAAAGGCCTTGTGGGAGCTTATCGCTAAGGTCTTCAGTGCTCTCCAAAAGGCTGGGAGACCTCCAAACCATCCAAATCTCCAGGTTTATAAGAGCCTTGTGCTTTGAAGGAGAAGTCCATTTTTGAGAAGGCCAAAGAGGTGGAAGAATCTCTCGCCCTTGGGAAGAGGGTGTGAGGAAACATAAGTAAATAAGTATTGCTGCATGCCCTGTTGTCCTAGTGGCTCCTCTTCCAAACCCCACTGTTCATGCTCAAAGAATCCCCATCGCCACTCCTGCTACAGGGAGTCTGCTTTGAACTCTGAGGAATTACCACCTACCCTGATATAAGTAACCGCTCCTGCAACCTGGAACACAGGGAGGATTTACAGCAGAAAATAGTGGACATTATCCCTGCATGCCATCCCCTTTCCTAAAAATGTATGGGTGTTCGTCCAATCCGAATGGGAGTAGAGCCTTTGTCACTGCAATGCCCCTTAAATTGGAATTGGGCAGGAAGCCAGCATACACGCACAGGGCATGCCTTATATACACATTGGCATAGCCTCCTGGCAACACCTGCCACACCTTTTTCCATACTGACTGAATAGGACGTCTGCACAGACGCCATTTTTATTTCTTTTATTTTTTCCCACTTTCTCTAATTGTGTTCTTTATTTTTCTTCAGGCTGCCTGCCAGCATTCCTCCGCATTTTATTTTTGGGCAAAGCGGCCTGCCTCTTACAGGTTATGCATTTGGCAGTTCTTGGGGTGTGATCCCCATTCCGGAGTGCATTGGATCCAATGACCCCAGGGGTGCATGTGTTGCCTGTGATTCCCTTTTGAACAGGGCCCTCATAAAGGACCCTAGAGTTGTGAAGAAATCTTCAACATTCCCCATTGAGTTACTTGCCATGGGAAGTGAATTCGAAAGGAATTGAGGTAAGCAGACTGCTGTTGTTGTTTGGCACATCAGCACAGCAACTCCTTCCTGGGAGGACTCGAGCCCAGGAGGAATTCTAGTGGTCGTTTGGCATTTGGTATCATGGGTTCCAAATGCCCCTTCTTCAGGACTTTTTTAGGAATGTGTAATTTTCTACTGATGCAAATATTTTTATTGGGGGTGATTTTAATCACGTTGTAGATACATGCTTAGATAGGTCATCCACTACTGAGTGTCCATATGCATCGACGATTACGGGATTGATGTTTTATGGTGTGTTTGATGCCACTTTCTATTTCCCTGGTGCATGACTCCTATACAATGATCAATCATTTGATTTCTCTTGCCCTATCCACCAAAGTTGACACCATAGCCTCCTTTTGGGATGATCTCTGCTGGTTGTCGATGGACTCCAACCTTCGGCGGGGAGCAAGCCAGAAAACTACTGACTAGAGGACATACCTTCCAATGGTCTTTATTTAACTTAAAAGGAAAAACGCCTCACTAACCCTATTGCTAAAGGGGGAGTTCCTTTCCTATCAAACTAAACTAAGGTGCTCATCAATAGTCAAAATAAATCGTATTCCGTCCAAACCTATCCAGTAAACTGGTCCTGCCACTTAGAGGAAAACAAAAGAAATTTAGGTGGAGTGTACTGCACTCAGTGTTCGATATTGCAATATTTCCAAAGAGGTTCCAGGAATCTCTCCTGATTTCAGGATTCTTCTGATTAACAGTTTGCCTGCTTCACAGTTCCTGTCAGTTTATCAAAGTTCCTTAAGTCTCTCAAGTTCCACAACAAAACATTTTTATTCCAGAAAAACCAAATGTCCAAAGTAAATGTTTTAATTTCCAAGACTCCTCAGTGTCAGGGCTTGACACATGAATAGTTGCAAATGTGGGGGCCATATTAGGAATGTTTAATTACTTGCCTTTCAAACCTTGATTAGTATTGCTCACAGGTACTGTTGCCTTTTGATCCCTAACCACGGACACTACTCTGTTTACTACTCATCATGCCGTAAGCACAGTCCAACAGGCGGCAATCTAAATTGGATGGACGTGCAGTCAAGCTGGTTGAGGTTTCTGATTAACAGGCTGACTGAAAACCACTGAAACCCCCCACTGAGCATGACGTGTAGGTATACATTTTGCTTCAGGAGCTAAACTGTGCCATGTCATCAATGGACCAGAAACAGGATTTGCAGGCGTTTAAGTTGGAGGCCACCCAACATAAATAGATTTGTGGCAGAGTTGCAGAAGTTATACAGAGTACAGGGTAGTATCGGGGATGATTCTTCATGCAGACATGAGTCTGATCTAAAGGATCTGAGGAGAGTTCTAAAGAATGTGAGAGCTGAAGCTGAGGATTTGGGTTCACGGTCCAGGTGCCATTTTTTCCCTTTTGGGACTACCGGGATCTGCTTTGCGCAGCTCCATGAAGGTGTTCCTAGAAAACGTTCTGCTAAAGATGTTGGGAAGGCCAGTGTTTCATAGCATTTTCTTGTTGAAACAGCACATAGACTCCTCGTGTCAATACCAGTGACGGACCAGCCCCCTAGAACTGTCATAGTTAGGACGTTCAACTATAGGGACTTTGATAAGAGAGAAATGGATGAGGTCTGTTTTGAGAATACCACACTGCAGATTTCCCCAGAGTTTAGCTCTTCCATACAAGTGGCTCTCAAGACATTCATGGAAGTAAAGAAAGTGCTGCTCTATAAGGGAATCCAATATAAAATGCTTGGCAATACACCACGGCAAGATTAATTTCTTCTCCTCTATGATGAAGCACAACACTGTATTGTGTGCGATGTGGAAATGCTCCAGCAGGAACTGCATCAGTTTGAGGGGCTTTTAGATATAACTTGTTTCCATTGTAGGAGGCTTGACGGATTGGAGCTAGGGATGTCCTTTACATGCTTGACATTTCCTTGTCCTTAGAAGAGGTGCTACCATTTTCGGTATATTGCGGTCTGGGCTTTAGTTCTTTTTGGCTATTTTATGTTCCTCTTTTTTTCATAGATAAAGCTATACCAGTAGGTTTGTGAGCTAGGGTGGGCGAAGTGGAATGGGTATCTCTGTCCTTTATAGACTTACGCTGAAAGAGAGGGGTGCGGGCTGGGTTTAGTTTCACTGTTGTGATAGACAGGTTTCCAGCTTTTATTTTGTAGGACAGACCTATTTTTATGTGCATCATCTTTTGAGACCCTCTTTGATGCAGTAGCAGGATGTGCGGTTACTCACTTGTGACACTTAACTAGATTACATTTGCCACTTGGAATGGAGGGCATAATAATGTGGTCAAAACCTGGAAGCTTCTCGGACGCTGTCGTAGGCTGGGTGTGAATGTACTGTCCTTACAATAAACTCACCCTGTGCACGCAGCACGAAAATATTGGCAAAGAATTAGGGCTCTCCTGATGGGTTTTTACTTTGGCACATAAAAGTGTTCCCTTTGTGGATACCTCATCAACTGCTGACCTAAATGCTTCTGTGTAGTGGTGCAGGTGGTTGAACCCTCCGATAACACTGATAGATATTTATGCCACAACTATGAAAAGCCAGGCTTCATCAGGAAATGTTTTGGAATGTGTAATTTTCTACAGATGCAAATATTTTTTATTGGGGGCGATTTTAATCCAGTTTTAGATACATGCTTAGATAGGTCACCTGCTACTCGGTCTCGATCTGCATCAACGATTACGCTTACAGGATTGATGTTTTATGGTGTGTTTGATGCCACTTTCTATTTCCCTGGTGCATGACTCCTATACAATGATCAATCATTGGCCAATTTCTCCTGCCCTATCCACCAAAGTTGACATCATAGGCTCCTTTTGGGATGATCTCTGCTGGTGGTCGATGGACTCCAACCTTCTGCAAGGACAGTGTTCTCGGGTCATCAGCACAAAGTGGTGATCACGACAGATTTGTCACTGTTTGTTTGATTGAGGAGACATCCTTTAGGCACATTCTGTCCATGGTCTTTGGACTACCGCTGATCATCAGGACCACATACATTTCCTGGAGTTACGAGCTGTTTTTCTTAAGCTGAAGGCCTTTGGCCCCTATCATTATAGGCAAGCATGTGTCAGTACAAACGGACACCACCACCTGTATGTTATACATCAACAATCAGATAGGTATCCAATCCCTACCCTTAGAAATGTGGTAGTGGGCTCTGTCACAATCTATTTCTAAAACAGATCTACCTGGTAGTTCACGAAAATGTTGAATCGGGCAGACTGAACAAGCAAATCATGAGTAAGAGCTCCATCTCGGAATCGTAGGCCACCAGGTTCAGCACTTAGGTACACTACAAGTTAATCTTTTTACTTTCCTCAGAACACCAAGTGCAGGAGCTTTATATCGCATCCTGTTCCCATCTTAATTCAACTCAAACGCCATCTAAAGGCAGCAAGATACTTCTCTGGGAATTTCAAACAAGAAGAAATCACCTCATCCCAGCAACAACGGGGACAAAACCAGAGAAACCAAACGCTGATTGAGTAGCCGATCAGGTGACGAGAAAGCCTGACGCCTTATCTGAACTCTGTGAGGGATCACAAATGTGAGGTGGGCAACTTTGTGAAGGTTTCTGAACAAATGCCATTTTATTAAATTAGAGGGTTGGATACACGGCTCACCATCCATACCCTGATGAGGATTTCCCTGCCTCAAATAAATGAAAGGAAACACTCTAACAAAAGGATATCTGTTCCTCACACTTATATACATACAATTCATTAATTAGGAAATGCATGGCATTTCAAAACAAGTAATGTAACCACAGACTCTCCTTATAGCCTGGGCTAATTCCCCTTCCCCAGATTTAAGCTGGATTCTGCTTCACAGTTCAAGAAAAGAAAAAGTTCCAACACGGTTATTTACAACTGATTCAACAAAGAAAATAGAAGGCTCTTCCTCTCCTTGAACAAGTGTACAATTTATCCTCCTTAGATGGACAGTTTCTCAATTCATCAATGATATGATAAGTAATTTGTAACAAGCCTGTACACAAGTGTTTAGCAACAATAATTGTACTCCTCCAACGGTTTGCCATCCCCTGCCTTAACAGCCTTTCACAACAAGTGCTTTTGTGGTTAATATCAACTAACAAGAGTTCCACAGCAGCTTCACGTTATTCAACAGTTTGCAGCTTCAAAACCTTTAACAACTCTACAGGAAAAACAAGTTTCAGATTGGTGCTCTTTAATACTATTCTGTAAATAATGTTCTCCAGCATGGGGTCTGGCATGGATTCACATGCTCATGAATATTCTCTGTCGACAGGCCGGGAATCCTCGGTAAAGAAAAAATCAGTATCAGTTTCATTTCTGATCGGTCTTTCTCAGTAGTAACCAATCACTGGTCTCTGGGTCATACTGCCCCCAGCCTCTCCCTAAGCCCCGCCTCTGGCAGCCATCCTCAGATTTTTACCGCACGCTCAAGTGTTGGGAGTACTCGTGTTTAGCTCTCGAGCTTTTGCTGCCTTTTCACGCTTTTTTCAAAGAGAATTTCTCATTTTTTGGTCAAATAGAGCCTCAAGCTCCACCGTCTCTACATCTGATTAACGGGGATCCGTGTTGGACTTTTCTACGCCCCTCAAGGGTGAAGATTTTGTCGGGTTACGCTTCTTGGAGGACTCCAGGAGTTTCTGCGGCCTACCGGAACATGGCCCAGGAGAAAGGAAGCTCGACGCCCGGAAAGCTGTTCAGGGATTGCCTTGGATGCCAGCTGCAGAATATGTTCAAGGAGGACGAGCACTCTAAATGTCTCTACTGCCTTCATGAGAAGAAAAACCCACGTGGAGAAGGACTGTGCGTGTTTCAGGAACATGTCGGAACGGACCATCGGGGACCGACACCTTCGTCTCTCCAACTGGCTGGAAGGAAAGAGCCCGTCAGGTGAGGAGAAGAAGAAGTCCGAGCAGTCTTCTAAGTCCTGTGAGGCTGCCCCGGCAACGGGGGCCCAACAGAAGGCAAAACACTGTAAGTCCGCGGGCACCGGGAGCGCCGAACGGTCGGGCTCGAAGGATCCAGCCGAGGGGGAGCGAGGCGGTGACCCTCCCCCCAAGGTGAAGGCCACAGGCCCACATAAGGTGGTAAAGGCCTTGATTCACCCGGCCAAGGCCTCCATCGAGGAAGTCGCGGCAGCCCTGGCGCAGCCTGTGGAGGCTACACCAGTGGAGGCGACCTCGGGGCCCAGAGTCTCCCTGCCTCTGCAGAGGGAAGCCTCTTTCAGACCCATCGAAAAGACCCCTGTGAAGACCCCGGCGGAAAAAGAGGGGGGGGGCCAGTGGCCATTGTGGACACGGACACAGCATCCGAGGAGGAGCTGGTAGAAGTCTTAGAGGGCCTCGACGAGGGCGTCGAAGAGGCCCGTTCCCACGGGAGGGATCCCGACGAAGGTGACGACGAGAGTGGCGGCGGCGAGGGTCCTAGTCACCCGCCGCTCCCGTTGCTTCCGGAGCCGCAGGACAACTCGGCTGCCATTTTGTTGGCATTACAATCCTTATGTTCGGAGATAAGGACGAGATTGCCCTTACCACCGACGGAGGAACCGGAACCAGGCTCAATGGAGGAGCCAGAGCCAGGCCCGGCGGGAAGCCCCCCAAACAAGAGAAGACGGATCCATCCAGCCCCGCCTTTTCAGCCATCGCGGCCTACTCAACCTTTGCCCACGTCCCCTGTCCTTGGAGATGACACGGGAATGGACACAGCCATGACGGGTACCGACGGCGGTGATGACGGGACGGAGCTCCCATCGCCCCCAGCCCGGGCCTCCCCACCCGACGAGATTGGATCTTTCCATGCAGTGATCGCCAGGGCATCCAAGCTTTTTCAGCTCTGCCCCGAAGAGAAGCAGGAAGGTTTCCTTTACCAACGGCGCGAGACCAAGAGGAAAACAGTCCTTGCCGTGCCTCTGCTGGATGACATCTGGGACGAGGGTCTCACCCTTCTCAAGAACCCGTCTACCACGCCTGCCAAGAGGGATCGGTACGAGAAGACGCGGCCCCTTTGTGCCTTAGGGCACAACCGACCCCTGACTCGGTCGTCTCAGCGGCGGCCAAGAAGAAAGCGGGGGGGCATCGGCCTCAACGTCAACTTCCCCGCCGGACGGCGAAGGAAAGAAGCTGGACGCAATGGGACGGCGAGTTATCTGGTCGGCGGCAACAACGATTAAGGCGGCCAACGCCCTCATGATCATGGCCCGCTACGACAAGGAGTTATGTTACAAGATCGCTCCCATGTTGGACTTCGTACTGGACGACGAGGGCCGAGGCCCTGGAGATCTTGCAAGAAGGCGAAGTGGTGACAGACCACGCCATTACGGTGGCAACGGACATTGCCGACACCGGTTTCCGCCAGCTAGGCAACGGCGTTTGCGTTAGATGATGAGGGTGGCTCAAGGCGACGGATTTCCGCCAGGATGTACAAGCCAAGGTTTTGGACATGCCGTTCGACGGGAACAATCTATTTGGGAAAACAGTGGATGAGTCCCTCCAAGCCATAAAGGCGGACACGGAGACAGCTAAGGCCCTCGGAGTTCTCCGGCAACGAAGGCCGTCCTTTCGGAGCACCAGAGGCAAGCAGGGTGCCTTCAAGGGATTTGGCGGTGGCTCCTCTACGTACCGCCAAGCGGCCCGCTCCTCGTCGCAGGAAGCCTATAGAGGACGAGGCAAGTCGGGTGGACCCCGTCGTCGCCAGGGAGGCCAAGGCGGCAAGGCGTCCTCCAAGCAAGATTGAACCGACTGTGGTGTCGGGCCCCCACGGAAGCACCCCGGTGGGAGGCCGGCTGGCGAAGTTCGTCAGCGTGTGGGAGTCCATCTCCACTGATCGTTGGCTGCTGGACGCCCTGGCCCAGGGGCATGCCCTCGAATTTCTAAAAAAGTGCCCCTGCATTCCACCCGTGGCCAGGAAGGAAAATCACGTCCCTCAACTGCTATTGGAGCTAAGGGCGATGCTCAAAAAAGGTGCCATTGAGCTCGTCCCGAAGAGGCTCCGGGGCTCCGGAGTATACTCAAGGTACTTCCTCGTGAAAAAGACGACCGGAGGATGGCTACCCATCCTGGACCTGCAACGACTGAACAAGTACATCAAGGCACAGAAGTTCCGGTTGGTCACCCTCCAGCACGTGCTGGGACAGCTGGAGGAGGGCGATTTCCTGTCGTCGTTGGATTTGGAGGATGCGTACTTCCACATCCCCATTCTGAAAGGACACCGAAAGTTCCTCAGGTTCGTGGTCCAAGGGCAGCGCTACCAGTTCAAGGCCCTCCCGTTCGGACTGAAATCGGCACCCAGGGTATTCACCAAGTGCCCCTCGCTCCAGTGGCGGCGCAGCTGCGCCTACAGGGGATCCACGTCTACCCCTACCTGGAGGATTGGCTCATCCGCGCAAGGACAAGGGAGCTCGCTGTGGAACATACAGCGAAGACCATCCGGCTACTCACAGACCTGGGGTTCTCCATCAACTTCCCCAAGTCCCACCTGGTCCCCTCACAAGTCGCACTGTTTCTGGGAGCCAAGCTCGACACAGTGGTGCGTCTGGCCTCACCGTCGGAGGAAAGGACAAAGGCCATCCTAGGCAAGGTGCAGCGTCTGCTGGCCACGGACGTGGCCAAGGTGAGGTCCATCAAGTCCCTCCTCGGGATGATATCCTCTTGCATATATCTTGTGCGCCTGTGCAGGCTTCGGATGCGCCCTCTACAGGAGTTCCTCGACGCCCGCTGGATACAAGCAACGGGCAGCTTCGAAGACAAGATCCCTCTCAACGAGACCTTCCGTCGAGCGATCCGGTGGTGGGGCACCCGCGCTCATCTGGCGGCAGGAACAGATTTTCAGACCCCCGCCCACCAGGTGACAGTGACGACGGATGCCTCCCTGGAGGGGTGTGGACCGCACACCGGAGATCTTCACGCGAGAGGCCTTTGGCTCCCGGAGGAGAAGCCGCTCCACATCAACATCCTGGAGCTCCGGGCAGCGTTCTAGGCCCTCAGGTCCTTTCTCCCGTCCCTTAAGGGCAAGGTTGTGTGGATCTTCACCGACAACACCACCATGATGTTTTACATCGGGAATCAGGGCGGAACCAGGTCCCCAGCCGTATCCAAGGAAGCTCAGGATCTGTGTCATTGGGCCGTTGCACATGGGATGTTTCTGGTTCCGTTTCATCTGGCAGGGATAAAAAACATAATCGCCGACTTACTCAGCAGAGAGCTGCGCTCGTGCCACGAGTGGGAACTACGTCAGGATCAAGTGGACCGACTCTTCCGACGATGGGGAAAACCGCAGATCGACCTGTTCACGACGGCGACGAACTCCAAGTGCCAGAGGTTCGCCAGCAGGTTTCCCCAGCCGAGGAGCATGGGCGATGCTTTCTCGTTCCCCTGGGACGGCCTGTTCCTATATGCGTTCCCTCCGTTGCCGTTGCTGCTCCGACTCGTCAACCAGCTCAAGAGGTCCCGGTGCAGGATGATCCTCGTCGCACCGCCGTGGCCGAGTCAGATCTAGTTCCAAGACCTTCTGGACTTGTCAGCGTCCCCACCAGTCAAGCTGCCGACAGACACGGATCTTCTCTCCAGAGAAGGAGGTGCCATACTTCATCACGACCCGGAGTCGCTGAACTTGCAGGCCTGGCTCCTGCAGCACTAGAGTTTGGAGGGTACGATATCCCGGCTGACTGCAGAGCGGTCCTTGCAAAGGTCAGGGCGTCCTCAACTCTCAAGTGCTACGGACATAAGTGGAAGAGGTTTTCTGTCTGGTGCTGTGCACAGAAGATTAACCCTCTACGGATTACGGCCCCTCAAGTGCTGCCGTACCTACTGCCGCTGGCCAAGGCTGGACTGGCTCACGCCCCCATCAAGATACATCTGGCTGCGATCTCCCGATACACCAGAACCACAGGACGGGCGTCCTTGTGGTCCCATCGCCTGGTGAAGGAATTTATGAAGGGACTGTTCCGATCGTTCCCGCCGGTGAAGGTCCTAGCCCCGGCGTGGGAACTCAACGTGGTGCTGACCAGGCTCATGGGGGCACCATTCGAGGCCCTGCATTCGGCACCGTTGAAGTTCCTGTCGTGGAAGACTGCGTTTCTTGTGGCCATCACCTCTGCACGGCGAGTGGGAGAGATCCAGGCCCTATCCTGCAAGCCTCCATACTTGACTTTTCATGACACAAGGGTGGTGCTGAGGGCGCACGCCTATTTTATGCCCACGGTGCGTCGGACTTCCACCTCAACGAGCCCTTGGTGTTACCTGTTTTCTTCCCGTCGCCTTCGTCACCGGCTGAGAGGACTCTGCACTCGCTGGATGTGGCTAGAGCGCTGAAGTTCTACGTGGACCGCACGAACGGTTTTCGGAAGACAGCACAGCTATTTGTGATCTTTGGACCTGTGAACCAAGGGAAGGCTCTCTCGAAGGCTTCCATTTCCAGATGGCTCTACGGCTGCATCACGCACTGTCATCGGTTGGCAAACCGACCGTTGCCTGGCCGTCCGAGAGCCCATTCGACCGGAGCTATCGCTGCTACCACGGCGTTCTTGTCTGGTGTGCCTCTGCTAGACATCTGCAGGGCTGCTACGTGGAAGTCGACGCACACCTTCACGAGATTCTACTGCGTCGACCGGGATTCCAGGGAGGAGTCCAGGGTCGGCCAAGCGGTGCTGCGCAACCTGTTCGCCTAAGGTGAGCCTGGCGAGGAGGTAAGAATTGCTTAATGTTGAGTTTTTAATGTAATGCTTAATGTTGAGTCTTTTCCACCTCCCATTGGTTGTGCATGTGTGTACTGCTATGTATTCTTATATTCATGAGCATGTCAATCCATGCCAGACCCCATGCTGGAGAAGGAACAAGTTACTTACCTGAAACTGTTGTTCTCCAGCATGGGTCTAGCATGGATTTGCATGCGAACCCTCCCTCCTACCCCTCTGCGGCTCTTCACTTGGTCATACTGCCACTTTACGTGCTACCAAATCTGAAGATGGCTGTCAGAGGCGGGTCTTAGGGAGAGGGCAGTCATTGGCTGGGGGCAATATGACCCAGAGACCTGTGATTGGTTACTACTGAGACAGACAGATCACGGACACTGGTATGGACACGGCCACGGGAACCGACGAAGATGAGGACTTTGTCCCTGCGGACAATGAATCACCACACCTGCACGGCCGTCATACTCACTCTGCCAGACGAGGTGGGATCATTCCAGTCGATGATCTCCAGGGACTCTGAGCTGTTTCAGCTGGTACCTCAGAAAACCAGGAAAGAGGGCTTCTTGTGAGTCCAAGAGGAAGACGATCATCGCAATGCCCTTTCTGGACGACATTTGGGAGGAAGGCCTAGCCCTCATGAAGAACCCATTCACAGTTCCAACCAAGCAAGACAGGTTGAAGAAGAAATGTAGGGTGCCGGCCTGCGCACCAAGTTCTTGAGGTCGCAACCGACGCTGGACTCGGTAGTGTCGGCTGCCGCAAGGAAACATTCAGCTAACCCGGCTTAGTCATCAGTTCCCCCGGACCGCGAGGGGAAGAAGTTGGATGCCATGGGGAAGAGTCATTTACACAGCGGCATCCAAGATCAAGGCGGCTAATGCTCTGGCTATCTTGGCCCGATACGACCAGGAGCTTTGGTACAAACTGCTGGGCCCGATCCTAGAATTCCTCCCAGACGACAAGAAAATGGAAGCTCTCCCCCTCTTTCAGGAAGGGGAGGTAGCGTCGGACAATGCCATTACGGTGGCAGGGGACATCGCTGACATGGATTTCTGGCAGATGGGAAACGGAGTCTGCCTTCGTTGGCAGGAATTGTTGAAGGCCACAAACTTTCGTCAGGACGTTTATGCAAAGGTGCTGGACATGCCCTTAGATGGGGAAAATCTGTTTGGGAGGCAGTCAACGAATCCCTTCAAGCCATAAAGACGGGTACGAAGACAGCGGGTTTCCTTGGCAATCTTCAACAGTATTGCTTGTCTTCATTTCGCTCCTCCATGGATAAATTGAGCAGATCATCCAAGGGATTCTCCACATCATACATACAACCTGCCCGATCCTCCAAGCAGGAAGCCTACAGAGGTCGCTCCCAGGACTACGGTAGCGGAAGTCAGCATCGCCGTCGCTCGCAGGATGCCGGTGCCCAAGCAAGCCTGAACCGGCCAAGACGTTGGGCCTCCACGCATGCTCCCTGGTGGGAGGCCGGCTGACGAGGCTACTAAGCGAGTGGAGAAAGATCACCACTGACAGATGGGTGCTGGGCGCTCTCGCCCAGGGACATAGCTTGGAGTTCCAACGCAGGTGCTCGCATGTTCCACAGGTTCCCCGTCGGGAGCTTCACACCCATCAGCTCCTGGAAGAAATGTGAGCCATGTTAAGGAAAGAGGCGATAGAGCTTGTTCCCCAACGACTCTTGGCTCTGGAATCTATTCCAGATACTTTCTGGCAAGAAAGAAGACGGGGGGTTGGAGTCCTGGATCTGCATCGAGCAAGTACCTGACGTCCCAAAGTTCAGGATGGTCACGTTGTAGCACGTGCTCCGCTAACTGGAGGAAGGGATTTCTTGACTTTGTTGGACCAAGAGGACGCGTACTTCCATGTCCCCTACGGTTTGTGGTTCAACGCCAGCACTACCAGTTCAAGGCCCTGTCCAGGAGGGGCTTCATAAGCTCTGATAACAGGGTTATCCATGAGGTGCCTCTCAGGCCTAATAGGCGTATAGGGCTTTTCTCCGAGGGGCCTGCCTGTAGCGGCTCAAGATCCGAGGTTCACTGATCAGGTGCTAATAGCCAGCCTAGTCATGCTGAGGCGTTGGGTACCGGAGTTCGCGCCGAGGTCTCCTTGTTAGGAGCTTCCTGCACAGACACTGGGGTGCGACCTGAGGCCTCTGTTGAGGCTTTCTGTACTGAACCACGATTAGAGGACCCTCTTGGGGGAGATATTAAGACCATACTTTGTTCCGAGGTTCCTCTTCACGAGGCTAAGGTGTGTACCAACAGAACTGAGAGGCCTGTTAAGGTCTTGTCTGTCAGGTGTATTCCTCATCTTTCCTGCGCTCGCAGTGTTACGGGTTCTGTTGAGGTGGTACAGGGAGAGGTTGTCGACCGTAACTCCTCTGTTACCGGCTTTGTTGAGGTTCCTCCTTTGGAGGCTAATTTAAGGAACAGGATGTCCAGTAAACATCCAAGGCCCCATAGTACCAGCTCTGCCGAGGTTCCTTGTGTCAAGGCTAAAATTTCAGTCAAGTCCTCTGACCAGTCTGTGGAGTCAACTACCTCATCGTATGTGATGCAGTTCTCCTCAGATGTTCACAAAATGGTGGGCATTCCCGTGTTGTCTAGGGTGGCCATTTTGGTTTCTTCCCTCACACCCACGATATCATCAACGGGTTTGGGGAACCTTCTTTTTGGTGAACAATCGTTTCCACGCGGCAGTGTGAATCCGTTCCGCCCTTCCTATAACTGGCGTGCTGGGATGCCACTACCACATTCAGTCTCGCTTCCTCCTACATCTGCCCCATTGGTCTATGCAGACCCGGTGGGTGGCGGGCCCTCTTGGCAGCCCTCTTCACTGCATTTGTGGGGTTATGATCCTCATGAGAGGCCTCTGCCCACTCCAGCGCCAAAGGTCAAAGCAGAGGATGCCTTTTTTGCAAAATGTCAGAGTCTAATGCACTCTGATCCTATGAGAGAGTACTTTAAGGGACTCTTTAGAGAAATCTGCCCTCAGACTCCATTGCCTGCCCCGACAGTTCAGGTCACAGTGCCCATTGCTACAGCGGCAGCACCTCCTCTGCCTCCCGGCCCTCCTCCGGCTCTTCCGCCTCTGCCTCCCTTGTCACGGTGGACAAGTCCTCAGCGGAGCGCAATGTCAATCTGACGCCTGTCGCGTCGCAGTCCGGGGACCCGGATGCTTTAGACAACCCTTTGGCAGATCAGGATAGTGAAGACCAGCCCTGCTGTCGGAGCATTTCACGACCGGGTACTGGACATGTCACTCATGGACATACCAGTGCCTGAGGCACCCACTTCGCAGAAAGGGGTGCTATTGGGGGCACTAACCTTGTCTCCACAGGAGCGCACTGGCCTGTTCCTCCAGAAGGACGTCCTGGCCGAGGCCCGCAAGGTCTGGGGTAAGCCCCACACCGGGCTACACATAAATAAAAGGATTGACGCCCGTTACAGGCTTCACACCTCTGAGGAAGTAGCCTTGGCGTCCTGTCCGCTTCCGTCCTCGGCGGTGGTAGCGGCTGCCACTCTGCAATCTAAGCCGGCCTCTGCAACCTCCGCAGCTGCGGCCCAGGTTCTGTCCAAGGAAAACAAATTGCTCGATTCCTTGGGTAAGAAGATTTTTGCCAACTCAGTGCTGCACTTGCGTCCGGCTAACATAGAGCTCATTTTAGCAGCGGCAAATATGAAACTGTGGAGAGATTTGGCTGAATTCCAAGAGTTCATTCCGGCAGACAAATTGGAAGACTTCAAGGGCGGTCTGTCAGATGTTGGCGCAGGATATGCTGGAGGCTGCTGCGCACCATGTCGACACGTCGGCTCGAGGCCTCATGCTGGGGGTGGACACCTCTCGTCAAGATTGGCTTCATGCAACTAAGTTTTCGAAGGAAGTCCTGGACCTGCCTTTTGATGGCAAAGAGCTGTTTCATTCTTGAACGGATGACGAGCTCACCAAGACTAAGGCCAGCACGCAAAAATCTAAGTCTGCAAAATGATATTTTTTGGCGCTCGCACGAGACTCCGGTGGGAGGACGAATCTCGTCTCATCTGGAGGCGTGGCAAACCATCACCGACGACCGGTGGGTTTTGTCCTTCGCTCGGGCGGGCTTCCACTTGCCCCTTCCCCCTACCCCACCCTTCAATCCTCCTTTTCAGCAGTCGGGGACGCCCTCCCTCAAAGCCAAGGTCCAGAAACGTCTAGATCTCAGGGCGATAGAACCGGTTCCCCTAGGGGAATGAGGGGAGGGCTTCTACTCTCGTCTGTTCACGGTGCCAAAACCCAACCAGGCTGGCCTGTGCACAATTCAAGACCTTTCCCAGTTCAACCTTTCCCTTCCCCAATAGAAATTCAAGATGATTACACCCTCCAAATCAAGTCCTCTCTTCAGAAGGGCGACTGGCTCAGCGCAGGATGCTTATATGCACATCCTGATTCGGAGGCCGCATCGGAAATATCTGCCGCTCTCCTTGGGAGAGGAGCACTATCTGTTTCGAGTGCTCCCTTTTGGTCTCAGCTCTGCGCCACGTGTCTTTACAAAGATGTCAGTCATTGCGGATGATGTCAGTCATTGCGACTTTTTTAAGGCGACAGGGTATTCATGTGTATCCATATTTGGACTACTGGCTTCTGCGCAGTCCTTATCCAGCCTCGAGCAATCTTCAGTCTCTCATTCAGCTCCTGTTCAGTCTTGGGCTGTCGGTGAACTGGCGGAAATCCTCCATGATGATCTCTCAGGACCAGATATTCCTGGGTTTCTGTTGGAACACGATCGACTGCAGAGTGTACTTGACGGTGGACAGGATGGCAGATCTGTTAACCATGTGTCAAGTCTTCATTCAGTCGGAAAGCATGTCTTCCTGGTGGTTCCAGAGGCTTCTGGCCCTCATGGCCTTGTGTGTGCTTGCTCTTGCCCTGGCCCGTCTCAAGATGTGACTTGTGCAGTCGGCTCTTCGGAGCTCCTGTCTCCAGGCGGTGGACCCGGACACCATAATGATCCCGGATCCACCCTACATGATGACAGATCTCCTTTGGTGGTCTTCTTCCAGCAATCTGTCGGTGGGTGCGCCCTTTCAGGAGCCCTCCCCTCAGGTGACCATTACGACGGACTGCTCCCTTATCGGGTGGGGCGCAACGATGGATCATATCCAGGTTTTCGACCTGTGGTCGCCACAGGACAGACAATTTCACATGAATTATCTGGAACTTTTGGCAATTTTCCTGGCGTTCAAATCTTTCAAGCCAGGGATTGTGAACAAGGTGGTCCGCATCAGCACGGACAATGCGGTATACATGTTTTATGTCAACAAGGAGGGGGGTACCAGGTCCTTCAGATTTGGGGATGGGCCATTCAGCATGTTGTTTGGCTGTTGGTGGTACACATTATGGGCCAGTTGAATGTAACGGCAGACTTTCTCAGCCGGCGAGCGGTGGCCAGCTACGAGTGGGAGCTGAACACGGAGATCCTCTCTGAACTTTTTCGCCATTGGGGCACTCCAGAAGTGGACTTCTTTGCGACATCATTGAACAATAAACTTCCTCTTTACGCTTCCAGGAACGGGCTTGAAGCTTCTTCCCTGGGGGATGCTCTTGAGATTCCGTGGCACAACATGAGGGTTTACGCCTTCCCGCCTCTTCCTCTGATTCACGGGGTGCTATTCAAGCTCAGGAACACGTTGAATTGCACTCTCCTGTTCATAGCCCTGTGGTGGCCATCCAGATTCTGGTTTTCGGAGCTTCAGCATTTGTCGGTCTACTCACCGATCAGGCTTCCGCTGATTCCCGACCTGCTTCACCAGAGCGATCAGCAGATGTGGCACCCCTCCCCACAATCATTCAGCTTGGCAGCCTGGTGCCTGAGTTCAAATCGTTAGAGAGTTTCAATCTGTCCAATGATAATGTGCATATTATCCAAGCGGCTAGAAAACCTTCGACCAGGTCTCAGTATAGGAGCCAAATGGCTCTGTTTTTGTCACTGGTGTTTAGATAAAAAGCTGGACCCCAGAGAAGCTGTCATCGATACGGTCCTGTCTTTCATTTCTCATCTGGCAGCTTCGGGCATGCATGTCGTTTCCTGTAGGACATACTTGTCGGCTATTGCCGCTTACCTGTCCACAGACTCCTGCTCTTTTTCATTGACAAACCCTGTCATTTAAAAGGCTTTTTGCAGGGCTTTTGCATCTATATCCACCTGTGCGTAACCCGCATCCCAGGAGGGATCTGAATGTGGTCCTTGCTGCTCTATGTCCTAAACCTTTCGAGCCCATGGCTACGGCAGACTTGAAATTAATTTCATGGAAAATGGCTTTTCTGATTGCGGGGACTTCGGCAAGGCGTGTAAGCGAACTTCAAGCCTTGTCGGTAGAGCACCCATTTCTCACCTTTCATAAGGATAAGGTTGTCCTCTGGACCTATCCTTCTTTCCTTCCGAAGGTGGTTTCCGATTTTCATCTGAACCAGTCTATTTCCTCGCCTGTCTTCTTCTCAGAAGCGGCTTCAGATGCCGAGAGGGTTCTACATAATTTGGATGTAAAGCGAGCTCTTAAGTATTATTTGGACAGAACATCTAATCTTCAGAACTCTTCCCAGCTCTTGGTGACCTTCAGAGACCTGAAAGGGAAGCCGGTCTCGAAAGCAACTATCTTCCGATGGATTGCTTCCTGTATCCCTGAGGCTTATGCCGTTCAGGGCCTTCAGTCTCCAAAGGGAATTCATGCCCATCTTGTGCGGGGCAAGGCAGCTACAAGTGCCTGCCAAAAATATGTTCCCTGGGAAACCATTACCAGAGCAGCTACATGGGCTTCCCCATCAGCTTTTGTGAAACATCTACCTAGATCTGAGCTCCAGGGCTGATGCTCAGTTCGGGCAGGCTGTTCTTAGAATCCTCTTTCAATAAAGGAGTTCCATCCACCCGTTATTCTGTAAGGAGTGCTTGGTAATCTCCCAAAAGTATGGAGGAAAGGGGGCAGGACGTAGGAGTATAATAGTTACTCACCGTAGTGACTACCTTACTCCTAGTCCATAGTCCCCTTTCCTCCATACGCCCGCCCGCCATCCCCTCTAATAAGTATCCTCTATTATTGCTTAATTGGTCTCAGAAAAGGACTGAAGGGCGATGCGCCGGGCGGGGATACGGCCGCGTGCGGTACCCCACGTAAAAAGAAAAGGACACATTTTCAATGTTATGCTTTTTTACAAAAGTGCTCCGGTCCCGTCCCACAGGAAGGAATGTCCCAAAAGTATGGAGGAAAGGGGACTATGGACTAGGAGTAAGGTAGTCACTACAGTGAGTAACTTTATTATTCTCTAGCATGGGTCTGGCATGGATTCACATGCAAACCCTTCCTCTGGCCGCTCTGCGGCTCTTCTTGATCATACTACCACTTTACGTGCTTAGCAAATCTGAAGATGGCTGTCAGAGGTGGGGCTTAGGGAGAGGACTGTCATTGGATGGTGGCGGTATGACCCAGAGGACGGTGATTGGTTTAGAGGATAAATACAGTTTTAAAATTAATAGTTACAGGTAAGTAACTTAAACCTTGTGGTCTGCTCGATGGGCTCTATGGTATGATCCAGTGACCTGCCCCCCAGGAAAAGGACATCTGGGTTTGCCTCTGATGTGCAGACAACACTCTTGGACCAATATTTGTAGATCCAGTGCTGATAAACCGCTGGAAATTTTGAAGGCATTGAAGGCCACAGTGAAGTTTGTTAGACTGGCAGTCCAGCAGTCTGGAGCATCTTCTGCTAGTGAATGTTCATTCCGTCCTTCACTGCATTTGCTCTCAGGTGTATTGGTCAAGTCCCTTCTTGAAAACAGCAACGTAGACCATTCTTGCAAAACCGCAACGTAGATGTTTTCCTCATCACAGCAATGCCAGAAGTGCACCCAGGGCCAACGTATATGCCTACCTCCACATTTGTGTCGTCTAGCCTACGTGTAAAAACTCCATTAATTCTGACTTTGCCCATTCTTCTTTGGTGTGGAGAGGCTGTGCCCGTTTGCCCCGCAGTGGCTGACTGTGTATTCCAACAACGTGAGTTTAACACATCATTTACCAGTACTACTTCTTAGCTTTACTATACTGCCTTTGGACTAAACACCCCTCACTCCCCCCAGAATCCTGTCTTATGGAAGAAATCTTAGAACTCCTGGTGAATGCTGTATTCCCAATATTCTTTGGTACAGAAGAGGTATGTGAGTCTTATACCCATCCTCCACCTGCAGGTGATTAACTTGTATCTGTCTCAGCTATCAGGGTCTCATGGCATTCAGCATCTATCTTTTTGGTGCCAAAGTCTCTGTTGTGCCTAGAATGTTAGAATTCTTCAGCAATGGGCACTCGGATGCAACCTGCTAAGAGAAGAGCCTTTACGGCAATCTTGGCTGCATTTGACGGTAGTCATGAGCATCCTTCTGTGAAGGTGCTCACCGATAAGTTCTAATATTGAGCAGCCTGGGGTCCCCCGTGGTGGCGAGGGAGCAAATTCACCTCCTCCCTGCTTACTTTCTTTTCATACATACTGGCCATGTGTGCCATGATTCTCACCATGGCCATGCAGTACCAAAATGAGAGATGACACATGGCTGCTGTCTCTGTGCATGGGAGCAATACCACTTTGGTTCTCCACTCTGAAGGACTAAGTCTCCTTGTCAGTAGCCCATCTGATCGGGACAGGGAATGGTGTCATGGACGCCCTGAGCAGATGTTTGTTTGTCTCGGAGTCAAAACTATCTCAGGAAGTTCTGGATGAGAGGTTCACCACTTGGGAGACCCCTCAAGTGGCCACTTCACTTCTCCTCTAGCGTCAGCCTTAATTGAGAGTTGTTCTGCGGTTTATGGTCATTTGTTCCAATCAAAAGATTCGAATAGCCAAAGTTTCGAAACAAAAGTTTCAAAATCAAAAGCTACGACATGCTATGTTTAACATGGAAAGTACATTTCGTTCTAAACCAATTCATCGACAATAGTCATGGATTGGTTTCAACTGAAATGCACTTTTACATGTTAAAAGTAGCATTTCACTGCCTTTTTGTTTGTAACGTTGAAACGTTACATGGAGCTGTCCAGTGCTGCAGTTACAGGACTGGACAGCTCCATATAACGTTTCAAAGTATTTTGTGTATATTGGCATTTAAATGCCTTTTTTTTTTTTTTACTTTGAAACGTTACATGGAGCTGTCCAGGACTGTAATTTCAGCACTGGACAGCTCCATGTAACGTTGCAAAGTTTTACTGTATATTGGGGGGGTTCCCCGGTTCCCTCCAAAACCCCCCTTCACACCCCCAACCGTAAGCCCAGCCCAAACCCTAACCCAAACCCGAGTTTTGAAAGGCAAACTTTCGATTTTTTTTCGATCAAATTGTCATACGAACCTTTTGTATTTCGAAAAAAAAAGATTCTAAAGTTTGCCTTTCGAAACTTTTCTATTAGAAAAAATGACTGGACACCTTGTTCTGCTATAGGGGATTTCTCTCAGTGAATCTGGTGTGGTACATTTATTGAAGAGTGGCAATTCGAACTTCTCTGTGCGTTCCCTTTGATACTGGTCATCCAGCTAGCCCTAAGATGATGTGGGTCCAACCTCATCCTGATCATCCCGTACTAGGCCCGGAGAATGTGGAAGGTGGGAATTCTTGACTTGCCCATCTGTCCCCTTGGCACATGCTGGCGAGAGAGTGGACCTTCTCTCCCAGTTGTCGGACAGGGGCCTCAATCTGAGACTGAGCAGTCTCAGCGTTCATGCTTTGGTGTTGAGAGACTAAAGTACAAGGAGTGGGTCTAGTGGCCCTGGATGCTCTCCTCCCTGTGTGAAGGCGGGCTACCAAATCGATTTATGCCTGCTGGTGAAGTAAGTAATTTGATTGAATCCTGAACAAGGATTCTTTACTATCTCTATTCTTATGAAGTTTTTGAAAATGTTAACTATCCATTTTCCACCACAGGAGTTTGATGTTTCTGCATTGGATGTGGATCTTGTAACATTTGTAATGCCAGCTCCCCTTCAACCTTTTCGTGCCCATTGAGATTGTTCACCTTTTGAGGTGATTTTTCTCCTTGCCATTACTTCCACAAAATGGGTATGTGAGCTCCAGGCTCTTTCTGTTCAGCCTTCTTGCCTAGTTTTCTCCAAGGAGAAAAATGATTTTGAGATTGAGTTCGTTTATTCTTCCCTTTTTTGTGTCAGGCTTTCGCCTTTCTCAGATAATCCATCTTCCAGCCTCCTATCCTTTGCCTTATTTATCTAAAATACAGAGGTTTCATCAGCAGGGCAAGAAAGAGCTTTTAGTTGCTCTGTCTCTAGGGTGGACATCAGGAAGAACAACCATTTCGTATCTGCTATGCCTAAGTGCATATTTCGAGGAATATGAATAATTAGGAGGAAGTAAACCATTAAAAGAACAAACTGCTTACCTCTGGTAGGGTTCCTTCACATGGATTATTCCTTCCTCCCAGAGATTACTCATCACCCTACCCTCTCACGGAACGCTTGAAACCTTTTGCAAGTCTGCAGTTATCTAGCCTCAGCTGTCTCCATATGTACCACCCATGAAGTCTCATTCGGAGTCATGTGCGCTCAGCGATGTGGAACTAAAGTGCACCCCATGATTGATGAAAAGGTTTCCAAAGCCAGGTTTGTTCCTGGAGGATATTTCTAAACTGAGAAATGTGTGGGAGGAAGGAGTAATCCATCACAAAAAACATTATTGAAGGGAAGTATATATTTTATTCTTTCCCCTTAGAAAATGTTGTGGACGTGCTGGCTGATCATCCCCAATCTAGTTCAGAACCATTGAATAATACTCCTGTCCTTCCTCTAATATTTCAAGTGAAAGATGTCTTAGAAGCTCCCCTATGGGTTCCGATCGTAGAGACACCACCTCCTGCTAGCCCCTAAGCTCTGGAGGCATTATTGAGTCTTTCCTGAGAAACTACATGCTCTGACATGTTTTAAAAAATCAAGTTGAAACTGTCTTCCTCTTTTACGCCTATTGGCCCTTTTGTTACCATCCATGGAAGAAACCCTATTCATTTCCAGGTTTGTAGAAGAAGCAGGCTGTGAAGTACAAGTTGTCTAAGAATCATCCAATGGTTCTCCAGAAACAATTCATTTTTTACATTTTTATTTTTTACTTTATTGTGCATTTGGTTAAATAAACCTTAAGCACATAACAAAAAAAATAGAATCAGTCAAATACAATTACATTTGTGTGTGTATATATAGATTCAATGAAAAAACTTTGTTAAAGGGGTGTATGCTGCAGCCAATGCCTATGTTTCTGTATGAGTAGGTTCCTGTTCTAGAAACAACACTGCAATGGAATGTTCTTTGGAGCTATACATTGCATAATCAAGTATGTAGTTCATCGCACATCTCCAGATGACCCCTGACACTTTTTTGCCAACATTACATTCACAACCCCTTGTAGGGACTTCCTATGAAAATTAAATGCACATGTGATGTCATCAGTGATGTCATCAATCATATCTGTGATGTCATCTTTGATGTCATGGGTGTCATTCTTAGCAGTGCACAGTGGTGGCGCGAGTTATGGTTGCTTAGCTTACCATAAATGGCGAATTTCAGGGGGTTTTCGGTTTTACTTGTAATCAGAACTTCCCTTTAACAATGTTTTTTCATTGAATTTCATAGATTTTTATTAGTTCAACTTAACCATAATGTCCCCTTAACAAAGTTTTTTCATTGAATTTCATAGATTTTTATTAGTGCAACTTAACCATAACGTCTACGAACATCTGACTTCATTGCGGTCCTTCCGGACAGTGCCACATGACCATATGCTGGCGCGCGGCATGATGACGTCTCCGAGAACCCGTCCGCACTTCACGATAAGATCCGTGCTTCGCCGACAGTTCGGAACTGCATTTTGTACTGATCTAGGAATTTTCAACTTCAATATTTCCCTTGCACAGCTCCAACATCTATTCCTACTCATCCATTAACAATCTAGTACACAGTACATACTTTTAGCAAAACTGCTATTTATCTTAAAATGGAATCAGATAATGCCATAACACACGCGCAACATTTTCCCCTGTCCACCTAACCCTCCATATTAGTGTCTGGTGCCTCTTCCGTCATTTCCCTCCCCCCGTTTCATTCTAAGCTCTGCTGCCAAAAAAAAAAATGCATCCAAAAACAATCAAAGAAATGTTCCTTTAGGAACACCCTTTCACAGTTAAAAAATAGAACTAAAATAAATGCATAGACTCCATCTACTTTATATTTCTCAGTAAAGTACATAGACTCAGTAAGGTTTTCCAACATTTCCATTTGCATTTTGTGTTATGCTAATGGCAATATTGTGGCGTTTATCCTCCATTCCAGGGATGGAACGGTGGATACCGGTCTGGCAGCCCAAGTTATCAGCCCAAGCGAAGAAAGGGTGGATAAAGAGGTCTCTGGACCATTATGCCCCCATTCCAGCCCCTGTAATGGGCGATGAAGGCCATTAGCACCCTAGGTTTCCAAAGCGGGAACCCAGTGTGCTAAAAAAAAGGATTTTTTTTCCTACACCGGGACGCCTCCGGTGTAGGAAGGAAAATCCTTTTCCAAGGTGCCCACCATGGAAAGGGAAGGCGGGGTTCCATACAGGGCCCCTCTTCGCTTTCCATGGCAGCCTGTGGAAGGCAAAAGGAGAACTCCATGAACATATTACCACAAGCACATTTTTCTTCCTTTTCAAATCTATCCCAATTTTGAATAACTTTACCACAAAGCCAGTCCCAGGTGGACATGGCCACTTTAACCCCATGTTTTGTCCCTCGTGGTCATGGCCAGTAGCCAGATTGTCCGGATCGTGACCTTATTCCATGACCCGGACAATCTGGCCACTGCCCATGGCCACAGGCTACACCTCAGTCACCAAAGGTATATCACTATTTTTTGTACCTACATTATGACACTTGTCAAAAAATGAAACACAGGCACATTTGCAAAACCATGCTTTCAGGTCCTTCTCAATGCTCTTTACACAAGTTTGCTGGAAATCCACCCATGTTTTATTTTTTCAAAAGTGTCAAATGATGCACATACAATCGTCATATAACCTAGCCCCCACTTGACAAAATCCATTCAGACTTTACGAAAAAAACATTTATATCTAGATCTATAATCTTTTTGCAAACCTTTGTGTAGATTTGTCAAATGGCACCACATGTATAAGCCTTTACAATATTTTGGGACCCCCCCTCTAATTCTGCCCCCTCTTGACAAAATCGAACCGAACTTCACAAAAACATTTATATCTAGATCTATTATCAGTTTGCCAAATTAAGTGTAGATTCGTCAAATGGCACCCCATTTATAAGCCTTTACATTATTTTGGGACCGCCCCCTCTAATTTTGCCCCCTCTTGACAGAATCCCACCAAACTTTGCAAACTCGTCCGGGATCAGGTCTGGAATATAATTGCAAAATTACATGCAGTTCCATTAAGTGGCGCCAAAGTTATAAGCCATCAAAGAACTGCTTTTCACCAAACCAGTAATGCAGAGTTGTCTGCAAAGTTTCACAGGACTGTTCGCAAACATCGGGACTGTTCGCGGACTTTCGCAGGGAAAAACACCTGTTTTTTTTGCTCCTTGCAGCCATATTCCATCCCATCCTCATCACCCCTCACCTCCCCAGAGATTATTTGATAAGTTTGACAAGTGCAATGTTGTGTTTTTAATATGTTTTTACTGCAATGTCTGCGGACACTGGCCGATGTCCGCGAATCCAAGATGGCAGGCATTTCCAAAAATCTGGCGCACCTCACGCTTCACGCCACCAATCAGCGAACACGTTGTGTGTCCGCGGACATGACGCAAGTCAATTAGCCAATCGGTGTCCTGTCCGCGGAGCGAACAGGGAAGTGTGTCCGCGGAGCGGACATAGATATCACTATTTTTTTTTCCTTACGTTTTGGTCGTTAAGCACGCTTTCGGAACCAAGCTGCCACTCCTGCCGCAAATTTGGTGAAAATCCGTCCAGCGGTTTGGGCTGTATGCATGAGAAAAATGTTTCCCATTATGTCTATGGCAAAAAAAATATAATTTGGGACCCCCCCTATAACTTTGCCCCCCCCCCCCCCCCGGACCAAACCTTACCAAACTTTGCAAAACAAATCAGAGTGGGCCATATACTTTTTGTGTTGCAAAGTTTGGTGAGGGCTCTTCCTATGGGTTAAGCCACTTAACCTTAACTACATGGCCGCTACCGCAGGCCATGTAATAAAAATAAAGGATGTCAAATTTCCAATTTAAAAATATAGACAATATTTTATCCTTAATAGAGTACAAATGCATTTATATAAAATAAATACAAATGGGCATTAATCACAAAAATGCTAACGGCACAAATTCCCTCCCCATTTGATAATTAATCCTAATATCATTTAAAACCTATAGGACAGTGAGATCAGTTATATACCTTTAATACCTCATTCCATAGCCGTAATGACAATAGAGTCCGCACTATACAGAGATCACCAGAATTGATCTGTTTCGACAAATTCAATATGTACGACAAGCTCACCATAGCCCTACACATACAATGAGATTAATCCTGGGCACATTGTTAGTGTGTGTCGATGAGTTTCAAAACCTCTGCCACAAATGCAGCAAATTCTCAATTCAAGAGGTATATTTTTCCATGTTCCCAGATACTCCAAGTAGTAAATTAAGGCACAAATATATAATGAACATTCTTAGCGCCAGTGAGCAAGGTTTAGTAAGAAAAGAGGAGAGATTGTTAAACTTGATGCCCTGAGTTGTAAAGGTATTATAGTGCTTCTTTAAGGCAAGCTTGTCCAAATTCCATCCCAGAGTCTAGAAATGTGCTCTGTTAGGCAATTCATGAGCCATACATAAAGAGATTTCCAATGAGGAAAGAAGGAATTCCGCCGATTTCCCCAGTTCGAGGGCAAAGGAGTTACTTCTATATTTTATTTTCCCACAATGCCACAGAATATTTCCCAGTTCATTTGTATCACATACAGGGGAAGTGAGCCGAAGGAAAAGAATAGTACCTTGGACATGCCAAATCGTGGAGATAGAGCGGAAATCAAATTCCAACTTCATTGCTACTGGAACTGAACTAGGTAGGTTCAAAACCGAGTGTAGTGATTTAGCTTCTAGTTTGGTTAGCCATTTCACCTGGCTCAATGGAAGAGCCTGCAGGCCATGAAGTATGGCAGGGATAATGCTTATACGATAGCCTTTAAGAGCCACATAGCTTTTAATGGCCATCCAGGAACAATTTTCAGTAGTCTTTACGGTGGTTACTGTGGCTCTTTGTGATCACAAATGTCCTCCTTTGCAGGTTTTCAACTCTGTGGAAAAGAAACAAAAAGGCTCGCAATATGGCCATTAACAAGACTTTCTGAAATGCAGGTTTTGCATTAAGGCGGGGCAATTAGGTCTCTATCATGTCCAGTTATTTGAGTGAAATCACAGACGAGCAGCAAAGCATTTTCCTTTGATAAGATATGCCATTTATAACGCGCCTATACACAAGTGTTTCAATGTGCGAGGAGGCAAGGGAGGGGGAACAGAGGGAGGACAGAGACAACAATCTTACTAGGCCAGTTGACATTAAAATTGTGCAAGTGCAGGGGAGAAGGAGGGGGCCAGTGCTGTACATGGGATCACAATAACAATAAGTGCAGCCAGCAGGTGGCAGGTGCAAGTGTAAGTGTAGACAGCGGGTGTCCAATAAGTGCAGTTAGGGGGGCTGTAGGGTTACAGATGCAGAACCAAGTGCAAAGGATGCCCGGAAGCAGTGTGGGTGTGCAACTGGGCAGGCAAGGACCTGGGTCCGAAATCAGTGCAGTATCAGGCAGGCCATTAGCAGGAAAGAGAAGGCAGAAGCAAAGAGCAAGGTCTTGAGGTGCTTCTCAAGTTTCAGAGAGGCAGGGAGGCTGTTCCAGAGGGAGATGCCAGCCGAAGAAAGAGATCTACCCGCAAATCGTTGCTTGGAGAAGCGTCTGGCGCTGAGGGAGTTGGAGGTGGAGGAGCAGAAAGCTTGAGTAGGAAGATATTTACGAAGAGAGCGTTGGAGGTATTGGGGACCCAGGCCCCGGAAGGCCTTGTGGACAATAAAGAGGATCTTGAACTTAATCCTTGCAGCCACTGGGAGCCAGTGAAGAGATTTCAGTGCTGGAGAGAGCCGATCCATTGGCTTGAGGCAAAGGACAAGTCTTACAGTCCTGTTCCGGATTAGTTGCAAAGGGCAGAGAGTGGAAGCAGGCAGATTTAAAAAGAGGCTGTTGCAGTAGTCCAGCCTAGAGAGAACCAGAGCTCTAGAGACAGTGAGCTTCTGGGGGAAGGAAATGAAAGGAAATGAAGAATACCTCTGAGGAGTTGTAGTTGGTAGTTTGACCTCTTAGAGATGTCAGAGATGTGAGGAGAAAAGGAGAGTGTGCAGTTGAAGATGACCCTGAGGTTCTTAGCCTCACAGGTGGGAGCAGGAAGAGGGCCAAGGGAGGCTGGCCAGAGTGTGACAGGAAAGGAGGGGGCAGGTGTGCCGATGAGGAGAATCTCCGTCTTACTGACATTTTGACAGATATCATTGTTGGCACACCACTCCTGGAGAGCAGACAGTCAGATTAGAGAAGGAGAAGAGGTGGCAGAGGGGAACCTGAAAACAAGCTGAGTGTCATCTGCATAGCACTGAAAGTTTTAGCAGAGAGTGGCAGTGCGGTGGGCGAGAGGTGCCAGGTATTGGTTGAAAAGCCAGGGAGAGAGGTTAGACCCTGGAGAACACCACAGGTAGAGAATGAGATGGAGGAAAGGAAAGACCCAAGTTTGACCTGGGAGGGTCGATCAGCGAGGAAAGAGGTCAGCCAGGCCAGGGCCTGATCGGTGATACCCAGGTTATCACAGAGATGGTTGAACAGGATGGCATGGTGGACTGTGTCGAAGGCAGAAGAGAGATCGAATAAGATGAGGACAGAGGGGAGATTTAGAATCAAGGTTAGAGAGCAGGACTTCATGGATGTTCCAGAGAGCAGTTTCCATGCTTCTGGCTGCTCTGAAGCCAGACTGATGGTAATGGAGACAACCAACAGATTCACTGTGAAGATTAAGCTGGGAGATAGCCAGCTTTTCCTGGAGTTTGCCCAGGAAAGGAGTAATGGAGATCGGGCCATAGTTAGCCAGGCAGGAGGGGTCGGCTGACGGTTTCTTGGGAAGAGGGTGCACAAGAGAGTGCTTCAGGGGGGAAGGGAAGGCTCCAGTGGCAAAGGAGTGATTGCAGAAGTCAGCCAGGGCAGGAGCAAGGGTGTCAATGTGGTCCATGATGGTTTTGGAAGAACAGGGAAGAACCTGTTGTGACAAGACTTTCATAGATCCGACTTGTCTAAAAACCTCATCAGCGGAGAACAGAGGAAAGGAAGAGAAAGGAGGAGGGTAGAGGTGGCCACAGGGGGGCCAGAGGTAGAGTAGAGGGAGGAGATTGGGACGAGAGGGTGGACAGGATGTCCTGGGTTTTACAGATGAAATGAGCAGCCATGGCCATGCAGAGGGCCTGGGAGGGTAGAGGAGAAGTAGAGGCTGCAGCCGGATTGGCCAGCTCTTTGCAGATTATTAAAGAGTTCGGCCGAGTTGGTAGATGCCATAGAGACGAGGTGGAGAAGGCGGAGAGAAAGTGGCGACGAAAGCCTCACCTGACACACGCTTCATGGGTCGGATGACCAAGAAGGTAGGTGGCAGTGCTGGAGTTGACTTGGCCTGAGGGGTAGAGCGGGAGAGATTGGAGGAAAGGAGAAAGTGATCACACCCAAGAGAGAGGAGTGGTGAGAGGGATAGAGAGGGGAAGGTCTGAAGAGATCAAAACGTCCACAGTGTGCTCTACAGAGTGAGTCGGGGCAGAGGAAAGAATGGAAAGAGAGAGTCGCAGAGATCATGAGAGTCCAGAGGAGGGACAAGAAGCATCCAGGTGGATGTTGAAATCTCCAAGGAGGAGGAGGAGTTGAGAGGTTGAGGCCAGAAGGGAGGAGGAGAGCTCTGCCCACTCAGAAAGGAAGGTGGTGATCTGACCAGGTGGCCGATGGATAGTAGCCACGGTAAGAGAGTGGCAGGGGAGAGAGCCTACAGACAAGGCATTCGAAAGAGGAGTAGGTCTGCATAGGAATGACAGAGGCAGGAATACACTCCGGGAAGATCAAGGGTACACCCCCTCCAGAATGGTTTGATCTGGGTGCGGAGAGGATCTTGTAGCCATCAGGGAGTAGAGTGTCAAAGCTTGTGACAGAGTTGGCCATGAACCATGTCTCGGTGAGACCGAGGACATCGAGGTAAAGTTCTTCTAGGAGGCAGCAGATGTCAGAGGAGTATTTGACGACTGAACGAGAGTTGAGAGTGGCGATATGGAGAAGGTTACCAACCTTGAAAGACTTCCGGGGAGGAGTACAAAACAGAGGTACACCCTGCAGAGGTGTAGAAGGAGACCGAGGGAGGGCAGAAGAGGAAGGAGGCGAGGGCAAGGTAACCAAGGAGGAGGCCGAGGGGGGAGGCAAGGAAGCCGAGGGGGAGAAAGAATGGACAGCAGGAGAAGAAAGGAAATTTGAGGCGCGGGAAGCGTCTATCAGAGAGGAGTAGGTTGGCCTAAGGGCCTTGGACCAAGATGGTGCCATTCAGGTAAACATTAATGATGACCTTAGACTAGTGGAAGGAGCCAGCCGGCCTCCCACCGTTTGCCACCATTAATGGGAGAAGAAGAGAAAGGAGAGAGCACAGAGACCATATGAAGAGTCCATAGGTCTGGCGAGGGAACGACAAAGAGGATGTCTGTGGGGGTCGGTCTGGAGGAAGCACTGGTATAGGTCTCAGCGATAGGGAGGCCTGGGTTTGAGACCAGGATATGCTTTTTGAACTTTTTCTTACCAGACTTAGTGAAGAGAGCAGGATAGTCGATGGAGAAGCAATTTGAAAAGATAGGCGAGACAGAGAGCGCCATAGAGGAGGCAGGGGAAAGAGTTGAGAGGGAAGAGGGGTGGAGGGGAAAGGTTGGGGGGGGCACTATGTGAGGACAAAAGGAGGGGTGCAAGCAGACATGACCTTTCTGCTGAATTTGACACAATAATCCTATCAGCTGCTTTCTTTAAATGGAGACCTCACACGTAGTGTTCTCATGCATTGTCAGGGCACAATGCTTTCCTCAAAGCATCAGGTTTCAAATCATATATACAGGAAACGTTTTTAGGCCATCCTTCTAACAGGAAAACACTTTGAGACTAATGAGCCTCTAACGATGTATGGCTACCCTCCTTACAGTCTAATGCAACAAGAATGCCTGAGTAGGTGGCCTGCAGAGACCTGTATGTTCCACCATTCATGGAGCTGTATCCAAACCCCTTCAGGCTTCATTTCAGATTCTTTTTTTTGTTTGAAATATGTTTGTTTTTTAACAAACCAGTCAACACCAGGTATATATGAATTTCCCCCCACCCTATCCACGCATGCCCCCCCTTACACCTCCCACCCGGCAACCCTCCCAACTCAGAGGTACTTTTGTTGCCTCTTGGGGCCTCTGCTCGTATCTCTGTGCCATTGAGTCTTTGAGTTCATATCTGGTCTATCTTACTCCTTATGTCCATGTTCTCCCCTGCGTTTCCTCAGGGGGGGGAATCATCCGGCGATATCTGCATGTCATTGAGGAGGGTGCCCCATTGAAGTTCCATAGCATCAGAGTCCTCCTCCTCCCTTTGCTCCCTTATTATTCCATTTTCTGCGGTGGCCCATTTCAGTATGTTTTGGGACCATTGCTGTAGCACGGGCCCTTTAGGGTTATTCGTTATATGGCCATGTAGCGTTTTGCTCGAACCAGTAGGAAGGCCGATATTTTGTTAGAGTGCTTCCGTTCTTTTAATCCACTCAGCTCTTCCACCCGCACCAGCCCGCAGAGTATTCCCAGCAAGCATACCCGTGCTGTGCAGTCCAATTTCATCCCAAGAAGGGTGTTGATCTGGCCAAACACTGACTGCCAATTCCTTGTTATCTGTGGACATACCCAAACCATGTGCCAGAAATCCGCTGGCTCGCCTTTGCATCTCGGGGCATGTCGGTGGGAACTCTGCATACATCATGTCTAGCTTCTGTGGTGTATCACATTGAATTAGATCAGTTTGAGACGTGCATTTTGTTAGACCTTCAGGATGGTGGTGCACATTTTGGACCATGCTTTCCCTTCCAGTGGCATTCCCAAGTCCTGCTCCCACTTTTCTGGAACTTTTAGGGGCGGCAGTGTTGCGCTCCCTTGTAGCGCTGCGTAAAACTTTGTGACTGCATGTCGCTTCGCCCTCATCGTGAGAATTGCATGAAGGACTGGAGTGGTCGGGAGTTATTCTGGCATGGAACCCCACTTCTTGGCTAGGGTTTTGGTCTGTCTCGCAACATTCAGGAATTGCCCTTCTGACATGTGAAATCTTTGCGCCCAGTCCCAGAACCGCATCGGGACACCCCATATAAACAGGTCCCCAAGTGTATTAAGCATCACGCTTGTCACTCAAGATTTTCTCAATTTTGGGGTCAGCCCTCAGTGTGATGTCGGGCTGTATGCCTCCCCCAACTTCAATTTAACACATGCTCGCCTCCATACCTGCTGCACCACCGTCATGATAACCGAGGTCCGGGGTCTCCCCGAATTCCCCCTATAGTATTTCCATCCCTGTATAGTGTCTTCGAGGCTTATCTAGCAACGGCCGTCTGCACCTACCGCCTGGAGTCCCATTTGGCTGCATATTGTAACTGGGATATAGATCATAATCCAGGAGAGAGAGACTCTGGTCTGAGTAACTCCTTCGCAATATTTCTAGGGACACCCTGGGCCAGATTATGCTATCCAATTTCTTTTTTTTTTTAAACCTGTTTTTATTGATTTTAGGTACAATAAGTAAATACAAACCCCACAGCCAACTGGCCCAATTCACCCACACAAAACCCAAACTGTACATTCCTTGAGCTACTACTACGGACTCTGAAGAAAGGTAAAAACCTTACCACCATTTGTTACAAATATGAGACAGTCACTGTGGGGGAAACGGTATAATCGTAACAGTGAGAGAATTTTTGCAGCATAGAATGATCAATAAGGGTTGTTGATACAAGATCCTTCATGGGGAGCCAGAGGACGCAGTTATCTTAGATCTGTCGGCTCTGAGGGGGGTTCAATAATCCAGAGGTCTATGCTATCCAATTTCTTAAAGAAGGGAGGCCTATCAGATATGGTATATTAGTAAAGAAGTATAAAAGACGCATCAGAAGGATCATTTTACAGATCGCTATTTTCCCCATGAGAGAGCTGGGCAGCTTACTCTGGAATTTCATCCTCTCCTCGAAGTTCTTCACCGGCCTGCCCACATTATATTGAAATGTGTCTGCAGTATTGTGGTACACCTGTATGCCCAGGTATTTAAACGACTCGGTCTCTGTATTCCCACTGCCGGTAGGTGGGCTTGCGCGTTCCCTGTCTTGACCCCGGCGGAAATGCAACCAACTTGTTTCTATTTATTTCAAACCCTGATAATGTCCCTATGTTGGTCATTACTTCTAGCATCTAGGGTATATTCAGACCTGAGCTGTGGACATAGAAAAGTACATTGTCTATATACATTGAGATGACCTGTGTTTGTCTGTCCACCACAATGCCCGCATCCCGGAATTGGTCCGTGAAGATGTTTTCCAGGGGCTCCAGTGAGAGAGCAAAAAGAATAGGGGAGAGGGGGCAGCTTTACGCCCCTTTCCAATTGCCACTTGGGGGGGAAACATCTCTACTTGTTTTTACCCTTATCAGGGGCCCCTAGTACATTAGCCGTACCCATTTCTGCATGGTCGGACCTATCCCTAGTCTTGCCAGTAACTGAACAACCACTCCCACTGTACTGAATCAAACCTTGACAGTGTATGGCCACAACCGCAAGTTCACTTTCTTCATCTCTCACCATTTCTATGACATGATGTAAGTGTCCCAGATTCAACGTGGTATTCCTCCCTTCCACAAAGCCACATTGGTCATGGTGATTCAGCTCTGTTATGTGCTTTGTCAGTCTGATGGCTAGAACCTTGCCTAGGATTTTCCCATCTACATTCAACAGGTAGATGGGGGCGGTATGACTCACATCTGGTCTTTCGCAGGTTTTGCCAGTATCACTATTATGGCTTTGTGTATGGACTCTGACAATATGCTCTTTTGAAGGTCCGCATTGTAGAGTAATTTCAATTTAGGGACCAAAAGCTATGCATATCTCATGTAGAATTCAATAGGGAGGCCATCCCTACCCAGCAATTTCCCTGTACCCAGTGAGCCGATTTCCGCCCTTATCTCCCCCTCCGTCATTGGGCCCTCCAGTTCCTCTATGCGACTGTGGCCGTCAGTTTTGGTAAGTGGGCTTGCTCCAACACATCCCTCATGTCATCCATATCAGGTGAACCTCTGCTTGTTGTGAGAATCCTGACGGTATTCTCCCACCCACACCCTCGATCGTCCATTCAGCTGGTCAGGGAAGGGCCATCGCTTTTGGACAAGTGAGGAAGGATTGCCTGAGTGGAGGTTCACAAGGGATTGGGAGGAGCATACCTAAGGGTGAGACACATTTCCTGAGTTCTAAAACCACCCCCAACCTACTCTCCCTCAGCCTTTAAGGGGTATCTCCAGTCTCACCCCGTCTCCCCCTCCCCCTAAATACTGAGACGAGGAAGAGGCGACTAAGATCAGTAAAGATTACCCATAGGAATAACATGGGGGAAAGTAAGGGAAAGCTACCATAGAAAGAACTCAAGTTGTCCCACTAATAGTCGGGCAGGGTCAGGCATTCAATAGTAACCATTCACACCTGACTCCGCTTGACGTCTTTTCACTACAAAAGGTGTGGTCTGACACAAAGGTATGAGCGAGTAGGAAGCCAGCAGGAGAACAAGTTGGGAGGAGAGCCGAGCCGCCAGAGTTGCCCAGGACAAGCAGCCAGAGACTGGGATGCATTGTCTTTCTCCAGCAGTGGTGTTCTGGTTGGGCCGCGGGGGCGGGGAGTGGCCCAGTGGCTGGATTGCTAGAGCTTGGTGCCCGCAAGCGTGGGAGTAGGTGGGAATAGTGCTTTTAATCATGTCAACAGCAATTATGCTTGAAAAAACTCGGAAATGTCCCATCTTGATTGTTCAATTGTCACCTTTGTATAATTCCTCACCTAATACTGTCACCTGAATCATTATGTATGATATGCATTGGAATATAACTGTTTCATTCACACCTTGGCGCTCCACATTACAATGTCACACAACCACCCTATCTCTACTTGAAAAATGGTTTACAAACTCACTTAGGCTCTACCACTTGGGTAATGACACACAAATCACAATGTGCATCATACACTGCATAACCACCACAGCAAAAAAGACACGTATCGGTATGTGTGTTTTATTAAATCACCCTCAATATACCCAGTAACAATACTCCGTTTTCATTGCTTACAAGTGCAATTGCACTTACGGATGCTAGCAATACCCCTGACCCAGCACCTGGTTTGTGTTTGGTTCTCCCACAATAACTCTGATCCTTTGCCCTCTCTTTATTTCTTACTCTTGCTTTTCTTCTTTGTATTTTTTATCTTCAGGTTTTCTTCAACTGTTCTTTTCAAAAAGCATCTAAAGACATTCCTCTTAAAAACTAGGTTAAATATCCTGCTATCTCAGTTTAATCTGTTTTGGTTGATTTTCTTTGTTTTCTGTTGTCTGCCTTGTAAGCACCCTGAGGCCTTTGAGCGAGTGGCACAATATAAACTTTTTTTTTTGATGGATGGATAGGTGTTTCCTGCACCACTTTCATATATTCCTTTCCAGCACATGTTCTGTTTCTTAAACTGTATTTCTTGCTTTATACTTGACTTTGTCTTTTGGCGTTGATAATCCCAATCGCCTTAGTTTTGCATAGGTTAGGTTTCTTCACTACGAATCCCAAAATGCCTTTCTTCTTTTGACAAGGTTTCACAGTTCAATTCACTACACATCCCAGAATGTCTTTCTTCTTTTGCCTATCAACTTCGAAATTAACCTCAGTTGCCTTTCACTATTATGCAGAATGTCGTATTTGCTCACTTTTCACTTTCAGATCTCTGCCCAGCTTCAGCCACTGCACGCCACTGGGTTTCTCTTTCTCTCACCCAGGTAGCACTGTGCTGGTGGGCAGCTCCTCAGGATCTGTGGCCTGAGTTCAGGGTCTCACCACCTGCTCCTCAGACACCTCCAGGACCAGCAAACATCCCAGAGGAACGAGCACTGGCATGGACACGGCCAACAATGAGCAGCTCACCTTGGCTCCATGGAGACACGGCTCCCTCGCTGGGCTGTAACCCTCGGTCCACACCGGGTCAGCGTCTCAGCGTCCTGCTCTCCTCCAGTCCTTCCAGGCTTCCTGTGCTGCAGATTCAACATTCCAACCAGCCTCCCCAGCTCAGTCAAGGATCTTGGCAGGAGTTGGTCTAGGACTGAGAAGGGATCCCCTACTGGACTCAGACACACAGCCTCCCTTCTGCTCTCCCAACTGCTGCTCTCCCACCTCTGCAGAACCACACCTTTTATAGTTTTCAGTGGAGTCAGGTGTGAAGGGCCCAACTCTAGTGGAACAATTCACTCGTAGTTGGTAGTAGTAGGGCTCTCCCTGCTTTCTCATGTCAACTATAGGGGAAATCTTAGTTGCGCTCAATTACCTCTTCCTCTCCTCGTGCTTGCTGGTAATGGGGAGAGGGAGACCAAACAAGGTGGGAGTTGATATTTACAGGTTATATTATTACAAGGCGATTGGCAATGGCGAGAGGGAAATCCCATAGCCCTCGTTTTGTATTCCAACAGTGATTTCCTTGGTGTTAGATCACGCCCTATTTTAAACACCCGGACATGAGAGCACTTGTCTGTATAACACTTCCCGTTATCAGAACTAGGGGAAGACAAAGAAGTGTTGGGATGGAAGTCTTGTCTTATTTTACTTTCCCCTTTTCTGCGGTTTGTTCTGGGATGACATGTTTGTCCCTCTCATGGGTTTGGGACATTGGGACCTGCATAAGCCATAAAGGATTCTTGGATTTCTTCACCTACCCTCCTGTTGGAATACCGCATCTCACCTAGGGTACTCTCCTGAGTGCAACCCCAGACTCCCCTACCCAAGTGATCCTCCCTCGCTTGTCCATCCCTAGGGTGGGGGTTCGAAAGAGACGGCCCTCCTCATGCCACCTGAATAGAGGATTCTCAGGGTCTACATGGGAGAATACCCCTAAGTTTCTCACAGTGAGTACCATGGGAATAGGAATAAAAGGAGAACCCCCGTTCCTCCCCTTTCTGCTCACGACACAGGTCAACCAGATCTTAGTCCGGCACTGTTTTCTGCAGGGTCTTCATTGCCATCGGCATATGTGTTGCATTGGGACCTGACCTATCCAGCTGCATGTGCATCGGGCAATTGAAATCCCCCAAACCCATACTGTCTCTCCCTGTGCATATGACCTCTCCTCCTTCCCCCCCCAACAACTGTGCCAACCTCGGGGAAATACCAGTATTTAACTGTGTTAGGGTTGTAGGAGTTTATGATGCTGATCTCCCTTCCCTCTAGGGTGCCGAAGAGGATCCGCGTTCTGCCTTCCTCCTCTCGTATGGCTTTAGTGATATGCAAGGGGGTCGAACTGGCTATCCATGTTCGGGCACCTCTGGAATAAGTGGAGAGATGTGCCCCATAAACATTCTCGCCCCAACTCTCCTTCACCCTCTGAAACCCCGCTTTTGTCAAATGTGTTTCCTGTAGTAGTACTACTTGCACCCCCATCTTTTCAGGGAGCTCAATATCTTTCCTTTTCTTAGCCTAGCCCATCCCTCACACGTTGCAGGTTAAAATTGTGAGTGCTCCCATTTTAAGTGAGTGAGCTGTGACCCTTGAACCCCCTTTGCTCCCTCCCCTCCCCCAGAACTTGAGTTTGGAATCTGTCATGAGACCTATCCTGAGTTCAAATTCTACCTCCCCACCCATCCCTCCCAACTGGCCACCTCCCCTTCTTTGTCTGCCCTTTCTCCCCTTGTGATCTGACGATCGATCTTATAACTGTGCCTTGGGGGACCAAATATTGTTTGATTCGGGTGCAGAGCATGTCCGCCTGCCCCCATCCACCGAGATCTCCCTAAGCCCCTTACCCCTCAACATCACAACCTTTAAACACCAAACAACAACTTGAAACTTGCCCTCTAACGTGAGGGTTTGTGATGAATACCTGCACTTCATGCGCGGGTAAGCCGGCCACTCCCCCCCCCACCAACAGGGGATGGGGGTGCAGCATTCGACCTGTGCTTGTGGTGGACTCCCTCCTCCGCCCCAGGAGTGGGGGGGGTGGAACTGCAGGGAGTGTGCAGATCAGAATTGTGAGCATTTACCACTCACGTCCGCGGTGCCCACCATCGCTTGGCCACCGCCCATGTTTGACTGGTTGGGGTCTTACACAGAGTCACAAACTCAGTACCTTGTAGTCCGTTTTCAAGTGGGGAGCTTCCCAACTGGTCTGGTGAAACCCCTCCATAGGCTTGTTTGTCTATCGTGGTGGCTCCACTCGTACCTTCTCCATGGTCCGCCCCCTCAGGGTGCCATCTCCATTATCCTTTCCCTGGTGTGCACTCTTTCCGGGTGAGTTGGTCTCCCATTCTGGGGCAGAGGGAATGTGCGCTTGCGATGGTTTGTTGATGATGCTGTGGTCCAGCTCCCTTCTGTCTGAGCTGCAAAACCAGTGTCTGTCGCCCTGTGTTATTTTCAGTCTGGCTGGGTAGAGCAGCATGTATCGCACGCCATGGTCTCTCAAAATGTGTTATATTTCCTCATAGTTTTGCCTCTGGTGCTGAACTTACTTCGCATAATCTGGATAGAACAAGACAGATACTTGGTCAGTGCAAATCGGGCCACACCGCCGAGACTTTTTGTAAGTCTGCATCCCGGTTTCTGTAGTTAAAGATTTATGTCATTATTGGCCGGAGTATAGCACCAGACAGCGGTCTGCGCACGGGAACCCCGTGGGTTTGCTCCAATGAGAACCACTTTGAGAGGACTTTGGATCCCAGATTGTTTTGCAGCCACGACTTCAAATAAAGTTCCATGGACTCGCCCTCCAGGAGAAGTATTATGCACACATTATTTCTTCGGGAACAGCCCTCTGCATTGACCACTCATGTTGCTAGTGTTTCGGTTGCCTGCATTAGCTGGAAGATTTGTTTTTTAAGTGTATGTACTTCTGTCTCCACTGATGTGACCATAATGTCCGTCCCTTTCAGATTTCTTGTGAATGTCGGAGCGCAGCAGGTTCAGCTCCTCCCTGATGTGACCAATTTGCAGCTCCAGAGCCGTCCTGGAATTTTGCACTGCCAGAGGACCTCTGAAATTCTTGCTTCTCCGCCAGCTACGTCCTCCCTTTTGGGGATACTGTGGGCGCCAGGAAGCAGAGTTAGTGCCAGAGGGGCAGCAAAAGAAAGATCTCCAGGGTATTTGTATGGCAACGCTTGGCCACGTTGCACCCAGGCTGCACTGTCTGTTCCCCGGGTGGAGAGGTCTGGTCACTGCCGGGGAGAGCCGGGTGATCTCAGTGCCGGCCAGACCCTGTGTCGGAGCCAGCCAGTCTCTGCGTCTGATTGTGCTCGCTGCTCTTTGAAGCTCCCCGGACGAGGGACATCGGGACCATGCAGGTGTCTGGTGGGAGAGGACTGGCAAAGCCTCCTCTGTTTCTTCTGCACTGCCACCCGTGTTGGCCGCTACCTCAGCGGTGCTGCCTCTGTGCTGTGGGTGATCCTCTGCCCTCTTCCCTGCCCCCAGACAGGGAGGGGGCTCCTTCTGGTCTGCAACCTGAGTTGCGCAGTCCCCTTAGCTGGGCAGTGCAAGCGGTGGTGTTCGCTGGTGGCAAAGGCGGGTGGGTGGCCATTTTGATGCCGAATGCCAGCCCTTTCGTGCACGAGTTTTCGGAGGTCAAAACGGGTCCAGGAGCGCTTTGTTTCCAGCTGGGGAGTTGATTTTTTTGCTAACTTGGTGCTCCAGTTCTCTTAAATATGCATTGTACCAGAATTTCAGCTCTGTGCCCAGGCGTTTTGCAGGATAACTTTGGGCAGCCGCAGGAGCTCAGAAGGGCTACGTCCTCATCCCTTGCCTGCTGCCACACCCACAGCAGCTTTAGTTAGTATTCTAACCTACACAGCAGAAGTCCAGGTGACACCTAATAACCCATGATACTCCTACGTCCAGTCCCCTTTCCTCCATCCTTGTGGGCATCCCCCAACATGGGACGGTACCATAAGCTTTGGCAGTGAAAAATTAGCTACCCTTTTAAATTTAGCATATCGTGCAGGGTCCTCAGTCCCTTTTTCTGCACGGATGGTGTCGGCTCTGGCAACTAGGCGTGGGAACTTTTTCAACTTTCTGCATGCTTCCAGTCTTTTTCTGTTTGAATGTCTTCTTCTCCCTTTGGTGCCTCGCCTCCCCCTTGTTAGGCAGAAACCTGTGCAGTTCCCTTAGGGACCACTGCAAAAAGTTTAAGACTAGAGGTGTTGGCAGTAAACCCAATTGGTAGCAGTCTGTACCACCCAGATTTACCTGGTAGCTGTGGCTGAGCAGTCAGACTTCCCTCAAGAAGAGTTGGGCAGTATATAGAGTATACACATTAGGTACACAAATCCAGTAGCACAAGCAAACACTGACCAGAGCTTGGGTATAAAAGTATATAATTATTTATTTAAAAACACACTTGTAAAAATACACTGGCACTAATATGTCAAGCAAGTTACACAGTCACTAGAAATATATACACCTCCCTGATTAATTATTCGACAAGTCTTAGGAAAAGAACACCACTTGTTATCAATACCGAGGTGAGCGCTTAACCAAGATGGCACTCCAATAATTATTTAAAAAGGGAGGGAAAAGGAAGAATTGGGAAAGCACATAATAGCAACACTTTTAAAAGAACCACAGCAAGTCAAGAAAGGCAGAGTCTACTGTAGAGCAAAAAGTTCATAGGCCAGGCCCACTCTTGGAGAGAGCAAGGCGGAATGTGCCCAAGATCACACAGTTGAAGTACACTTTAAAAGCCTTTGCAGATAGTTCAAAAGGAGTTCGATCAGTTCAGAAAAGTTAGTTAACAGGTCCCAGGTCACCCCAGGATAGAGAGTCAAGGATTTACGGGACACCTTGAACAGTCTGTTGCAAGGGAGACCAGGCGGGACACAGTACCTGAAATGGTGAGAAAGCTCCAGCGGGGGCAGTTGTTCCTGGCAGCGGGTGCAAGTCGGGGCTTCGTCCAGGGGAAGAGAAGATCTCGACGTGGAGGAAAGCTGGAGGTCGTTGCACTGCCAGGGAAGAAACCAGCCGCGGAGTTTCCCGGTTAAAAGGTACTACCCTTTTCTTCGCAGTAGTGGTGAAGCGTGGCTATCCGGCCTCCGGGGTGCTTGGCACGGCGATTCGACCACGAGACGATCCAGGAAGGCGGAAAGAGGGCGAACTGGTTAACCCCACCAGTTCAAAGGAAGAAGACTCTCCAGGAAGAAGATCTTCTCTGTCGTTGGGAAGTGGTGAGTCGGTTCAGCAGGGCTCCACCGGTGGTGTCGTCGTTGCAGGTCGGCTCAGCTTCTCCCTCTCGGATTCTTTAGGTCCTGTGGCGACTTCTGAAGTGCTAGTCCCCAAAGCCCTGCTTTTATGCAGAAAACCCCCATTCATCAGTCCTAGCTGTCACTCAAACATGCTAAGTGGTGAGCCGGGCAGCTCACCACTGGGCCAATCGCACAAGAGTGCAACCTGAGTTGCCGAGGCAACTCAGTCCAGGGTGCCTATTCCCCCTCCCACACATCCTGTAGACCCAGACAGAGTGGCTCCACTTTTGGAGGCTTCTGTGCAGAAGCCCGCCAAAAGTGGAACACAGGGCTCGACTTGGGTTGGAGTTACAGAGGCGAACACAAACGCCATTTTAAAACCGAGTCCTGGCAAAAAGACCCAACCGGGGAATAAATATTAAATAAATACCCCGGTGGTATCTTTAACATTGCACCAAAAAAGTGGTGCGTTTAAAATGAATGGGAAAATCCCATAGGAAATATTCCGGTGGAATATTTCGCATGGTAACCACTGCCACCATCCAGAAACTCGACGAGGGGGGACTGCACAGTGCCCCCTCGAAAAACAGACCTAGGGGAAAACCCTCTGCCTCACCTATAAAGCCTTAAATCACCTTGCCCCCCAGTACCTCACCAATAAACTCTCGCTCAAGCCTAACACAAGACTCACCAGATCAAATACTCTCTGCCTCACCATGCCCAGATTCTCTGCCAAAAGAGCGGGGGGGCTCAAGCTTTACTGTCCTCGCCCCTCAACTCTGGAACACCCTGCCACTGAGTATTAAATTGACGAAATCCTTCCAATTGTTCAGAAGATTAGTCATTAGTTGGCTTCTGGAGAAGGAAATCCTCAGATAAACTAAGCTCAGTACCAACTGTATATATTGTACAGACTTTGAAATGTTCCTACTACCTGCCTGTACATATTATATTTGGCATCTTAACGCCACAATTGTATAACTGATTATTTACTATAACTATGTTACCTGTCCTTAAGCGCCCATTTACCCCTGGGTCTGGAGCGCTATACTAAATAAACAAACAAACAAACCAATTACCCCTACCAGTACTTCCACAATATGATGGTTTGTACTGATTCTGTTCACAATTTAAGACTAGTAAAGTCAATGGTGACTTTACATGCCCTGGGAGACAGTAGTCAGTCCCAGGGTATGGAGTCTATGTTTGGGGGTCACTATGACACCCCTGTTTTACTGCACTGAGGGTGCTGTGTAACACACTTACCAAAAACACATGAAGCCCTATGGAGTAAAAGGCCCCATAGCCCATAAAACACATTACAAAGTCAAAGAACATTCTCAAATCATGCCTAAGAGTGGGAGAAAAAGAGTGTCCCTCTTAGCAGGAGAAAAAAATAAACCCCAAAAATCCAGCAAAGCTGCTGGGGGACTCACTAGGGTTGGGAAATTAGCCTATACAGAGAATTCTCCCTAACACCCCTGTGCATGTCGAATGCCGGAGGCTTCACAAGATGAGCATCCTGCAATCGGTCGTTCCCGGCCTCGGACCCCCAAGTGCTTGCTCTGCCTTGAGTGCCAGGGCCGACCACCGCTGGCAAGCATGTGCGGCTTGCAGCTCTTGCGGTAGTCTTTCTTCGGAGATCTTCCATTCTTCTCCTCCCAGCCATCTAAAGGACTTCATCGCAAGGACCCTGCATCAAGAAAAGTTTGGTCCTTTGTTCAACAAGGCCCGTCTGCATGGGGTCTTTTTCCCAGGGCTTCCTACTGGAAAGGGGACTTCGGACTCTGGATCTAGTAGACCCGAGGCGTTAAGGCTACCGGCACCCAAGCCGAGTGGCCCAGGGGCTCTCTTGGGCGGTACATTGAGGGGCAAACCAGCTCATCTTCCTCTTCTGCACCTGGGTGAAAGAGATTGTCTAGTTCTGCTTCCAGGAGTCAGCTCGAAGCAAGATTCCGTGCAAATACTGGCTCCATGGCTGAGGGAGCCCAACCTGCCAGAGCCACCTCTGAGCTTGCCACGCAGGTCGATTCGACAACAGACCCGCTGGCTGAGGACCCTGTGCCTGCCCAGCCATCTCTGAAGTCAGCACTTCTGGGTTGGGAGGCAAGAAGTCCTCCACGTCAGAGCCAGCACTTGGTGCAGGCCCTGCGTGCCCTCCCTCCCAGGGCATGGCCCCAGGCCCAAAAATGCTGGACAAGCACCCAGCAGAGACTGCAAGACCGGCAGTAATCTTAGATCCTGACTCAGGACTTCAACCGGTTTCTTTGCCTTCAGAGCGGGTAATTCAAGAGGGTTTTAGTCCTCTTCCTTCGGGGAGTGGTGCCGAGCCCTACAGCGCAGGCGGGTGGTCTCTGCAGGGGTACTTTTATCCCTTTCAGCCTTTTGGATACCCGCTCCAGGCTCCTTCGCTCTTCGATCAGGAAACAAGGCCCAGTGCCGCAGAGGGCTGTGTCCCCACGATCCGGCGGCCTGCGAGGATCCTTTTTTCAAGAGCTTCCTCCTCCTCACGTGCTCCCTCCAGATGGCAGGGCTCCTCAAGGGGATTATCAAGGAGGTGGTTCCGTAGGTTGTACCTCCTAGGACTCCTCCCCCGGGCTCCTCTCGGGGAGTCCCAGTACCGTAGCACGTTCTTCCTGCGGTCCAGTCCCTGCTGGTGCTTCAGAGCCTTCCGCCTCCAGTACCATCAATGCCTCATCCTCTGCAGTCGCCTGCTGATGTCCAGCCGCCTTTGGGCTCTGATTTAGGGGGGTGCACCCTCTGACTCCTCTGCAGGATCCAGAGGGGGCGATGATGCACAGGATGAAGAGGTGTCTGTGAAGATATTTCATGACGGTCTTCAGAGCCTTGCAGACTTTTTTGAGGGTCCCCCACCCAGAGCAGACCCCCCAGAAATCAGGGGTGTTGGCGGAGGTCCTGGCTCGACGTGCTACGAGCCGCTCAGGCATTGACCTTTAAAAATATGTCCTTTCATTGGCTAGAAAGGTCTTGTATAAACCCCGGGCCAACGCCAAGATGAACAAGAAATTGGATAGCTGGTTTAGGCTCTTGGATGTGGAACCAGTCCTCTTGGCCTCCCACCCTCAACCGCACTCTTCAATCGTGGTGGTGGCCTCCTTGTGTTCAAAGCCAACCTCGTCGTCCTGATTCTGCCTGGGTGTCGAGATGAGGCAGACGGTGTGGATGCATACATTAAAATTCTCCTCAGATGTGCAGGAGAGGATTCAAGGCCTTAGGTTCGAAGGGACGGACCTCTTTCATTTGTATAATGATGATGATCTTAAAATTAAAAAAAACGACGCAGACTGCTAAGTCCTTGGCCATCCTGAGCAAACGAGGGCAAAATTCATTCCCTCAGACCCAGGGTAGGTCAGACTTCAAACATTGCTCCTTCAGCGGGTTCAAGTGTTTAAGGGAACCCAGCAGCAGAGAACCTTGCAGTGCTTTTTCCACTCCCCTTCCTCCACTACTGCCTCGGAAGCCAAAAAGCAGTGACGGAACAGTCAAGGAACACAGCTTGCCTGTAGGGTGCCAGCTGGCTCTCTTCACAGACAGCTGGAACTGTTGCTTCAGGAGTCCTTGGATTCTTTCCAAAGTGTCCACAGGCTTCAGTCTTCCTCTACATTTTCCACTGCTCTCTTCTCCCCTGCTTCATATAGTATCCCCGGCACTGTGTTGGGAGATCATTCTTCTTTTGGACATGCAGGCGGTAGAGCCAGTTCCTCAGTCGGACAGTGACTTCATCTTCTACTACAGGATTTTTGTGCTACTCAAGAACAACCAGACTGGCCTGAGGGTAGCCCTAGACCTGTCATTCCTTAACCTATCTTTACCTCTTGAACACTTAAAGATGAACACCCCAGCACACATAGCAAAGTCACTGTGCGCCGGGGACTGGATGTGTTCCCTAGACCTCAAAGATGTGTACATTCATGTCCCCAGCTACCAACCGTAACGAAAATTGCTGCGGTTCACAAACATGTAGCACCACCTCCAGTACACGGTACTCCCGTTTGGCCTCAATTTGTCCCCTCACAAGGCTTATGAATGCGGTGGCTGGCCTCCTTCTCCTGGAGGGCCACCACCTATAACCCTGTATGCCACTCCTGCCAGCATCTAGGGGATGTTCTTCACTATTCAGAGTTGCCCCCCACCCAGGACCTGGTTTTCCTTGTGGTGTGCTGGGACACGGCCGCCCAGCGGGTGTTTCCCACGTTCGAAAGGCTCCAGTTCCTCTGGAAGGCGATCAGGCACTTAATGGCCAACTCCACCACGTCGGCATGGTGGCTCCAGCATCTTCTGGGCCTGATGGCGTCCTGCATGCTCACAGTGCGGCACACCCGCTTCAAGATGAGACACCTCAGGTCCACCTGGCGGCCAACTGGGACCAGGAAACAGGGGCGCAATCGGAAAGGCTCCCTATTCCTCCTCCTGGATTTTCACTGGTGGCTTTTGGACTGCAATATTGCAGTTGGAGCGCCATTTGCCCAGCCAGAGGCCACTTTGGTAGTGACAACGGATTCCTCGCTCTTGGGCTGGGGGGCTACCCTGGATGGCTATTTCATTCATGGCGATGGTCCAGGACGGAGGACCTCCTGTATATCAGTCTGCTGGAACTCAAGGTGGTGGCCGGGTGCTCAGGGCTTTCCTACTGGTCATCAGGGGCAAGGCGGTGCAGGTCAAGATAGACAATTCCACAACATTGTTCTACTTGAACAAGCAGGGCAGCACCCACTCTCCCCTCCTGTGCATTGAGGCGGTGCCAATCTGTGAGTGGGCCCTGTCGGAGGGGATATGGATCTCTGCTGTCCATCTCCCGGGGGACAACAATGCGGAATCGGACCAGTTCAGCCACCTGTGGTTCAACACTTAAGAATGGGAGTTACACATCAACTGTTTGTTGCCCCAATTCCAGAAATGGGGGTTTCCAGATCTAGACTTATTTGCATCTCCTCTGAATTTCGAGTGCCCCCCTCTTCGCTTCATGGACGGGACAGGATCCAGGGTCTCTGGGGGAGGCGTTCCAATTCTTTTGGCACGGCCGCAGGTGCTATGCATTTCCTCTTCCTCCTCCATTGCTCCCGCAGACCCTCTGCAAATGCTGAGCTTCTGTGGGCTGCAGCCTCATCCTGATTTCCCACCACTGAACATCTAGAGCTTGCTTTTCAGACCTGCTCCAGTTGCGCTCCCATGGGCCTGTCAATCTCTTGATTCCCAGCAGGGGCTTCCTGACGCAGCAGTGGTGCTGGAGCATACGGACCCAGCCAGGCTGGCCCTCTGCATAGCTCCTAATCACCTAAGACTGCTCCACACCCAGTTTTCGGACGACAACTGGGAAAACATCAAGGAGGCCATCCACCTGCTCTCAGTACAAGAGTAAGTTGACTAGGTATTTCCACTGGGCTCACGACAAAGGTCTGGGCCTCCTCACCTGCCCCCTGGACGACATACTGGCCTTTCTCCAGCATGGGGTCTGGCATGGATTCACATGCTCATGAATATTCCCTGTCGTCAGGGTGGGAATCCTCGGTAAAGAAACAATCTGTATCAGTTTTGTTTCTGGTCTGTCTTTCTTATTAGTAACCAATCAGTGGTCTCTGGGTCATACTGCCCCCAGCCAATGACTGCCCTCTCCCTAAGCCCCGCCCTCGGCAGCCATCCTCAGATTTTTACCCCACGCTCAAGTGTTGGGAGTCCTCGTGCTATAGCTCTCGAGCTTTTACTGCGTTTTGCGCTTTTTCAAAGAGATTTATCTCATTTTTTGGTTTAATCGAGCCTCAAACTCCACCGTTTCTACTTCCGATCAACGGGGACCCGTTTCGGATTATCTACGCCCCTCAAGGGTGAAGTTTTCGTCGAGTTATGCTTCTTGGAGGATTCTAGAAGTTTCTGAGGCCTACCTCATGGACGAGAAGAACATGGCCCAGGAGAAGGGAAGCTCGACCCCCGGTAAGCTGTTCAGGATTTGCCCGGGATGCAACCTACAAAATGTGTTCAAGGAGGACAAGCATTCGAAATGCCTTTACTGTCTCCACGAGGACAAAACGCACGTGGAGAAGGTGCGTTTTGCTTTAACATGTCGGATCGAACGATGAGGGATCGCCAGACCCGTCTCTCCAACTGGCTAGAAGGCAAGAGCCCAGCAGGTGAGAAGAAGAAGAAGTTCGAGCTGTCTTGTAAGTCCTGTGAGGACGCCCCGGCGACGGGGGAGCAACAGAAGGCAAAGCACCGCGAGTCCGCGGGCACCGGGAGCGGCGATCGGTCGGGCTCCTCGGCTGCCAGGCAGGGCGCACCTACACCAACACCATCAACCGCAAGCCAACGCTCTGGCTTGGGGAAGAGAGAATCAGAGAACCCCGCTAAGCTTCTGGAGAGGCCCCGGTCGATCGCGGAGGAACCGGCCGAGGTGGAGCGAGGCAGTGACCCTCCCCCTAAGCTGAAGGCCTCAAGCGCGCCCGAGGTGGTGAAGGCCTTGATTCACCCGGCTAAGGCCTCTATCGAGGGAGTCGCTGCGGCCCTGGCGAAGCCTGTGGATGCTATCCCAATGGAGGCGACCTCGGGGCCCATAGTTTCCCTGCCTCCTCGGAGGGAATCCTCTTGGGTGGTGGCCGTCACGGACACAACCTCTGAGGAGGAAGTGGCGGAGAATTTGGTAGAGGCCCAGCCCCACGGGAGGAATCCCGGAGAGGGGACGACGAGAGCGAGGGTGGCAACGACGACGAGGTTCCCGTGGAGGAACAACTGTCGCTCCCGGCACACCCGTCGCAACCCGAGCCCAGGACAACTCGGCGGCAATTTTGACGGCAATCCAAGCCTTATGCACGGAGATAAGGACGAGACTGCCCCTACCCCCGACGGACGACCCAGCTGCACCGGGTCCATCGGGAAGCCCTCCGAACAAGAGGAGGAGAATTCATCCAGTGCCCCTTCAGCCCTCGCAGCCTTCGTCGCCTTCCCCGATCCCGAGAGAGGATACAGGAACGGACACGGATGACGATGGCAGTGACGACGGGACTGGCCTCCCGTCTCCGATTCCTCGGGCGTCCCCGCCCGACGAGATTGGCTCTTTCCGTGCCATGATTGTCAGGGCATCCAAGCTTTTTCAGCTCTGCCCTGAGGAGAAGAAGAAGGGCTTCCTCTACCAACGGCGCGAGTCCAAGAGGAAGACGATACTCGCGGTTCCGTTGCTGGATGACATCTGGGACAAGTGATTTGCCCACCTCAAGAACCCGTCCACGACACCTGCCAAAAAGGACCGGTACGAGAAGTAGTACCGGGACCCCGACGCCGCCCCGTTGTGCCTTAGGGCTCAGCCGACCCCGGATTTGGTCGTCTCAGCAGCGGCCAAGAAGAAAGCGGGGGCGGGGGGTGTCGGCTTAATCCTCAACTTCCCCACCAGACAGCGAGGGAAAGAAGCTGGACGCCGTGGGACGACGACTCATCTCGTGGCGGCGATGACGATTAAGGCGGCCAACGCCCTAGCGATTGTGGCCCGCTACGACAGGGAATTTTGGTACAAGATCGCCCCCCTGTTGGACTTCCTCCCACACGATAAGAGGGCAGAGGCCCTGGCGATCCTACAGGAGGGTGAGGTGGGGTCGGACCACGCCATAACTGTGGCCACGGACATTGCCGACACCGGTTTCCACCAGTTGGGCAACAGCGTTTGCCTTCGACGGTGGGGGTGGCTCAGGGCGACGCATTTCCGCCAGGACGTGTGAGCCAAGGTTTTGGACATGCCCTTCGACAGCAACAATCTATTTGGAAAGAATGTGGATAAGTCGCTGCAGGCCATCAAGACCGACACGGAGATGGCGCAGGCCTTGGGAGTTCTGCAGCAGTGGCGGCTGCCCTTTCGGAACTCCGGAGGCAATCAAGGTGCCTCCAAAGGATTCGGCGGCGGCTCCTCGACCTACCGTCAGGCGGCCCGCTCCTCGTTGCAAGACGCCTACAGGGGACGAGGCAAGTCAGGTGGATGTCGCCGTCGTCGCCAGGGAGGCTAAGGTGGCAAGGCTGCTTCCAAGCAAGACTGAACCGGCCGCCGCGTCGGGCCTCCACCGAAGCACCCCTGTGGGAGGCCGGCTGACAAAGTTCATCAGCGTGTGGGAATCCACCTCCACCGACCGTTGGGTGCTGGATGCCCTGGCCCATGGGCACAAACTGGAATTTCTAAAGAAGTGCCCCGGAATTCCGCCTGTGGCCATGAAAGAAAACCACATCCCTCAACGGCTGTTAGAGGTAAGGGCGATGCTCAAGAAAGGAGCCATGGAGCTCGTCCCAAAGAGGCTCTGGGACTCCGGAGTATACTCAAGATACTTCCTCGTCAGAAAGAAGATAGGAGGTTGGCGTCCCATCCTGGACTTGCGTCGGCTAAACAAATACATCAAGGCACAGAAGTTCCAGATGGTCACCCTCCAGCACGTGCTGGGACAGCTGGAGGAAGGTGTCTTCCTAGCGTCGTTGGATCTGGAGGATGCGTACTTTCACATCCCCATCTTAAAAGGACACCGAAAGTTTCTCAGGTTCGTAGTCCAAGGGCGGCACTACCAGTTCAAGGCCCTCCCATTCGGATTGAAGTCGGCGCCCAGGGTGTTCACCAAGTGCCTAGCACCAGTGGCAGTGCGGCTGTGCCTGCAGGGGATCCACATCTACCCCTACCTGGACGACTGACTCATCCGAGCAGGGACAAGGGAACTCGCCGTGGAACACACGGCAAAGACCGTCCAGCTGCTCACGGACCTGGGATTCTCCATCAACTTCTCCAAATCCCACCTGATTCCATCACAGGTCGCGCTGTTTCTGTGGCCAAGCTCGATACAGTAGCGCAGTTGGCCTCACCGTCGGCGGAAATAACGCAGGTCATCCTGGGCAAGGTACAGCGTCTGTTGGCCACAGACGTGGCCAGAGTGAGGTCCATCAAGTCCCTTCTCGGGATGATGTCCTCTTGCATCTATCTGGTGCGCCTGTGCAGGCTTCTGATGCGTTCTCTGCAGGAGTTCCTCGACGCCCGTCGGACACAAGCGACGGACAGCTTCGAGGACAAGATCTCTCTCAACAAAGTATTCCGCCAGGCAATTCGATGGTGGGGCACCCGCGCGCATCTTGCCGCGGGCACGGATTTTCAGACCCCAGCATACCAGGTGACGGTGACGACGGATGCCTCCCTCGAGGGGTGGGCAGTGCACACCGGAGATCTTCACGCGAGAGGCCTGTGGCTCCCGGAGGAGAGGCCGCTCCACATCAACATACTGGAGCTCCGAGCAGTGTTCTGGGCCCTCAAGTCATTCCTCCCGTCCCTCAAAGGCAAGGTGGTGAGGATCTTCACCGACAACACCACCACAATGTTCAACATCCGGAAGCAGGGAGGAACCAGATCCCGAGCCCTATCCAAGGAGGCCCACGATCTGTGGCACTGGGCCGTTGCCCAGGGGATGTTTCTGCTACCTTTTCATCTAGCAGGGATAAATAACACCATCGCTGACTCGCTCAGCAGGGAGCTGCACTCTTGCCACGAGTGGGAACTACGCCAGGATCAAGTGGATCAACTCTTCCGGCGATGGGGCAAACCCCAAATCGACACGTTCGTGACGGCGACAAACTCCAAATGCCAGAGGTTCGCCAGCAGGTTCCCCCAGCCGAGGAGCATGGGCGATGCTTTCTCGTTCCCTAGGGACGGCCTGTTCCTGTATGCGTTCCCGCCGTTGCTGTTCAGGCTCATCAACCAACTCAAGAGGTCCAGGTGCAGGATGATCCTTGTCGCACCGAGGTGGCCGAGACAGATATGGTTCCTGGACCTGCTGGACTTGTCAGCGTCCCCACCAGTCAAACTGTCGACGGACGCGGATCTTCTCTCCAGAGAAGGAGGCGCCATTCTTCATCACGACCCGGATCCGCTGAACTTGCAGGCCTGGCTCCTGCAGCACTAGAGTTTGGAGGGTACGATATCCTGGCTGACTGCAGAGAGGTTCTTGCAAAGGCCAGGGCGTCCTCAACTCTCAAGTGCTACGGACACAAGTGGAAGAGGTTCTCTGTCTGGTGCCGTGCACAGAAGATTAACCCTCTACGGATTACAGCCCCTCAAGTGCTACCGTACTTACTGTCGCTGGCGAAAGCTGGACTAACTCACGCTTCCATCAAGATACATCTGGCAGCGATTTCCCGATACACCAGAACTGCTGGACGGTCGTCCCTGTGGTCTCATCGCCCGGTGAAGGAGTTTATGAAAGGATTGTTCCGATCGTTCCCGCCAGTGAAGGCTCCAGCCCCGGCGTGGGAACTCAACGTGGTGCTGACAAGGCTCATGGGCCCGCCATTTGAGCCCTTGCATTCGGCTCTGTTGAAGTTTCTGTCGTGGAAGACCGCGTTCTTGTGGCCATCACCTCTGCACGGCGCGTGGGGGAGATTCAGGCCCTTTCCTGCAAGCCTCCATACTTGACTTTCCACGAGACGAGGGTGGTTCTGAGGACGTACCCCTCCTTCATGCCCAAGGTGCCGTCGGACTTCCATCTCAACGAGCCCTTGGTGTTGCCAGTCTTTTTCCCGTCGCCTTCGTCGCCGGCCAAGAGGACTTTGTACTCGCTGGATGTAGCTAGAGCGCTGAAGTTCTACGTGGACCGAACGAAGAGTTTTCGGAAGACATCACAGCTGTTTGTGAACTTTGGACCTGTGAACCAAGGGAAGGCTCTTTCGAAGGCTTCCATTTCCAGATGGCTCTCCGGCTGCATCATGCACTGTCATTGGTTGGCAAACCGACCGTTGCCCGGCCGTCCGAGAGACCATTCGACCAGAGCGATCACTGCTACCACCGCGTTCTTGTCTGGTGTGCCCCTGCTGGACATCTTCAGGACTGTTACGTGGAGGTCGACGCACACCTTCACGAGATTCTACTGCATCAACCGGGATTCCAGGGAGGAGTCCAGAGTCGGCCAGGCAGTGCTGCGCAACCTGTTCGCTTAAGGTGAGCCTGGTGAGGAGGTAAGAGATGCTTAATGTTGAGTTTTATGTAATGCTTAATGTTGAGCCTTGCCACCTCCCGTGGTTGTGCATGTGTGTACTGCTATGTATTCTTATATTCATGAGCATGCAAATCCATGCCAGACCCCATGCTCGAGAAGGAACAAGTTACTTACCTGTAACTGTTGTTCTCCAGCATGGGTCTGGCATGGATTCACATGCGAACCCTCCCTCTGTCCCCTCTGCGACTCTTCACTTGGTCATACTGCCACTTTACGTGCTACCAAATCTCAGGATGGCTGCCGAGGGCGGGGTTTAGGGAGAGGGAAGTCATTGGCTGGGGGCAGTATGACCCAGAGACAAGTGATTGGTTACTACTAAGAAAGACAGATCAGAAACGAAACTGATACTGATTTTTTCTTTACCGAGGATTCCCAGCCTGACGACGGGGAATATTCATGAGCATGTGAATCCATGCCAGACTCATGAGAACAACAGTTACAGGTAAGTAACTTGTTCCTTTCGGCACATATGGTTCGCTCCAGCATCCAAGTCGGTATTTGGTCCACCTATTTTGTGGCCATTCCCCAGAGCACATTTTTTTCAGCGGCCAACCCAGTACTTCAGGCTCACCTCAAGGGTTTGCCAGGCCTTTTTCTCTGGTGCATAGGTTGCACCCCGTCTGGCACCTCAATGTGGTTCTTGCGGCTTTACAGCGTAAGCCTTTCTAGCTTGTGGCATTGGTAGCCATCAGACTGATCTCGGTAGACATCAGACTGGTGATGCTCAAGGCAATACTGTTGGTAGTGCGGATATCTGTGCACAGTTAGCAAGATGCAGGCTCTGTGTTGTGCGAGCCCTTCACCACCTTCCACAATGACAAGATCATCTTGAGCACTCATCCAAACTTTTTGCCCAAGATGGTCTCCCTGTTCCATTTGAACCAGAAAATCTGCCTGCCGTTGTTCTTTCCGAACCCGCAGTCGGAGGCTAAAGGGCTTTGCATTCCTTCGATTTGAACAGGGTGCTCAAGTTCTAGCTCTCCCCGAAGAGATCTTTCCAGAAGTCTGAGGCATTGTTTTTCAGGTTACATGTCTTTATACAGAAATTTTTTATAAAGAATTAACATATATCGAATATTTTATAATTAAAATGTTTATAGAGAATGCATGTTTTTTTGAGCGTGGGGCCCAAATTCCAGTTTCAAACCCCTAAAAACCCACCCCAACCGTTTCCCAAAAATATTTAACCCTTTACCCCATCCCTAACTGCATTCCCTATAAAATGTTTCCTTCTAAAATATTCGATATATGTTAATTCTTTATAAAATATTCGATATAAAGACTGCATGCCATTTTTCACCTTACAGGCTCAGATCACAGCACCCAAGCTTCCATTGCCCGTTGGATGGTCCAGGCCATTTTGGGGGCATGTGTGGCCATGGATAAGACATTCATTCCCACATGGTCAGGCCCAAGACTTCGGCGGTCGCCTTTCAGACACACGCTTCCAGGGAAGTCATTAACATGGCGGCTATGTGGTCCACTATGGCTGTGTTCTTTAAACACTATTCCCTGGATACCAGCTCCAGGTGGGATGCAGAGTTCTGTCAGGCGGTTCTGGGAACCTTTTTGCTTTTTCTTAAGCCTGAGGCAGGTTGTCACTGTTCCACCCTATTGTCTTGTTCGGTGGAATCACCCACAAGAATGGAGGAATGGGGATGGGACATATCCGTAATAAGTTACTCACTTTAGTGAATAGAGTACTTGTAGTTCTTATTCCCCTTTCCTCCATATGCCCCACCCACCTTCCCCCGCTAGTATACCACGTGCTAAAATGATCAGCATAGCCAGGCCTTAAAGCATCTGATATGATGGAGCTCCTTTGGAGATAAGCAGACACTGGCCGTGGCAGGAAGAGGATCAACCCTGCATCAATGTGATTCCCCCACTGCCGCGATACATTCTGTCATGGCTGCCAACTTTGTTCGTCCTGATGAGATGTGGGCTTCAGCAGCCTGCGATTCAGCCTGCCGACGTACCCCAACCATCAGCTTGCCTGAGTGGACAACCGAGGCCCTATCGGCTGCCTCATCCATATTCCGGCCTGGCGGAGCTGGCCGAGTTTTAAGGCCGGGTGCAAAGGCCTGGCTTCACTCTCTGGCCGAGCCTCTACGCCTTCAGAGCTCCCACCACCTTTGGAGCTAAGCAGACACCAGCCTTGGGGGGGAACAAGAACAATCCTGCATCAATGTGATTCCCCCACTGCTGCAATACATTCTGTGATGGCCGCCGACTTTGTTCATCCTGATGAGATATGGGCTTCAGTAGCCTGCGATGCAGCCTGCCGATGAGCCCCCATCACCTCTCCTGATTGGACATCGAGGCCCTATCAGCTGCCTCATCCATATTCTGAGCTCCAAGGCCAGGCGCAAAGGACTTGCTTCCCTGTCTGGCCAGGTCTGGCCCTGTCAGAGCTGGGAAGGAGGCAGAAATGACTTCATCAAGGTATGTGCCCTGCGCTCCATCTGACTGTAATGATATACTCATCACCCCCTATCTACTATGCAGACTTGCTCACTGCAATAACAACACTGGCATTACCTATCATTATTCGCAGTTCGCCCCTTGTAACGCATCCTATGTTCTTTGCTCATCGTACTAAATGTGCTGTCCCTTAACAAAGACAATGGCCCTCATTACGACCCTGGCGGAGAGGGGTTTACGCCAGCGTAATGCATGGCGTACCTCTCCGCCAGATTACGACTTCCCGTAGCGCCATGGTGATTTTTACGCCTGCTTTTTGCAGGCGGAAAAATCCATAGCGCTACGGGACTTGTTGTTAATTACGCCACCGTAGTTTACGGTGGCGTAATTAACGCCTTCCCCACTCCCATTATACCCTATGGGGCAAAAATGGGAATGGGGAAGGGTAAATGGGGATTGGGGACTTACCGCCCCGCCAAGGTCGGAATGGGGCGGTAAGTCCGCCAACCCCCATGGCGGAGTTGGCAGCTCAGCGCCATGGTCCATGGTGCAAATTGCACCATGGATCTCCGCCAGGGTCGTAATGAGGGCCAATGTGTGCAACACCACCCTTTTGTTGCTTGTGACCACTGGATTTCGGCGATGTAGTGCCCAGTCCCTGCGCGTGGCTTTTCTGGCACCTGCTTCACATTACTGTTCCCTTCATTTTCCTATTGTGGCCCATACTTGTCTACCGTACAGCACTGCTGATGTAGCCCCCAGTGAGGCTGGATGGGGCTTTGCTAGCATGCGCTGCTGTTGGCTTCACCATGGCCTCTGTCACTACCTATTGTTCCCGTTGGGCTCCTGCTCGCCGACTGTTGCCTTATATGTATCATTATTTCATCTTTTACTGCTGTCCGGAACAGCCAAGTCCTGTCCCTGCAGCCTTGTGCTGTTTTTACAATTAAACGTACCTGTAACATCCCGGATTTGTCCTGCAGCCTGTGCTACCTATAGATTTGAATTTACCTGCAACACACCAGATAGACCTGCAGCCTTGCGCTGTATATGCAACTGAACCTACCTGTAACATATCCGTTTTGTCCTGCAGCCTGCGCTGCACATGTAATCTTTATCCTAACCTGTCTTTAACATACCAGATTTGTCCTGCAGCCTTGTGCTGTATCTGTAATCTGTATTTGGCTGCATTATACCAGCCTTGACCTGTAGCCTTGCGCTGCAAATAAATTTGAACTTGCCTGATACATCCTGGACTTGACCTACAGCCTGTGCTGCACATGTATTCTGAAATGTTTGCATCATACCTAACTGACTTCATCCAATGTAACTAGCGCCTGGATGCCCTTGAGCTTTGTGCGCTGCTATAAATGCAAAAAAATTAATACATTAATAATAAATGAAAAGGGGACTGGAGTGAGGCACCGAAGGGCGGCGAGGGTGCTCGGGGGCGTACCTATGCCGGGGGCTTGGCACCCACTTGCTATGCTAAGTTTAAAGAGGTAGCTCATTTTTCGTTGCCAAAGGTTCTGGTATGGTCCCCATGTTCAGGGACACCCACAAGGATGGAGGATAGGGGACTAAGGACTATGAGTACTCTAGTCACTACAGTGAGTAACTTTAATGTATTCATTATGTGGCCCTCTAGATGTTTTGGGCTTAAACTCCTATGACTGTGCCAGGGAGGAATAAAGGTAGCTGAAGTACAAAATATTTGCAGTGCCATATAATGAGCAACAAAGGGGTTCATAGCACAAGAGTACTAATCTCATGCCAGAGGTAAGAGAACTGCTTAACCTGCAGTTTGATGCAGTACTGTTGTTCAATGCCTCTTGTAATAATGACAAACTGACAAAGGAAAAAGCAAGTACCCAGTTAGTCAAATTGCTTTATACAGTTTAAAAACCTCAGTCCAAACCATCATTATACTCTTCATTTTACAGACAAAGGCATATAATTGCATTCCTTCAGGGGATTTTAGTTGTGGGTTTAGGATTGCAGAGACTCTACTCATTCTCCCAACCTATGAAGAAGTCAAGGACAACAGTGTTTTCCCCTCCTGTGCCCTCGCATCTGGCAAATCTAAAAACGTACAGAATCAAACCCAAGTGAGTGCCAGTGGAACTTCATTCATGAAAATCTGAAGATGGGCGTTCGAAGATCCGTTAGTCCTTTCGGCAATAAACCGTGGATTCCATCTTTTCCTCCCACTTGACCGCCTCCCAATAACTTTCATAAAATCTGCACAGTGAAATTCCCAACCTTTTAGATCTGAAAAACAGTGTATCCCACTTATTGGCAAGTCAGTATGGGTTTGTACTGCTGGTTCTGTGAGATCCCAAAAAGGGGATAGTGTGATACTACACAGTATTCTGTACCTTTGGAATTCAACACATTGCTTCCTCGAGAAAAGTTCTCAGATACTGAAAGCATTCCAGCGGGGGCTAGCTCTGTGCCACAGGGATGCTTACATGCATATTTCACCTGGGCATCTCATCACATGTCCTTCAAAACAAACTGAGACTGCTTCCAATTCAGAGCAATTCTATTTGACCTCAGTTCAGCGCCAATAGTGTTCACAAAGGTAATTAATGCCTAAAATGGCATTCTTTTGGATTCTGCACAGGATTCACATGTATCCTTTTTTGAATTATTGACTAATCCAGCTTATCATTCAGAGAATGTAGATCTTTCATTGGGGAGGACATTACCTTTGATTTTGTATTTTCCATGTGGTTCTGCATGTCTCCAGTGCCTTCTCATTTAGGGGAGAGCTTAACGTCTGGACATCATCCTTAACAAATGCAATAGCAGTGATGGATCGGGTATTTATGGAATGTAGCATCCCTATAATGATTTTTCTGAGTTGGGACTGGAGAACAGAAAATCTCCTCTGTACCACATCCTGGAGAGAGCCGGGCACAGACTTTCAAGGAAGTACGTTTTTGCTCGCCTGGGGAGTGGCTGTGGTTTTCTATTTGTAATTACCTTTCTCACCCTGTCTGTGCGTTGCATTCTACATGTTCATCTGATATGTTTACAATCTATTTGCATGTGATTCTGTAGGGAGTCCCCTTTTGATAGTTTTTCTCTGACGTTTATTTTTGAGGAAAGTAGAATTTTCAAAAAAGATGGCTTGTTCTATTGTAGTGTTCTATGGAACCGTTACAATTGCAATTCTTTGAAAAAGCAAAAATGTCTTTTCAAACCGTGCTCCAAGTGTGGACCAAAGAATTTGTCTGAGAAGTGTGTACTATCTTTATCCAGATCATGATGTTGCTGGGTGCTAAATTGTCAATGTTTTCTACTTGGACCAGGAAAGAAACGTTGATGAGGGTCCTTTATTAAAGGTCTGAGCATGAAGCCAATCCTTGAGACCATCTCCTTCCCTCCTCATGCTAAAACATCTTCTTGGAACGGTAACAGGCATCATAGTTGAGAAAGTGTTACTGGTGGCATGACCAAAATATCAAAGGGGTTTGAGATCCAATGTTGCTCTCCCCGACATATTGTTGTTTGGAAATTGGTTCACTATCAGTACCAACTTCAGCTGACCGTACACTGTGGCCTTAATCGTCAAAAGGTTAATTGATGAAGCTATTCGTGTCAAGACATCGCGGTCTTCAGCATCAATGCCAGGCGCCGGCTGCTCCACCAATGTGTGTAGTTGTCAAGTTTCCAAAAATGGAACCCTGATTGTCAGGCCAACTAGTACCCATGCTTCCTCTGCATTGTATCAATAGCAACAGTGGGGACTTCTAAACACAAGCTAAAACCCCATAAGAGCATGAAGGGAACGCTTGCACTTAATATAGAAAGATTTGCCGGTAAACGATAAGGACAATGAAAAGGAAATAGAGTGCTAGATCAAGAGAAGGGTAAAAAGATGGAAAACGAGAAACCAGCAGGATGAGAAAACTTGAGGAAATATGACATTTGAGGCAAGAAAGAACATGTCTATCCACCCCTCCCGTCCACTTCCCAGTTCAACCTTCTATACTACTGGATGATGTGGAAATTCTCCCCCTGATGCAGAAAAATGAAGACATAATTTTATATTGTATTGAGGACACTTCAACCTGAGTATGTTGAACATGAGTAGTATGAAACCGATGAAGAGCAACGTTGGGAAGCTTGTGGTCTTTGCCTCCTCTTCAATATGATCAGTGGAAGGATTGTCACCACTATCTATAGATATGCCCATACTGCATCTTCTTAGGGGTTGTTCCTTTGTGGATTCAGAAGCATATATAGAATTTATGAAGCAAGCAATCCAAGCTTTTGGGCTGCAAATGTTAAAAAAGGAAGAAGGTAGATACCTTTATGGTCTCCAGAAATGCATTTTCTTCCTTGCAAATTATAGCAAATGCCTTTGATAAGGTAGTGACAGTTTTTAATACTTCAACGCTAGCTCTCTAAGCTTCTCAGATTAGAAAACAAATATAAAGCAAGAGATGCTGCTCCAATTTGCTTTAGGGATGTGTGTCGCCGATATCTGTGGTGGCTGCAGGACCCAAGTGAAGATCCATGAGCACAGTGATTGTGAAATCAGCACCACTGAGTAAGGAGGCCCTAAAACTGGAAAGCATTGGACACAAAGTTGCTTCGACAGGATCACCCTCTATTTGAGCGGCTAATATCACTGTAATACTCACACTATGTCCATAAGCAGTGGCTAAAGATGGCAAAACATATTCCCTTTCTGCCCGGGGGCAAGCAGAAAGAAGTTGAAGATGTTCTGAGAGAAGGAAGGCTGGTGCCTATGCTTGTTATGGATCAGGTAGACACAGGCTTCAGAACCTTGTGTAACAATGTAATAAGGAGACAATTATCACTCAGGCGATCTGGCAATCTACCCTTCTGTGTGGAGCAGCTCGTTGGGAAGGAGATCACTTTAAAAATAAGTATCCACTCAATAATGCAGTACCATCCGTACCACCTTTTGTGGCGAAAGGGGGATGTTCTTATGGGTCCTCCTATTTTTCATCCAGGAGCATCCAGCGCTCTAATACGCATTACCAATACAGCTATATGCAGTAAAAAGCCATTCGAAGAAGCCGACTGGCGAACAGATCTTCTCACAGACCACATATACAGATGCTCACATATAGTCATATACACAGATATGATGGTCAAAAAAAGCATGCAGCAGAAGCAGCCTTGATTCTGCTTCCGCGGTGGTACACCAACCACCACCTGTGGGTGGGGAGAGCCAAATATGCCACATTGTCTTGAAGTGGGAGGAGATTGTCGCACAGATGGGTACTGCAAATCATTTTCTGTAGCTTCGACATAGAAAAGACGCCAACACCACAACCACTGTGATCAGTAACAAACAAGAAGATCCATTTATGCTTATTGAGAACAGCCCCACGATGCCTTGGTGGAAAGACTGCTCAAAGAAATTAAGTGGACCGGAATTCTACTCCTGATATTGCTTGGTGAAAAACACACAACAAAAGGCATGCTGCCAATTATGGATCTATGGGACCTGGAATCGGATGTCAAACCTTCAGAATGTTTTTGCGGCTTGTGGGCATCATTCCTCAAACTCAACATGGAAATGTCCTGTGTTCTTGCCACATGCAGGATGCCTATTTTCATGTTTCGATTCACAAGAACCCTTGAAAGTATCTCGGGTTTCTGGTAGAGAACTACCACTAGCAATTCACCATCCTGCCTTTGGTCTGCACTCCTGTCCAAGGGCATTCATCAAGGTCTTGGCCTCAGTGGCAGCGCACTTGCAAAAAAAAAGGGCTTTCATGTGTACCCATACCTGGATGATGTGCTACCTGGTACAGCAGCAGAGAAAAGCTACATCAGGCTGCTCGTTGTTGTCTCTTTGAACCTCTGGGCCAGACAAGGAACAGGGACAAGTCTTCAGCACAATGATCCAGTTCTTGTGAACTGCTCTGTTAGGGACAACAACAGGAACATGCACGTTGATCATAGAAACTCGACCATTTTTCAGAATGACAAATAGTAATTGTACAAGAGCAATTGTAGCAGTAACAGTGCTTTTGGGTCTTGTGCGTTCTTGAATCCTGCTCATTTCATTGTGCAGACTGATCATGAAACAGTTGCTGGAGAAACTGCAGTGGTGGGTGCATGTGATGGAGCAATGGGACAATGACATTTAGGTTACTGACAAATGATGCCAAGCACTGGTGTGATGGACAGAAAACTTAAACTCTCACCAAGTTAATGTCCTTAAAAAAAGATTCTGGATAGTAAGACGCCTCTCATCTGTGGCTATGAGATCTTTGATCAGATACCGAAAAGAGTGTGATGCTGGAAATGCATTGGAGGGACAGAGCCTCTGTATCCTTGTCCTTTATTGCTTTATCATGCATGTTCTGTCTTGTTTTCTGTGCAGGAGTTCATGTGGGACTCCTGGCAGTGCGGCTTTTCCTCTTTTTGGTTTGGTGAACAGACCCTTCGGATACCCTTATGGCACCCATGGGTGGGAGTACGACCCTGTACTCCTAGTGTATGTTTTTAATTGTGGCCCACAGAGCAGGGTACGGGCTGCTGGCAGCTCCGTGCTGAATTGACAGGTGCCCTGCACATCCTCCATTTTGTCATTGGAATCAGTGGATTCCTGATAGGAAACAAGATGGCCCCTGTGGCCTCTTGCTTTCTATCGCCGGTTACCTTACTTTTCCTGAAGTCCTGGGAAATCCTGACTCTGTCCCTTCCCCCTGACTGGCTGTTGGATGGAAGTTCCATATATGGTGTTGCAGGGAAGTCCAGGACAGACCGACTGGAGCCTTCCCAATGACTGTATGTTGTGGGTACGCCCGTGAGGTGGGAACTGGGTGAATGGAGTGTGTGACGAATACGCGTTTCATGTTGTGGGTGTCTAGTATCTGATGTTTGACACAATGACTGAGACTGGTATGAATGCAGTGTGGAGTGCTGAATGGCTGGGTACTTGTCCCAATACAGATTCCTTGTTGTGAGCATCTGAGAGAGAGGAGAATGGCCTGAATGCCCTGTGAACCTGATTGGCTGACTGCCTGCTGAATGCCCTTCTGAGTGATTGGTTGCCGGAGTGTGACCCAGCAGAATTAATGAGAGGTCCAAACATTATATCTGGGGGCCTCTCACTGCTAGAAATCGTTCATAAGCTGAAGTCGAAACTGATACTTAACCTTGAAGCTCACTGGAAGAAGAAGAATTGCTGCTACTGTCCATCGCTAATCTGAAAGCTGCGTGACTGTCGAGGAACTGATCCAAGAGAGGACCTGGCTAGGAGACCTCTCCCCGAGCTACGAGGGACCATCGTGCACCAGCTGATCTTTGCCAAAGCTCCCTGGACGTCAGACCCTCGAAAGGCTGCCGACCGGAGACTGGGACTGCAGCGAAATCACAAAGTGAAGCGCCCGGACATTGAAGTCCATCACTGTCGACGGCCGCCGTAGCCGACAGGAGCCGCAGTGCTTCTTTGCCTAAGAACAGTGAAACAAGGACTCCCTTGCTCATCATCATCGGCCGCTTTTGTCCTGCCGGAGAAAGTCAAGGCCGTTGACGACCGAGGAGAATCCGCTGGTGGGTTTCCCGCCTCCTGAAGACCGCAGAGACACTAACGACTCGATGCCCTTGATGGGCCAAAGTTCTTCATGGACTCCTTGCGGCAACGAACACTTGTCGTCGAGGTGCACTGCACGCCTCAGCTTGCAGGATGTTTTCGACCGATCGTCAACGAGCACAGCAAGAACCGACGCTGCTGCCACAACGACAGTGTTCACACTTTTTCCTTGTGGGATTGCAACGATCCGTGGCTCCTGCCTTTAAAGGGAGCCGCTCAAGAAGGATCTGTCAACGACCAGACGCCGACCTCTGCTATTCCAGGTACATTGGGGTGGTAGAACCTTTCTAGGGGGAAATAAGACTTAATCGACAATATATAGACTGGGCTTGTCAATATATTTATTTACAGGTTGCCCAGGTGGGGGGGGGGATCTTCATACAGAATTGTGCCGGGTGGTAGGGGCCCAGTATTCTGCCTATTGTTTTAAACAACCTGCTTTCCTCCTATGTCTATTGTCGGTTCACATTATTTACTGATGTGTATGGCATTTGAACTGAGTACAGCTGATGCATTTTAAAGGAACCAAAGTATAATGGTGGTACCACATAGCAACTGTATATATTTGCCATTGTAGATTAACCTGAGCACAAAGTGTGTTGTTGTGATTGTGTATATAACCTTGAACCTTATTTATATAAAGACTGTGTTATCACTAACATAGTGCGTAGACATTCCTTTGTGGGTGCTTGGGGACTACACTGTACTTAAGAACCAGACCGCATCACCTCCTGAGAGCTTAAGCCTTGATTGCTCGTCCACGTTTACCAAATAGAGAATCTTGGCTGGGGTCCTCTGTGCCTCTCCTCTACCATATAGAGAGCAGGAGTAAAGACACCCCCTCCAGTCTTTACACTGGTGGCAGCGGTGAGCTGCTTATGGTTTTAAGAATCAGTGTGTAACCTTGCCACTTACAAAATATCTACACTTTGTTAAATTGAGGTTTAGTTGTGTACTAGATAACTACATTACAAGCAATGGAATATATTGCAAATGTTAAATTGACTCAGATGAGTTTAGAGGCTCTCCAGAATGCTTGTGAAGCCAGGGTGTTAGACTTTGAGTATAAATCTAGGGCTGAGCTGATAGCTGCCCTGGTGGACTACCAGGCTGATTGTGAAGCTCTTAATGAAGGGGGGGATGCAGCCATTGAGGCCCCAGCCTCTGGGGGTGTTGGTGAATCTGATTCTGGGAATGCCACCACTCCTGCTGCCTCTGTTTGGACCTCCAGCAATGTTTCTTGAGGGAATTCCTTGGAACTTGAATTATTAAGGATGAAATTGGCGTTTGAATATAAAAAGTTAGAAATAGAAGCTGAGCTTAAGAAAGAAGAGTTGGCCCAGCAACTGATCCTTGAAGCCAGGGATCTCGAACTAAAGGATAGGGATCTTGAACTCAAAGACAAGGACCTTGAACTTAAAAAAAGGACACTGAATGTCGGAAAATCCAGCTAGAAAAAGCTAGAGTGGAGACTTCAGCGAAACTAGTTGAGTGTGTCATGTCCCCAGCCACCAAGTTTATGAAAGATTTGGTTGGTGTGTATGTGGAGTGTTCGGATATCCTCCAATGGATTGAAGCATTTGAGATTGCCTGTGGAATCCATGATGTTGATAAAAGATTGGGCTAAGTGTTTGTTAAGCAGAGTGCCTCAGACTGGATATGACTGTATTCTGAAACTGAGTGTGGAAGAAAGGGGTGAGTATGAGTGCATGAAGACTGCTTTGATTGCCAAGTTTGGCCAAGACACCTACCCAATACCTTAAAAGGTTCAGGGAATTTAAGAAAAGAGAGAATGTGTCTTGGGTTGACTGGCTGAGTGCTGCACATATGAACATGATGGGGTGGATTGATGGTTACAAGGTGAAAACCTTTGTTGAATTGTCCCACCTTTTGTTTTTTGAGCATATTTTCTGAAGCCTGTTCACCAGAGCTGTGTCCGTATGTTGCTGACCAGAACATTTTTGATCCATTTAAACTGGCCAGGCTGGCTGACAAGTGGGTCTCCGACCGTTTGTCCCCTAGGCACTCCAGTGGGAAGGACAAGGACATAGAAAAGGGGACCTCTCAGAAGGCTTACGAGTCCCAGAAGCAATTGCATTTGAGTAAACCAAAAACTTTCTCTCCTAAGACCCAAAAATCTAGTGGGGATAGGTCTTCTGTGGGTGGGAGTAAGAGTAGTGGTCCACCTGCTGCAAAGCAGGCTCCCAGTGGTTCCAGTACCGTACCCCACATTCCTGGCACTTGTTCGGACTGTGGGGATTTGGGCCACAAGAACGGTGACCCCAAGTGTAAAGGTAAAGCACTGGAGTCCAGGCTGTCAGCCTGACCTACCCTCACCCCATGCCTGAGGTGGTGTCGTGTCTCCCAACATTCGCCACCATCGAGACTCACGTGACTTTCGTGTCCCTGCACACGAACGGCGGCGATCTCCTGCCAAACAAAGGAGACCCGTACGTTACGGCCCGAGGGATCTTCGCCCCTTCCTTCACTGGCACCTCCCATGGAGGTTTTCGCACGACTGGCGCTGCCGATTGGGCACACGCAGAACCGCACGTCACGTGACAAGGCATCCACAACGGCCTTCGTCATCATCACGGGTCATGTGACACGGACTTCTCACGTTCCCCTCCCGTGATGTGAATCATGTGACCTTCCACACAAGTTAAAGGGAGCAGAGAAACACGGAAGCACCGCTTCACAGCTGCTTCCTTCACGGACTGCTTTGGCGTTTTTGGATATTTTGCTACCACGATTACTCGACCACGGAACTGTACACGGATTGCCTCATCTCTGTCCCGGATATCACGCTGTTTGTCTGCCTTGCTGGAAACACCCCTGGATTGCCATTCTGTTGGGTTCCATTGTCTACTACTGGTTTCTTGACTCGGAATTGTTCACTGGACTGCCCCACGGATATCCTATTGAATACTGAATTTTTGGTTATTGACCCCGGAACTGCCTTTTGGACTGCTCACGGATTGTCCCACGTATTTGCCTCAGAGGTTTTCCCATCTCGAGTCCTGTCAGAGACACAACCGACCAGTGCCTGCCTGTACCCCCACTACTCCTGCATACATCTCAGGCCACCCTCTCCTTCACTTTCGGGTAAGCCCATTTCTGCTATCCTATCATATGGCATTGTTGTTCATTCCCTGTGTTGATTAACCCTCCGTTGCCTTACAGTGGTCAGGGGGTCCTTTGGCATTTCTGGTTCCTGATAAGATGACATTCTCCACCTGTGTCTTCAAGCGCTGCACGGGCAGTGTTGTTATTTCCTGACTGTGTGGTGCTTGGGGACGGAGGTGGTACTAATCTGCATGACCAACAAGAGCTAGACAGACTGTGAAGCCTTTTTTTTGGTCGTCCAGATTATGAATACCTCGGCCGAGGACCCTGTGACCGCTCTAATGCAGGCAGTCGCGGCCCTTAGGTCAGACATGGCCGCAGCCACGACTGCCATTCACCATCGCCTTGACGCCCTACAGAGTGCTCGTCACCCTTTACCCGAGGACACTGACTTTGGGGACACCCCAGCCCATGATCCTCCATCTTCCACTCCACCCACCGTCCCTACACCCTTGGTTCTCCCAACCCCGTTCCCACTTGCAGCCCCGGAAAGATACCAGGGTGACCCAAGGAAGTACCGAACCTTCATAAATCAGTGCAAGCTCCATTTTCTATGTCGACCCCAGGCGTTTCCGGACTCTATTACTAAGGCAGCTTTTCTCCTCTCATCTGTCGGGGGTAGCGGCCACCTGGGCGAATCCCTTATTGGAAAATGACCACCCTGCTCTTTATGATTTTGACCTCCTGATTAATGAGATGGCCAAGGTGTTCGACACTAGATACAAGGCACATTCCCGAGATCTGGAATTACTCGATCTTACACAGGGCAAACAAACACTCATCGAGTACATCGCTCGTTTCAACCAACTCTCTGCAGAGACCTCATGGCCGGAGAACAAAAAAGCTATCGTGTTCTACAGGGGCCTCTGCAGTGCAATGAAAGATGCTCTTTCTGTGGTTCCCTCTCTCCCGGCCGTTTTTTCGGACCTGGTGGAACTAGCCCTGCAGGTAGACGCTCGACGTTCAGAGCGGAGGGCAGAAGCCGGTTTTTCTATGCAATCACCTTCTTTGGGGGACACAAAACCCGAACCCATGCAGATAGGGGGAATACGTAGTCCTATAACCCAGGCCGAGCGAGAGCGCAGAAGGACAGATAATGCCTGTTTCTACTGCGGCATCAATGGGCACTACGTCAAGGAATGCCCCCGTCGCCCAAGAAACAAGAATCCGGGTTTTCCGAAGGCTCGCCCTTGAGACCGGGGGGACGGGCGAGCATTTCCTTGACCCCCACTGAGCCCTCATTCGGTCCCATTAGACCCATCATTGTCCAGGCTCTATTGAAACCCACCGGGAATTGCATTCACCCAGTGCATATAGTAATTGATTCAGGGGCCACGGGTTGTTTCATAGATATCACGCTGGCCCATCACCTCAACTTGCCTCTGATAACCAAGGAGTACCCAGAACCCGTGCAAGCAGTGGACGGGACCTCCCTTGCTTCTGGCCCGATCAAGCATCAAACCGCTCCTCTAGAAGTGGTGATCCAGGACACCCACAAGGAAACCATGTCCTTTGATCTCATCGCCACACCACAATTCGGGATCATTCTGGGTATACCATGGCTTAGGCAACACAACCCGTTTATTAATTGGGGCTCTGGACAAGTCTCATTTGAGTCTGAGGTCTGCCAACATTACTGCTTAACCGAACCCGAAACTATCTCCAACCCTGCTAGTGTTCTTGGGGCCTTGGCTGCTTTGCATATGAACGACGGGAACCATCCAGTCGCAACACCACATACCGTTGGAGCCGTTCAGGCTGGTATTCCCAGCGAGTACCATGACTTCCTGACTGTTTTTGACAAGGCCTCGGCAGAAGGCCTGCCACCCCATAGGCCATATGATTGCCCTATTGATTTATTTCCTGATGCCCCGATACCGAGAGGCAGGATTTATTCACTATCACAGTCGGAGGAACAGGCCCTAAAAGAGTACATACAACAAGTCCTGCGGGTAGGTCACATCCGACCCTCCAATTCACCGGCTGCCAGTCCCATTTTTTTTGTCCCGAAAAAAAGAGGGTGACCTACGACCCTGTGTGGACTATAGGCGTTTAAACGCCATCACCGTAAAGAACCGTTATCCCATTCCCCTCATCTCCACGTTACTAGACAGGTTAACACATGCATCCATCTACACCAAACTGGACCTCCGGGGGGCATACAATTTGGTTCGCATGCGTCAGGGGGATGAGTGAAAAACTGCGTTTTGCACCCGACAAGGCCTTTTTGAATATACGGTAATGCCTTTTGGCTTATGTAATGCCCCAGCCACCTTCCAGCGCTTCGTCAACGAAGTGTTCAGTGACATCTTAGACGTTTACGTCGTGGTCTATCTAGATGACATTTTGATTTTCTCCCCTTCTCTGGAAGACCACATCGTCCACGTTAGGGAGGTTTTGGCTCGTCTACACAAAAACGCCTTGTTCGCCAAACCCGAAAAGTGCCTGTTTCACACTAACGAGGTCGAATTCCTGGGGTTCCACCTAACGCCTGGGGGTCTATCTATGAACCAGTCAAAGGTTCGTGCCATCACGGATTGGCCTGCTCCAAAGACCCTCAAGCAGTTACAATCTTTTCTGGGTTTCGCTAATTTTTATCGGAGGTTCATAGCTGGTTTCTCCTCCATAGTGGCTCCCCTTACCGCTCTTACCAGTCCGCTGGTTCCGTTCTCTTGGACCCTGAAACATCAGCAGGCGTTTGAGGAGCTAAAAACCAGATTTGTAACAGCTCCCGTGCTCCAACACCCAGACCCTGGACTCCCATTCATCGTGGAGGCGGATGCTTCCTCTTTTGCTTTGGGTGCAGTTCTTTCCCAGCCCTGTCCAGCCACTGGTCGTCTGCATCCCGTGGCTTTTCACTCACGGAAACTCACCTCAGCCGAGTTGCATTATACTGTCACTGAGAAGGAATTACTGGCCATCAAGGACGCACTACAAACCTGGCGTCACCACCTCCTTGGGGCCCGACACCAGACCACGATTTATTCCGACCACAAGAACCTGCAGGACCTGGCTACCCTTAAGTGCATTAATAGCCGACAGGTGCGTTGGCACCTGTTTTTCGCTGCTTATGATTTTGTAATTAGGCATAGACCGGGTGCTGTCCATGGGAAGGCTGATGCACTGTCACGTTCCCCGGGGGGGGAGTCTCTTCGGTCCTTTCCTGCCACGTTGCTGGAGGGGGGTCATGTCATTTGTGTCTGTACACCGTCCTCGTCCATGCAGTCCACCATCCGTCATTGGGTCTCCCAACATCCACACGCACTGGCGGAATGGGATCTGGTTCTTCAGGAGGGGTTACCTTTTATTCAAGACAAGCTCTTTCTTCCCACTACTGACACACGCAACCAGGCACTAGAATGGTCACACGATGCCGCCATTAATGGCCACCCGGGGCAACGTCGCACTCTGGAACTGCTAAAACGCTGGTGCTGGTGGCCATCAATGAAACGCGACGTGGAGAACTACGTAAACACGTGCTCGGTGTGTGCACAGGGCAAATCACGCAGGGGTCGCCCACTGGGATTACTCCAACCATTACCGATTCCCCCTAGACCCTGGCACACTGTCTCGATGGACCTCATCACGGACCTACCACGCAGACAAGGTTTCGACACTATCTGGGTGGTGGTAGACTCCTATACCAAGATGGCACGCTTTGTACCTTGTACGGGGATACCCTCCGCTCCTACACTGGCCCAGTTGTTTTTTAAATCTGTTTTTTGCCTCTTCGGTCTGCCACAGATCATAATATCAGATCGTGGTACACAGTTTACATCCCGTTTCTGGATAGCCTTGACAAAGCTACTTGGCATTGATGCCCGCTTTTCCTCGGCCTATCACCCGCAAACAGATGGGCAGACTGAGAGGGTGAACCAAGCCCTCGAACAGTACTTACGCTGTTTAACCCTCCAGTACCAAGACACGTGGCTTAATCTACTACACCTGGCGGAATTTGCCTATAACAACTCCCTGCATTCCTCCACTGGCTTTTCTCCCTTTTATTCCATGTACGGTCAGCATCCCCGCACCCTTCCATTCCCTGATTTCGCTTCATCCACTACTCCTGATGCCAATACCTGTGCCCGTGATCTAGTCTCGGTCCATGCGCAAACCCTAGTCCACTTGCGCGAAGCCCAGGTCTCCATGAAGTCCGCAGCTGACAAAAAACGGGTGGCGGCTCCCGAGTATCGGGTGGGGGATCGAGTGTGGTTGTCCTCCCGCCACCTACACATCCCTGGCTGTCGCAAGTTGCTTCCCCGGTTTGTGGGTCCCTACCGTATTGCTAAAATCCTGAACCCTGTGGCTCTACGATTGTCTATTCCTGCCACCTGGCGTATCCATCCGGTTTTTCACACCTCCTTGCTCAAACCTTGTCTAGGTCCTACCCGTCTCACTGCCCCTCCTGCCCCTGTCTCCTTGTCCTCTCCTGATGTCTTTGAGGTCAGTGCTATTTTGGGTTCCCGCCTTATTCGGGGTCGCTTGCACTATCTCGTGGACTGGTTGGGTTACGGCCCTGAGGAGCGCTCCTGGGTGCCCTCTGGGGATGTCCGGGCCCCCCGGTTGGTTGGCCAGTTCCATCGTGATCATCCATCCAGCCCACGGGGTCGTGGGCCTTTAGGGGGGGGCTCTGTCGTGTCTCCCAACATTCGCCACCATCGAGACTCACGTGACTTTCGTGTCCCTGCACACGAACGGCGGCGATCTCCTGCCAAACAAAGGAGACCCGTACGTTACGGCCCGAGGGATCTTCGCCCCTTCCTTCACTGGCACCTCCCATGGAGGTTTTCGCACGACTGGCGCTGCCGATTGGGCACACGCAGAACCGCACGTCACGTGACAAGGCATCCACAACGGCCTTCGTCATCATCACGGGTCATGTGACACGGACTTCTCACGTTCCCCTCCCGTGATGTGAATCATGTGACCTTCCACACAAGTTAAAGGGAGCAGAGAAACACGGAAGCACCGCTTCACAGCTGCTTCCTTCACGGACTGCTTTGGCGTTTTTGGATATTTTGCTACCACGATTACTCGACCACGGAACTGTACACGGATTGCCTCATCTCTGTCCCGGATATCACGCTGTTTGTCTGCCTTGCTGGAAACACCCCTGGATTGCCATTCTGTTGGGTTCCATTGTCTACTACTGGTTTCTTGACTCGGAATTGTTCACTGGACTGCCCCACGGATATCCTATTGAATACTGAATTTTTGGTTATTGACCCCGGAACTGCCTTTTGGACTGCTCACGGATTGTCCCACGTATTTGCCTCAGAGGTTTTCCCATCTCGAGTCCTGTCAGAGACACAACCGACCAGTGCCTGCCTGTACCCCCACTACTCCTGCATACATCTCAGGCCACCCTCTCCTTCACTTTCGGGTAAGCCCATTTCTGCTATCCTATCATATGGCATTGTTGTTCATTCCCTGTGTTGATTAACCCTCCGTTGCCTTACAGTGGTCAGGGGGTCCTTTGGCATTTCTGGTTCCTGATAAGACGACATTCTCCACCTGTGTCTTCAAGCGCTGCACGGGCAGTGTTGTTATTTCCTGACTGTGTGGTGCTTGGGGACGGAGGTGGTACTAATCTGCACGACCAACAAGAGCTAGACAGGTGGAGGCCACTGTCCTCCCCTTCTCTACAGGAATCACATTAGGTGCTCCTGTAGAGATTTCCCTAGTGTCCCTTGGGGCCTGGGACCAGTGGCGACAATCGCACAGAACACCCGTAGGTTTTTGAGAAGTGTCCTCTTTAATGGCCAGCCTTCTACTGGTTTGAGACACACCGAGGAAAGCATGACAGTGGTGGACAGGACGCTGCTCAAGCCAGAAGACTATGTAGGTGCTCCTCTGAGAACTAACAGGTTATCTGGTGGGCCTCCTAAATTAACTCCTGTAGCCATAGTCACACTCCAGATTGGAGACAAGACAGCAAAACCTCCTGCCCTAGTTCAGGACAATGTCTCTGCTAACATTTTGTTAGGCAACGATCTAGTAGAGTTGGGGTTGATCTCTGATGGTCTCCCCATGACTGCTGCTACAGTCACTAGGTCACAGGTGACATCGGGCCTGGCTGTGAGTCAGGTACCCAAGCCAAAGGCGAGGCCTAAGGCAAGAAGGAGGAACAAGAAGGCCACCTCTGTGAAGGGGGCTCCTTCTCCTCATGCTCTGGACGGGCTGGATCCAGTGGTAAACCCAAACTCAACTCCTGAGGGAGAAGAGGCAGAAGACCCTCATGCAGGAGAGGTGTTCAACCCGGAGGACCACCCCGACCTTCAATGCCTGTTGGCTGAAGGGGGACCCTCCCAGGCGGACATCTGTAAGGGCACAGGGAGAGTGCCACTCTCTTGAGGGTCTGAGGAAATGGGCCCTGTCCCAGGCACAGGGAGAAGAGTCTAGGACATGCCTGATATATTGGGAGGGCGAGCTCCTTGTTAGTGAGCCCACTGAGCCTGAACCTGGTGCCCTCAAGAGGTTGGTGGTACCCCAGATTTACAGGCCCTTCCTACTGCAGTTGGCACATGAGGTGCCCTTGGCTGGTCATCTTGGGACCAAGAAGACAAAGCAAAGGCTCTTTGCCCATTTCTACTGGCCCCGGATAAGAGTAGAATTGGAGTCCTACTGCAGAACCTGCCCAACTTGTCAGTTGTCTGGTAACACTGGAGGCAGTGTCATTGCCCCACTGCAGCCGTTGCCAGTGGTTGGCACACCGTTTGAGCGGATGGGCATCGACATTGTCAGTCCCCTTGACCCCCCCCCCACTTCAAGTGGACATCGGTTCATCCTGGTCTTGGTTGATCATGCCACCAGGTACCCTGAGGCTATACCCCTTTGGACTGTTACAGCCAAGGTGGTTGTCAGGGCTCTCCTGGGCATTTTCACCTGGGTTCCATTCCCTAAGGAGGTTGTCTCTGATAGAGGATCCAACTTCATGTCGAGTTACATGAAAACCATGTGGAAAGAGTGTGGGGTAACCTAGAAGTTCTCCACCTCTTACCATTCAAAGACCAATGGTCTGGTTGAGAGATTTAACAATACTCTCAAGGGCATGCTGGGTGCCTTGGAAGAGGCCCTAAGGAGGAAATGGGATCTTCTCCTTCCATGACTGCTGTTGACTTACAGAGAGGTACCTCAAGAGGGTGTTGGTTTCAGCCCCTTTGAGTTACTCTTTGGACATCCCGTGAGGGGGCCCCTTGCCTTGATCAGAGAAGCTTTGGACGCCACCCCTCGGGGTCCTGCCAAGCAAGTGGGGGACTATGTGTTGGGCCTCAGACTGAGGATGACACAGATGATGGGTCAGGCGACAGCGAATCTTAAGGCCAGCCAGGAAATGAACAAATACTGGCATGGCCTTAAATCATCACAAGTGGATTGGACTCCAGGACAGGAGATCCTTGTGATGGAGCCTATCAAGCCTTGAGCTTTGGCAGATTGGACTGGACCCTTCAGGATTTTCTCCAAGATGGGCGAAGTCAATTATCTAGTTGACATGGGAGTCCCTGGGGTAGCCCCTCGGGTATTCCACATCAGCATGCTCAAGCCTTTCCATAGGCGAGCAGAAGTCTAATTTCTCTTGCTAGCTTCAGAGCAAGAAGAGGATGAGAGTGAGCCCCTTCCTGATCTGCTGCATAGCGACCCTGAGTATGGCTCAGTGGAGGGAGTGCATCTCTCTCCAGATCAGACTCCAGAGCAGCAGAGGGCCTGCAGTGCTTTGCTCCAGCAGTATCCGCCTCTGTTCTCGCTGACACCAGGCCTCACGCCGTGGTGCAGGCATGAAATTGACACTGGTGACAGCGTACCTGTGAAAAGCAGATGCTACAGGATGTCGGACACAGTTAAGAACCACATCCAGGCTGAGGTCGCCAAGATGTTGGATCTGGGTGTCATTGAACCCTGAACCAGTCCAGTGGTCCTTGTCTCAAAGGCAAGTTCCCAGGCAGGTACCAAAGATTGGCGGTTCTGTGTGGACTACAGAGGAGCCCATGCCGTCACCAAAACTGACGCGGCCCATTGCCCAGGGCTACTGAGCTTGTGGACACCATAGGTGCTGCCAAATTTGTGAGCACCTTTGACCTTACCTCAGGCTATTGGCAAATAGCTCTAACGGACCATGCAAAGGAAAAGACAGCTTTTTCAACACCTGAGGGATTCTACCAGTTTAGAGTCATGCCTTTTGGGTTGAAAAATGCACCTGCAACCTTCCAACGTTTAGTCAATCATGCATACAGTGGGCTGGAGGCCTCTTTTGTGGCCTACTTAGACGACATCGCCGTCTACAGTTCCACTTGGGAGGAGCATTTGACTCACTTGGCTAAAGTGCTGCAGGCCTTGAAAAGGGCTAACCTCACTATCAAGGCCACCAAGTGCCAGGTAGCTCAGGGGAAAGTCACTTATCTTGCTCATGAGGTAGGAGGGGTGTCAAATCCAACCTCTCCCCAGTAAAGTACAGGATTTACATGACTGGGAGACTCCCACTACTCAAACCCAGGTGAGAGCTTTTTTGGGCCTCACTGGGTATTATCGCAACTTCATGCGGACTATGGAACCATAGCTGCCCCTCTGACAGCTCTGATTTCGCCCAAACAACCAACAAAGGTTAATTGGACAGAAGACTGTCAAAGGGCCTTTGTTGGCTTGAATGAAAATCTGTGTAGGGCACCTGTGTTGTGTGCGCCTGATTACAGCAAACCCTTTATCGCCCAGACTGATGCCTGCGAAACCGGAATTGGCGCTGTCTTGTCCCAGTAAAATGCAAAGGGAGGGAACATCCAATCATATTCATCAGTAGACAGCTCAAAGGTAGAGAACTTAGGTGGGCTACTGTTAAAAAGGAATGTTTCTGTATAGTTTGGAGCCTTAGGCGTTTTAGGCCCTACCTTACAGGGTATACCTTCAGGGTCCAAACAGACCATAAGCCCCTTAAGTGGCTTATGCAGATGAAGGGTGAAAACCCGAACCTGCTCAGGTAGTCCATTAGCCTGCAAGGGCTAGGCTTCACCATAGAGCATAGACCAGGGAAGAGTCATGATAATGCAGATGGCCTTTCCAGAAGGTATGTTGACCGTCTGGATGAGGGTGTCAATCTCGTGGAAGATTAGATGCCCTAACCTCAGTCTGGGGGGTGTAGACCGTGATGCTGGAAATGCCTTGATGGGGCAGGGCCTCCGTATCCTTGTCCTTTATTGGTTTATCATGTATGTTCTGCCTTGTTTTTCACGCAAGAGTTCATGTGGGACTCCTGGCGGTGCGGATCTTCCTCTTTTTGGTTTGGTGAACTGACCCTTGGGATACCCCTTATGGCACTCATGGGTGGGAGTACGACCCTGTACTCCTAGTGTATGCTTTTCGGCACCTGTGTGTGGCCCACAGAACAGGGTATGGGCTCATGGCAGCTCCGTGCTGAATTGGCAGGTGCCCTGCGCATCCTCCATTTTGGGATGCCCGGGCCCTGTCATTGGAATCAGGGGATTCTTGATAGGAAACAAGATGGCCCCTGTGGCCTCTTGCTTTCTATCGCCTGTTAACTTACTTTTCTAGAAGTCCCAGGAAGCCCTGACTCTGTCCCTTCCCCCTGACTGACTGTTGCGTGGAAGTTCCATATATGGTGTTGCGGGGAAGTCCAGGCCAGACCGACTGGAGCCTTCCCAATGACTGTATGTTGTGGGTACGCCCGTGGGGTGGGAACTGGGTGAATGGAGTGCGTGACGAATACACATTTCATGTTGTGGGTGTCTAGTATCTGATGTTTGACACAATGACTGAGACTGGTATGAATGCAGTGTGGAGTGCTGAATGGCTGGGTACTTGTCCCAATACAGATTCCTTGTTGTGAGCATCTGAGAGGGAGGAGAATGGCCTGAATGCCCTGTGAGCCTGATTGTCTGCCTGCCTGCTGAATGCCCTTCTGAGTGATTGGTTGCCGGAGTGTGACCCAGCAGAATTAATGAGAGTCCAAACAGTATCTCTTGGGGCCTCTGACTGCTAGAATTCGTTCAAAAGCTGAAGTCGAAACTGATGCTTAACCTTGAAGCGCACTCGAAGAATTGCTGCTGCTGTCCTTTGCTAATCTGAAAGCTGTGTGACCGTCCAGGAACTGATCCGAGAGAGGACCTGGCTAGGAGACCTCTCCCCGAGCTACGAGGGGCCATCGTGTACCAGCTGATATTTGCCAAAGCTCCCTGGACGTCAGACCCTCGAAAGGCTGCCGACCGGAGACGGGGACTGCCGCAGAATCACAAAGTGAAGCACCCGGACATTGAAGTCCATCACCACCGTCGCCGACCGGAGCCGCAGTGCTCCTTTGCCTAAGAAAATTGAAACAAGGACCCCCTTGCTCATCATCGTCGACTGCTTTCGTCCTGCCGGAGAAAGTCAAGGCCGCCGATGCCCAAGGAGAATCCGCCAGTGGGTTTCCTGCCAGCCGAAGACCGCAGAGACCCTGACGATTCGACACCCTTGCTGGGCCAAAGTTCTTCATTGACTCATTGCGGCAACCAACACTTGTCGAGGTGCACCGCATGCCTCCGTTTGGAGGACGTTTTTCGACCGATCATCAACGAGCACCACAAGAACCGAAGCTGCTGCCACAACAAAAGTCTTCACCCTTTTTCCTCGTGGGATCGTGACGATCTGTGGCTCTTGCCTTAAAGGGACCCGCGTAAGAATGATCCGTCGATGACCTGTCGTCAAACTCTACTTTTCCGGGTACATTGGGGTGGTAGAACCTTTCTAGGGGGAAATGAGACTTAATCAACAATATATGGACTGGGCTTGTCAATATCTTTATTTAGGGGTTGCCCAGGTGGGGGGGGATCCTCATACAGAATTGTGCCTGGTGGTAGGGGCCCAGTATTCTGCCTATTGTTTTAACCAACGTGCTTTCCTCCTATGTCTATTGTTAGTTCACATTATTAACTGATTTGTATGACATTTGAACTGAGTACAGTTGATGCATTTTAAAGGAATCAAAGTATAATGGTGGTACCACATAGAAACTGTATATATTTGCCATTGTTGATTAACCTGAGCACAAAGTGTGTTATTGTGATTGTGTTTATAACCTTGAACATTATTTATATAAAGACTGTGTTATCACTACCATAGTGTGTGGACATTCCTTTTTGGGATCTTGGGGACTATACTGTACTTAAGAATCAGCCTGCATCACCTCCTGAAAGCTTAAGCCTTGATTGCTCATCCACGTTTACCAAATAGAGAATCTTGGCTGGGGTCCTCTGAGCCTCTCCCCTACCATATAGAGAGCAGGAGTACATACACCCACTCCAGTCTTTACAAAGAGTCTACACATAAATGTGCCAATGCTCTACGACTCACATTTCTAGACTTTCTGACAGAGAATGCATGTAAAAACGTTGTGGTGAAGACAGACTGCATGACAACTATGTTTTAAATCAACAAACACATCCATCACTGGCATTACAAGGTTCCTAAAGCTATCAAGATAGGTGTAGAATGTGTGTGGGGGGGGCTAGTAAACATCAGCTGATGGTTGAGCATTTGCTGGTTTTTCAGAACACACTTGTGAATTGCTCATGCAGGACTCCAACAGATTGGGAGTTGGACCAGGCCGCAATAGAAAGCCTGTGGTCTCCGCCAAAGATGGATTTTTTTTGTCTTGAGAGATACACTACTTGTTAGAGAGAGAGAGAGCAATTGTTTTCCCTTATGTGTTAGGCGGCTGTTGACAGATTACCAAAAGTGCCTGAATCATACCAAGGCCTTCCCTATATCGTCTTGTCCAAATGAAATTAGGGGCCAGTACAACATTATTGAAATTATCACAGCATGCTCGAATACAGACATGATTGCTAAACTGAGTAAAGCTTTGCAGCAGCAGGTTAGAATTTGTAGTCTGCAGAACCAATACAGCATTTTCAGAAAATTTCAATGTGATCAACTGTGCGGTTCCAGATGCTATTGAGACTGAAATCCTCAATTATGTGGTCCCTGTAGCCAGGCTAAAAATGAGAACCCAACAGCAGCATCTTCTTTCTAATTGGAATTTGCTCAGTCGAAGCTGGTCACCTTTCCAGATCAAGTTCAGAGGTTTCTGTTCCAGTGGACCGAGACAGAAAATCTCATGAAGGGTTTTCTGTTCCATACCTCAGTCAAGTATCCCTCACAGCAGACTTATTGGAATACCGTTGGGGAGCTTGCAGTCTTCAGCTTCAGACTCGTGGGTTTTGGAAGACTCATGATAAAAAAGGATTACATCAACATCCTAGTGGTCAGAGCAGTATCATTTGTTTGGAAATACTGACCAATTGGGGAAAGGTAGTACAGATTTTTACAGACAATGCCTCTTCATTGTTTTGTATAAGATGAGCAAGGAGATGCACTTTTACACAACTTTTGTCATCTGATGGGACAGATTTGGCAATTACCTCTGTCGTTTACTGATTGTCTCCCACCTGGAAAGAAAAACAAATGCGACAGTGGACAGGCTTCTCCATGCCCCTCATGAATGGGGACTAAACCAACCAGTATCAAATAAAATCCACAAATGGGCTGCCCACAAGGGGATTTATTTGTAACACTGCACATAACAGATGCTCTTCTCCTGGACTGATATTACAAGACATTATATGCCTTCTCTCACTTCCCGTTAATTCAGAAAACTGGTAAAATTCAAGAATTTCCATTACTTGACATGTATTCTGATTGCTGTGTTCTGGTCATGTTCGATCTGGTTCTTTGACTTTCTGGTTTTGAGATCTCTTGCTCTGTTTGAACTTCCTCTGACAGTGGATCCTGTAGATAAAAATAAGGGATTGGGTCTACACCCTTCCCTACCATTGCTGAACATGAAGGCTCAGTTCCTGAAAAGATAGCATTTTCTTAATTTCAGATTTTAGAGGAAAATACTTATATCACATCAGCTGCTTGGAAGGAGTCCACAAAGAGACAATGCAGAAGTAAATGGTTGCGGTCAGAAAAGTGTTTCCTTCAGACATTTATTTGTCACCAGAAGACACAGTGTGTGGGCCCACTTTACTCGGCATCTTTGGCACCCGTGACTCCGGATGTGACATCATGGGCAATACAAATATGATGCCAGTAGCACCCTATGTCTTTAGTTTCTTCTGTGCACTCAGTATGGTGCTTTAGGAAAGAAAACCCACTATCAAAGTTTGTAATTCTTAAGAAGTTATGTATGGGGGTGTGGCTTGGAACTATGGCGGTCGGATCGGCTGCGTAAGAGTTCCCGGCTGATGCCACGCATTCCGACCAAAATGCCCCGGTGAAAGTGTGTCTCTGATGTATCTTGACGGTGCGCCTGAGTGCTAAAGGCATGCAGCAGATAGGGGTCTAATTTTTAACACCCCACAATGCCTGGAAGCTGGGGTTTGCTGAGCCTGAATCGGAGCCGTGGGCAGCATTAGCCCGTCTTCAAAATGGCGGGCGCCACCACACTTCGCGTCTGACAGCAGCGGGGGAGACCAATGCGCAGGCGGCCCCTGAGCTGGGAAACCACTGGCCTGCTCTGTGAGGCGCCTTCAGCGCAGCTCTTGGGCGGAGGTGGGCACTCACCACTGGCAACCCCGAATGAGGAGCCCCATCTGAGCCAGCGATCGGGTGCAATCGCCCCCCCAGCTGGTAGCTGAGCCGGACCCGGCTTTGCTCACCGCCGTGGAGCCAACGGGCCCAGGCAGACCAGGAGAGCCCCTGGCCCCGGTGCGCAGGGATGCTACAAGAAATCCAGAGGAGGCTGGTGCGCCCCACCCCGCGGGGGAAACCCAACACAACAGAAACTCATGCAGCACAGAGCGGCAACTGCCAACACGAGGGGGTCTGATAGGCAAGCAGCACCAATTCGGAATCCAGCAAACCCAGGATGCAAACATCTGAGGCAACAGCATCCTGGGATGCACGCTGCGCTGAGGAGGGTGAGAGGTGGGAGGCCTGCAGCAACGAGCCATGTCCTGGTGAATCCCCTTCCCCAAAGTCCGATCCGCGGGAGGGAACAGGGGATCTGAGGTGAAAGCGGCCCCAGGCTCCCTTCATTCCCCCAACACCAAAACAAAGCCAGGCAGCAGAGCTGCTCAACCTCGTTTGCAGCCTGTGCCTCCTCACGGAACCCCCTTTTCAGTGGGGGAAGCAGACTCTGGTTGGAGCAAAGGAGACCTGGGGAACCGGAGGCCCCACCGTGGAAGCAGCCACAGCAGTCCCAAGCCTTTGCCGCACAGCGCACCACGGTCCAGCAAAGCGAGCCACTTGGTGATCCCCCCCCCACCTCTTCCTCTCCCGGACTCGCACCCACTGCTGGAACAAAGCCAGGCAGCGGAGCTGCCCACCAACACACTAGGCCTGGGCCTCCCCACAGTGCCACCACCTCCTCAATGGGGGCAACGGACTCTGGCCAACAGGACATAGACATTGAGGGAGCAGAGGCCTGGGGGACCGGAGGCCTCCAACATTGCGGCTGGTGGGGGGGGTCTCCTGGAACACCCAGCCACCAGCGGCGCCCAAGCCCTTATCGCACTGCAAAACTGAGGCTGGTGAATCGGGCCACCCGACAAACCTCCCCCCCCCACCTCCGCCTGGACTGCCGGGGCTGCTCAACAACACAAGCGGCCTGTGCCCCCATACAGTGCCCCCACATCAACAAGGGTTTTGACCACTGACAGTACAGTAATCCGCAAGGGGAACGAGGGCCCCCGAAGTGGCCACCCACCAGCAAGCCCCGGGCCCACGTTGCACTTCACATCCAGGCCCAGGGAGCCGGGCTGCGACGCCAGCAAGCCTTCCGGAGGAAACCCCACTTCAGCGGCATTCAGACAGGGGAAAACCACCCATCAGCGGCCATATTTGGCTCCTGCCGGGCAGCAGCACAAGCGATAGCAGCTGGGAGAAAGATAACCGGGCCGCCCCCCTGAAAGACCAGCCCACTGGGGTGGGCTTGCACACCAGCACCTGGTCAATTCCCGCAGGGGGGATCAAACCAAACTCTCCGTGGTGGTGCCCGGAGCCATCAACACACTGACTCACAGGGGTGTCACGGATCCTATGGCACGTTGGAGTGATCCACTGCCTGGGAGGCACATCTCTTGCCTCTGGCCTCCTGCCCCAGGACACTTGCACTGGCACCACAGGGAAGAGTGAGGGTCATAACCAGGGAGTCTCTGGCGGAGAGTGGCCTCCTAAAATCTGCAGGTCCCCCGCTTGAGGGGTGCTCTACTAAAAGGCGGCCAGGCACACCTGGTCGCAGCTCCCCCTGCCCTCGGGCTCGAGAGTGAACAACCGCCTAATTTTCTGCTCTGCAACCCCAGCATACTGCACCCCATCCTGTGGGACGGACCTGAACTCACCATGGCTAAAAAAATCAATTAAGCAAGCAGACATTGCAACTCTATTATCCACCCATGCACCAGATAGGCCCAGGAGAGGGGACCGCCTGGAGCCAAGGGAAACCATCGCCAAGAGCATGCACGCGGAGTCACTCTGAGGAGCCCCGACTCAGGCGGTCATGAAATCATACCTCCAGGGTCTCCTAGCGGCACTAACTAAAGAGTTCCAGAGGGGCACTGAAGAGGTGAAGAGTACCATCACAGTGCTGGAGGCGAGAATGGGGTGGCTGGAGACAAGGATAACAGAGGTGGAAACTACCCTGTGCAAGCAGAGCTACAAGATCGAGAAGGGGGCGCACAGGTGCAAAGCCCTCAAACTTAAGCAGGAGGACTCCGAGAACCGCTCCCGCCGCAATAACATACGCCCGAGAGGGATTCCCACATCCGTCCCGGAGGCGGACCTGGAGCGTTACGTGAGCGACATCTTCCAATTCATCCTGATCCTGCCGGACGACTCCCCCCATGGTGCTTGACAGGGTCCACAGAACCAGAGTTAGATCCAATTCCTCGGCCCCACCGGACATCCTTGCAAGACTACACTACTTCAAAGTCAAGGAAGAAATTAAGCTGGAGGCAAGAAGTTCCCCTCGAATACTCTTCAGAGGTGCCTCCATCTCCTTATATCAGGGCCTCGCCTCTGTTACACTTCTGAAAAGGAAGGCATTGAAACCAGTCACTGAATGGCTGAGGGAGAAAGGCGTACCGTACCACTGGGGCTTCCCCACCTCCCTGATTTTCTCCTGGAACAAGAGTGTCCGCATATACGCAAAGTGCACGAGGCAGAGAGACTGCTACACCCAGACTCTGGGGAGGGGGATTAACAACGAGGGCGCACCCTAGGAACAGGAGGAACTAATTCTAACCGATCCTGGTCGCGAGTTGAGAGGTGATGTCGGAAAATCAGGGGCCCCTCACTCAAAAGCAAACACCCTAGCAACGATGGGTAAGGTGGGGTGGCACCGGTATACCGGACCCGATACGCATCACCTGAAGGACCAGATGCCAGCCATAACCGCTGGCCATGTATCGAAACCCTTGAAGCAAGTCATGACCAAGTTTTGTTTATTAAGGGGGGGAGTGGACACCGAAAGGGGTACAAACTACCAATACAGGGCCCAGCCCAAACGACAGCTACCCACACAGGACGGTGGAAAGTGGAGTAAAACAGCATTTATCATTCGCAACCTGAACACTTTGAAATGGGATCGCCCATAAAAAATCTAACCATGATCACCTGGGGGGAGGGGGCGGGCGTGGCTTGAGCGCCATGAGTGAGCTTTTCATGGTGCTCCCGCCGATCCGGACAGGTCCTCCTGCACACAAACGCTAATACCCAGGCAAATTAATAAAGCTACTATGAGGTGAAGGTGTGGGGAACGGCATGAGCGCAAGTCCGACGTGAACCGAGGCCAGGAATCTGAGTTGCAGGCGAAGGGAAATCACTGAGGTCCAGATGAGGAAGAAACAAAATGGCGATCAGCCCCAAACAAAGGAAAGTGCCAGTAGAACGGTTTGCAGCGCCCACACTGTCGAGGAGCTTACAGCTGGCGATGGAAGCTGCAGCTTAAAGATAAGGGGCAGGCAGACTGACCCTTATGACTCCAAGGGGCAGAAAAGCAGCGAACATACAATAACACATGGCATCCGACTGAGCCCCTCGGAAAGCCACGCATTCACATCCGAAAGAACTCACCCCTACTCTGCGGTTGAGATTGCCGGAGGCCAGCGGTCTCGGCATCGGGTCTTACAAGCGAGGGGCCCAATCTTGCAACGGACTGCATGGAATCTAAGGAGTACATGCGGACACAAAGCCCCAATGCATATCGGATCCCAGAGCGAAGTGTAACTCGCTGGGAAGAGCGGAGGGCGAAACGGCCACAGACCGCGATTAATAGCTGATCCCCAAAACAGCCCGAGACGGGGAGCTGTGCAATGGTGAAGGCAACGAAGCAGCTGACGGAGACATTGCAGGCTGAGCGGCTCCCGGTACGTAAGACAGCGGTTACAAGTAACTGCACAGAAGGCAACAGTATCCAGTGTGAAGGACGCAGCCCGGGTCCCTGAAGTGCTGAAACTGACAATGCCACGGAACGAATAAAGCCTGATGCACACAGTCCATTCACAACGTGGTGCAGAGGCAGCGGACATTCAAATAGAAGCAAGGGACTCCAATGAGACCTCCCAGGCTGTGTACTTTGAGAGCATTCTAGCTCATATATTAGGCGTCATACCCCAAGGAGAGGCACTGCAGCGGCATCTCTGGAAGATGCGCCCACATGGCCCAAACTGACCAGGCCACGGAATAGGCACCAAGCAGCAAGCAAGCGCTCCGGGTGGGTTATGGAAGCTGGCGCACATAGCCTGAGCAGGATTACAGGAGCCCGTCCTGCAGAGGGGTGATGGGGGACACGCCAACACCAAATATTGCCTGGACTGATAAACAGCCTTTGCTGGTAGAGAAGCATGGCCACTTTGCTGCATAGGTATAGCAGCGCACCCAGAGCCCCATCGTCGGCACACGGTCATTGAGCCACAGAGGTGCACAGACCCGACAATGACAGTAGTGGGGATGGCCCCCGGGGCATGACGTGCGCATCATTCTGCGCGTCTCCAGCGCTCTCCTGGAGAGAAGAACCACAGAGGGGACTCACCCTGCCGGGAGGAGGCACAAAGCACCACGGAGTGCCAAAATACACGAACAAGGGCGTAGTGGCATTGGTCCTATCCGACACTTACTCTGTGGCGGCGAGTAAGCAGCAACAGTACCCCAACAACCAAATGGACACTCTGTGCTACTAAGAAGGCCCAGACCAGAAGGCGGAAGATGTCCTAAGTGGAGACACCACAATATAACGCTGTGAAGAGTGGTCCTAGAGCAAGACATGGCAGCCAAAAATAACAAGGCCAAAGGCAAGCAACCTACAATTGACATCTTCACAAAACAAGCACAGACACCGGAGGCTTCTGCATCAGCAAATGGAGCTACCTCAGATAAGACCATTCCACCCCGTGACGACCTCCACATTCTTGAAGCCATAGCGGAACTGAAGATCGCATGGGGAAGAAAACTTGACACGGCCATGGCAGAACTGAAAACCGCACTTGAATCTAAAAGTGACGCTGTGAGTGTTGGCGTGAACCTCCTAAGACAAGACGTTAGGAAGTTGGCGGGACGCACTAGTGGACTAGAGAAGAACGTACAAACTAATAAGGAGACCAGCACAACCAACGCCAAGGAAATACACCTATTACAACAGCAGATGCGCAATCTGGAATGCCACGCGGAGGATGCAGAAGGGCGTGCGTGCCGCAACAACATACGACTGGTGGGTTTGCCTGAAGGGGAGGAAGGCACAGACCCCACAAACTACGTGAAGAACATGCTGATACAGGAAATTGGAGCCGGGGTACTCGCACAAGGGTTCACAGTGGAAAGAGCCCACGGGGCTCTGCTCAAGAGGCCCCAACCAGGAGCGCCCCCCCCTCCACCGAGCAATTATAGCCAAGATTCTGAACTACAAAGACAGAGAAAAGATCCTTGAATATTTCCGTAAAGGAGGGACAATATGCAGATCAACGGCGACCGTCACAGCATACCCTGACTACACCATGCAGGTACAAAGGCAGCGCTTGCAGTATGGGGCGGTCAAGAGGCGACTGCGAGAATCTAGATATAAATACATGCTGCTGTACCCGGCGAAACTCAAAATCCTGCATAAAGGAAAAGCGCTGCTCTTTGAGACACCCGAAGAGGCAGCTAATTGGCTGGATGCACAAGGCAGCCCGGAGGACACAGGTGGTCGCGATCAGCACGGACAAGATAAATGAATCAGCCGCATGGGGTATGCTAATTGGGACTGGAACCAGACTTGTGGATACAAATGTTGCCTCAGCCATATAGTTAAGGGGAAGCCAGGCGGAACCCCCTGAGAAGGGGTAGAAGTTAGAAGCCATAGTCAATGGGGCGCCATGGGCTAGCTCAAATAGCAGAATTGAAATAGTATCCAATAAGTGCCCCAACTAGAAATAAATGGCACATGGCCATTAATGCGGGAGCTGCAGGGACAGTGAGTTCTCCCCCCAGGAGTTGGTGTAGGTGGGACATCACTATGGTGGACCCCCTGTGGGTTCTATAGGCAGGACTAGATGCGGGTTAGCCTGAGATCCAGGGATGGAGCTGGGCACAAGTTGGGGACAGGTGGGAGGGGGCGGGAAGAGGGAGTTGCGGTATTTAGAAGGGTGTGTTGGGGTAGTTAGAAGGGTGTGTTGGGGTAGGGAGGGGAAGGGGTGGTTGGGAGGCGTAATGAAGAAGATTCAGGAACTCAACACGGAAGGTCCACAAATACAACTGAATCTTCACAGGAAAAGGTGGGGGAGGACTGTGGGCGTAGTAGGATACAGCTGAAATGGGGGACCTTAGGATTGTTACCTGGAATGTACGGGGGTTAAACACCTATATAAAACGTAATAAAGTTATGATGTACCTGAAACGGCAAAAGATAGACATAGCAATGTTACAGGAAACCCACTTAACAAAAGAGTTGAGTTGATGAAGAGGAAATGGAAAGGGACCATAGTAGGAGCCACATACTCAGCATATGCTTGGGGGTGTCCTTATATGGGTTGCGCCCCACGTCCCATTCAAACTGCTGCAACAGGAGGCGAGAGGGGACGGAAGGATGGTACTAGTGAAAGGGATAGTAGGAAATAAGATTATGAACTTGATTAATATTTATGCCCCAAACAATGAAACTGCACCTTACTTTAGAAACCTGTATGCCACCATAAGCCCATACATGGAAGGCAAAGTCATAATGGGTGGGGACCTCTATTGCACACTGGATCCCAAGATGGATAGGTCTGACAACAAAATATCCAAGCCCAGCCCGGCAGCAATAGCCCTGGCCACTCTCATACGAGAATTTTGGTTCACCGAAGTGTGGAGGAGGCTCCACCCCAACAGACGGGGGTATTCACTTTATGCTGCCCCAGACGATTTATATACCAGGTTAGATTACATGTTGGTATCTGGCTCGGTGGTGGAGATTAAAGAGGTGGAATACAAAGCAGCAGTACCATTAGACCATACGCCATTGCTGGTGACATGGCAGACCTCGCCACCCAGACCAAGGATACCAACATGGAGACTAAAGGACACCACGTTCAGAGAAGACCTAAAGATAGCGATACAAGAATACTTCAAACTGAATGCTGGTAGTGTCAAGTCAGCTGACACACTGTGGGAAGCATTCAAGGTAGTGATAAGGGAAACAGCTTTAGCAAGCTCAAACGGGCTGCTGAGGGGCGTGCTAGTAGACCTGCAAACCACAGAAAAGGAGATTGAGGTTAAGATGCGTAAGGCGCCAGACTCCCCAGAAAAGACTGAGGCGATAGGACACCTGACCGAGAAATGCAAGGCCCACTGGGAGAGGTTATGTAACTATAGGAAGTATATAGAAAGACAGCATGTGGAAGGTGATAAGCC